>NW_023458563.1:38535881-38587522 GCF_013731165.1 Rhagoletis pomonella
GTGTCAATTGCTATGCGGCCCTTATATGGCGAACGAATCGCGGGATAAATTTATTCCTCAGTTAGGTTAATTATTCGCCGAATAAACTTTAACAGACTATTGTACAACGCCATTTCGACTTATCCGTCGAGTTAGTACTTATTCGTGGCTTATCTGACTATTGAAAAACCGGCCCTTAAAGAATTAATTATAGTTGAAAAAAAGACGTGCCCATAGAAGCTCAGCGCCTAAACTGATTAAGGGCCGGTTGCTCAATGTCTGGTTAACACTAATCTCCGGTTAAACATAGTTATCGACTCCCTGTTGTATACATGGAGTCAAAGACGCCGATAACGATTTTTAACCGCAGATTAACGTTATACCTTGGTTATAATGCACGGGGCGAATCGTAACAAATCTCGGCGAATTCGTAAGGATCTATTGATTTTAGATGCTTCCGTTTTACATTGCGTTCAAGTGCATAATAACCGTTTGAATTCATTTCCCATACAATAGATAATTAAGTGACAGTTCACTCCGTTCCGTTACTTCCATTATAATCCAGACATTAACCAGACATTGAGTAACTGGCCCTAAGCTAGGCACTAACAGCGAACAAATCCATCTGATTTGTTCGCGCAGCATTTCGCCACTAACGTCGCACAAATCAGATCGCACTTGAACTTCAGCGAGATAAATATTTATGAGCGATGAAGCGGATGATAGGGTTGCATGTTTGGTTATTTATGCATGAAAAAACAAAAGAAAAAGCATAAAACGGAGGACGGGTACAAGTGAACTGTTTTTAAATAGAACAAAAAAAAAACAATATTATTATTCCGTACATGACAAGAGAGGAGCAAGAGCATTGTTTGTCCTCCGTTTGCCCATTGTTAGGTAGGATTTCCTTCCCCGCTTTATGCATACAAAGACTCTGGATATGAAGAGCCTTGAAAATAAGCGAAAACAAGTATATATGTACATTCCTACATACATATGTACATGCAACCATCCATATGTACACATGTAAGTAGATGTATAACAGCGTAAGAAACAGCATAAAGGTCTGATTATGCATTCTTCGCACAACCATTTGTACCAGTGCAATAGAAAAGTAACTTAAGAAAATGTGAAGCGAAATCTAAACTCAACAGATCACTAAGTTTTTAAAAGTTCTGCTAATTTCTGGGTAATGGAATACATACAACATACATACAAAGTACATACGAAATTACAGTTTGAAGTTTATGCGAAGTTGTGCGAAGTATGCATAATTAGACCATTACAATGCGCAAACAGAATATAAACAATAGCAAAGGGTGCAATAACTGTGTACATACAAAGCTAAAATTCTAACAATAGTTTACTACCGTTAACTGAAAAAAAAATATTTAAAATGCAAAATTACACTTAATTTTCTAGTATATTCTTCCAAAGAATCTTCCATCGTCGAAAAGCCCTCATGCGGCAATTCTTGGTCCCGCAAGAATTCTAAATTTTTAAAGTACCACAACGTGGGAACATATACATCTTCAGAGCCTGCTCTAGATTTCTCACTTTTCCGAATGTTTTGCAATTCCCGGCTGTAGAAGGCTTGTATGCCCTGATATTTTTTAAAGTTTCTATCGTGGCAATTTTGTCCACTTCCCTCAACTTCTCCAACAGTTTCTTCCATAATTTTTGCTTTAATTCCTATCTTTATATTTTTCACTTTTACTTTGCCAAATCGCAACTTCTCCCTTCAAAATTTAAAAATAAAAACAAGTCTTCTAAAAATCGCTTATTTGCAATGTCCCGCCATGTGCTCACTTCAATGGTTCAAATTACTCTGATATGACGAAATGGGTTAAAAGCAAACTGATAAGACGACATGGTTAATGTTCGGGAACAGCGCCACTAACGCGTTATAACGGTCGAACAAGTCAGAAGAGTTTGAATATTTTCAAATCTGTCTGATTTGTTGGCGCACCACGCCACTAACGAGAAAAATTACCGATTCTAGTATTTCTTTGGAAATGTACCCTTCATAGAGAGGTGATGTGAAATTTTGTATTTATGACTTTTACTATTCCCTTTCTCAGCGCAACATGTTTTTTAATCAACTGTCACCGTGACTTTTTTCCACCTTCGTTCATATAGTCGAAACACTGTGGGTCGCTTAGAGAAGCAACCTCTCGGTTATTTCAATAATGCGGGTTCGTTTTCATTTCATTTTTGATTTATTGGTTTATCCTATATCAAGAAAAGATTTACGAATACAATTGTACGAAAAGATGTATCGGAGGGGGTTTTCTGGTCAGGTGCATGATAAAATTCATTAAGTTTCTTGCAACGACTCTGAAGATGAGTTATTTACGAATCGATGAATGGATTATATATATGTAGAATGCAATTCTATAGTAATCCTTAACGCCCTCAGTATCGAAGTTGCATCTGCATGTTCGACTATATGCGTGTTCGACTACTTACTTGTCCGTCACTGGTTCAAATTCAGTAGCACGTACGCTATTTTTTCTTTAGTTTCCTAGGACAAAAAGATGCATCCTGGATGGTACACCGCCTAAAGCCGATACAGTCCTGGTGGCATGAATATAATTATGTGACCATTTCTGTCTGGGAAATGACAAGTGCTGTTCGCACTAACAAAATGAAAAGAAGTACATACGTGTGCATAAAATATTATGGCGGCAAGTGTTGCTTTTTGCGAATGCCTTAATACGCACAAAACAACTCTTGCCGCTATAATATGGTTGATCCTGTATTCCTCGGACTAAATCGAGTAAAACTCAAAAAAAAAAATAAAAATTCGCTCAGAGCGAGAGAGTAACACTGCAAAGTACGGGATCGCGTTCTAGTAAAAAATGGTAATTTCTGACCACTTCAACATAACCTCCAAATTTTGCTTGTAAAATTTTGCTTATTTTGTAAGTAAAAGCACTCAGCCTCACACATGTAAATAACCAAACATACTTACAAATTCATTAGAATCCACTCAAACCAGTTATTAAATTTTTTATAACATGCATTAGCAAAGTGCACTTTTCCTTTGTTTATAATTTCGTTGTCAAACACTTGACACATTTACCAGAATTTACCAGCAAAAAATGTTTGGACTAAAACTGGCAACTTTTGACAAAGAGAGGATCTTTTTTAGTATCTCATTTGTCCTCTCAGTTGCCAGAGAATCGAGTACGGGATCAATTTCCAGTAAAATCTGGTAAATTCTGGTAAAAAAAGGTATGTTCAGACTCATACGGGATCAAAACTAATATTTAGTTTGGCTCTTTCGCTTTTTGAAATAAACATCATACCAAAAGTTAGAGTCAAAACATATATTAAAAAATTATAACTTAAATTGGTTTAAAAATATTTAAGAAGCGTACGTCAGACACTTGCATGTGAACATTAAGATTTGCGGATTCTTATATGTATTTCTAAAGAACCTTTTAATTCTTCAACTTTTAATGGGATATTTATTGCAATAGGGAAGATTTACGTCACAATAAAAATTTCACATTCATTCTCACATTGAAGTGTATTTATTGCTTACAGCGGATGGTATGCTAGTTTTCCAGTGTTTTTATTGTTTTTCCTTCGCGTTTAGTTTTTCTGATTGTCAACCCACTGAATTCATAGCATAAATTTACTACTTTTAACAAGAAATGTATACTTTAATAAAAGTGCATAAAGCTGAAACTAACTTTAGAGTAGACTTTATTTCGACTGTGAATATGTCACATAATTTTCTATAAGTTATTAAATGGTTTTTATATAGATATTTTAGATTTTAATCGAAATGAACTATTAAACGCGTAACTTCTTACGATTAATTGCAATTTATAATCGGATGTTTCGGTTATGCATTTGATCAATTAATCGATTATAATTTTGTTTTGCCATCACTAACGAAGACACTTGGCACTTACGCTGTGTTTCGAGAAATGCCTTGTAAAGTCCACTGCAGAGTAGCGGCTCGGGTAGATCCCGCAGGAATTCTTTAAGTAACGTTGCAACATCGTGTGGACAGGTTTCGTCGTCGATATTTGTAACCGAATTTTTATCAAAGTCTTCGCGCATCTAGAAAGTAAATTTATTTACTCAGACATTGAAAATCAAAGCGGCTATTAAAAGACTGTAATTTAAAAGAATGTTATACGCTACGTTGAGAAAAGTCGAAAACGGTTTAAAACGCTTCAGTACATGCGCTAGCAAAAAAATTGCCTACCATTTGTGATTATCAGAACAATTAAAAGATTTATCTAATTCGTGCATATCTGCGGAGTATATTTCTGTGGTCATAAGCAATAACCGCCTAAGTCGACTTAAGAAATAATTGAGTTATATATGCTATCGTATTCCTCAACTACTATTCCATGTGCATGTGAAGTCCCGATCTCGCCAGCTAGGCTATTTAAATGTTATAGACGAACATATTTTGGTTTCCCCAAAAGGTTAACATTACAATCCAAATGCTTAAAACGTTTTTTCTCGTTTCGTTTGAGGTTTTTCGACCTAGGCGGTTATTGCTTATAACCACAGACTCGTTCTTCAACACCCTACAAATTTCCTTCTTGAGTATCAAATGCACAATATTATTTTTTTCAAAGTTAGCGTTTGGTTTTTGGAGTTCGTCTTTACTTCAACTATGAATAGTATGCCCCAATGACTTTGTTATGTGGTCTCGAATGTTGGGTTATTTTTGCAGAGTTTTATTTTTGGAGAGTTATGGAAAGTCAAAATCAGTAAAACTAGCGTTAAAGAATTGCATTCGGCAACCCTACTTTCATGTCAAATATAAATCCGGGAGTGCATCATTAACATCAAACTACAATAGCACAGTAGCAGTGGCAGATTTTTGAAATCAACTGATTTTTAGAAACTGTGAATGAAGGGACACAATGCAGCCGTGGGCCGTCAGGGAATACTGATATCTGGGATCCAAGAGACGAAGTTGCACAGCAACCCAACCTCGTTGAGATGGGCTGAATGCAATGTGCACCGTCGCAATCGTCAGCGAATTTTAAATACTCGGAGTGAGCTTCGACAGCATACTCTCTTTCTCGGCGCACACAACCACAATTGCCAATAAAGTACAGAGCCGCAACAAAGTCCTCAAATTGCTAGCAGGCAGAACTAGGGGAAAATACCAAGAAACGTTCAACATCAGGAGGCATCTCCACGAACTGAAGGATGATGTTCAGGGCTGTGTACAACAACCACTGGACCCAGGGCTGCACATACTGGTAATTCACAAGGGAGATCGTTACCACTTACACAGACTCCCATTCTGTGAATACCGTCGTAAGAGTCGCATCACCAACTGTGGACGATTGTGATCTTCAACTGTCAAAAGAGATGCGCATAAAAAAGGATATGTAAACATCTAAGTAGGAGATACAAAATTATAGTTTATGGAGCTATTACTGAGCCACATTTCATATACCGCTCAACCACTTTATTCATAACTTCTGACACACATATTGCAGTGCATGGGGTTTAGTCGTTGCGCTGGGTATGCAGTTACAGTTGCACGACTATACTCAATCCCGACTCTTGCGTCCTCGTTCGCGCACTCTGGGAAACGTGAGCAACCTATGTGCAAGATTCGGAAGCCAATCCTAGTGAAGCATTGAGTCACGTCAGAAAGAGAAGGAGACTCGGTGAGGCCACTCCGACCTATTCGATTTAAAGGCTCAGTGAAGTCTGCAGCATATGTTCACCAGTAGGTGCCGGGCCCCGAAATGCAGTACTAGGTTCAAGCATAAAAAGATACTTCAAGCTACGTGGTAGTCTGCAGATCGAAAAACGAGAAACCAAATCGATCATGTTGTGAGATACGGAAGGTACGCTTCCAGTATTTTAGATGTCCGTACACTCCGAGGCCCAAACATCGACTCGGACTACTACCTTATTGCAGCCAGGATACACACCCACCTCTGTGCAGAAAAAAATGTGGACCCAAAACTACAAGAAAGCTTAACTTCGAAAAGCTGCAGTCACAACAGGCGGCCAATGCAATCGTTACTCGACTCTCATACTTACTCTCAGAGAGCACTTTTCAATAAACCGACATATGCGAGCAGTGGAACCACATTTCCCGTTCATTAAGTACCACCACCGAAGAAGTAGTCTGATTTCAGCGAGCCCGAAAGAACAAGTGGTACAATGAGGAGTATCAAGAAACTGCAGAGAAAAAAGATACCGCCTATAGGGCCACGCTGGGATCGGTCGCAACGCGAGCCATTTTGGATCGTAATAGGGAGCTGAGGATGGAAGCGAGACGTATTTGCCACAATAAAAAGAGAGAGACAGAAATACGAGAGTGCGAAGAGCTTGAAATGCTGGCCGACAGGAAAAACGCCCAAATAGTAAGGCAACTGACGGCCAGGGTGAACTCTTGTAAGAACACAATGGCGAACTACTGATTGATGTATAGAACGTACTTAAATTATGGAGGGAACACAATTCCACTAAAAGGAGGTGCCTATACGTCGCGATATCTGCAGTTGGCATGCCCGTGAAACTGATACGGCTGTGTAAAATGACGTTGAGCAAAAGCACCAGCTCCGTGCGAACTGGGAAAGAGCTCTCCGAGCCGTTAGCTACCAAACGGGGTTTCAGACAGGAATACTCCCTTTCCAGCAAGAGCTTAAGAACTGAACCGCTCAGGAACAATTTTATACAAGAGCCTGCGATTTCTGGCGTACGCCGATTACATCGACATCATCGGTAACAAGAACCGCGAAGTCTGTTCTGCTTTTTCCAAAATGCAAAAGGAGCCAAGCGAATGGATCTTGCGGTCAACGAGGCTAATACGAAATATCCCCTGTCATCAAACAAACAGTCAGTGCATTCGCGCCTTGGCACCCACGTCACTGTTGACAGTTATAATTTCGAGAAAGTAGAGAATTTCGTTTACTTTGGGACCAGAATTAACACGGATAATGATGTCAGCATTGAAATCCAACGCAGTATCACTCTTGCTAACAAGTGCTACTTTGGACTGAGTAGGCAATTCAGGAGTAAAGTCATCTCTCGACGTATGAAAACCACACTCTATAAGTCACTCATCAAGCCCGTGTTGGTTTATGGAGCAGAAGCATTGATAATGACAACATCCGATGAGGCGGCTCTTGGAGTATTCGGGAGAAGGATTTTGCGGAAGATTAACGGGCCTTTACGCGTTGGCGAGTACCGCAGACGATGGAATGATGAGCTGTATGAGCTTTACAACGACATGGACATAGTGCAGCGAATACAGCGGCTCCGATGGCTTGGCCATGACGTTCGAATGGACTCCGACACTCCAGCTCTGAAAGTAGTCAACTCGGAACCCGCTGGTGGTAGCAGTAGAAGAGGGAGGCCCCCACTGCGATGAAAGACCAAGTGGAGAACTACTTGGCTTCACTTGCCATTTCCAATTGGCGTCAGTTGGCACAGTAGAGAAACGATGGGCTTGCTGTGTCGAAATCGGCCAAAATCGCTTTGGCGGTTACAGCGCCAAATAAGAAGGAGAAGAATACACACAGATAAACTTCAAAAAATGCAAACTAGAGGGGTGGGACTACGGTGACTGATTCGGGTTTTTCCAAACCGCTTTCCACTGGCTTTTTTGGACATCTATGGGCGGTTTTTTTAAAACTTGATTCTTCGAATATCGAGCCGGATTTTTTCATCGAACAATCCGGTTTTTTCATTTCATACAAATCTTGACTCTCGATTTATGTTTAGAGTTTTTCGAAGTTTTCAAGTCTTTTTCCAGTGCATGAAAACTTCTAAATAGTTTTAAAATTATATCCTAGCTTATTTGGGGATGAACAGTATATCATATTTAATTCCAATAAATGAATGTTTGGGGCTTAGACGTTATCTACGTATTTGGCAGAGCTTCTCCTCCAATATCGCGAGTGGCAGTAGGTACATCTAAGTACTTGGGTACGGCGGAAAATACGAAAAATGTCAGAAAAAATGCAACAAAGTGTAAAAAAAGATTTTAATTTAATTTCTTTTGATCTAAAACAAAAAACTTATTTTGCGTTGCTCTTTTTTAAATAAAAAGTGTCTTTACTGTCATTAGTTTTATTGTAATTTTTGGTCATAGCTTCATACCAAGGTAAGCATTTCCACTGTATGAAAACTATGTAAAATAAAACCAGTTTCGAATAACCCGAAAACTGGTGTTGAAAAAAAGGCGAATAATCGAACACCCTATGTGGGACATACACTTAGGTCTCTTTGTATGCGGCGTTTTTATACGGTTTTTCAAACCATTATTTCATAGTAGCGATTTTGAGAGTTTTTATTACTTTTTTCAGTGTGTAAGAGGCAATGCTTCTGATAAGTAATTTGTCTTTGTATTCTTACATAATTCATGTATTCATTGTGGTATTTTTATTTATTTTTGGTTAAAATACAGATAAAATTTTATTTATTTCATTAATGTTCAGTTTTACAAGGAATAATAGGTGTTGAAATGAAGAAATAAATATTTTTTTTACTTAATAATGCCTCACTGAATTTTCTTATGCGGATTTTTAGGATTTTTTACATGGAGTATCTGAATTTATGCGGTTTTTGAAAATGCTGGAACGCATCCCCTGTTTTTGTATTAAAGTAAAGAACTTTTTTATGCGGCTTTCTGAGGAACGCATGTACCGCATAAAAAGAGACCTAAGTGTACATATATATAACTCAAGATACGATAACAGCATATCGTCATTACTGAGTAATTTAAACTGGTTAAATGTAAAACAATTAATTTCATTCAACACAATGAAAATTATGTATAGTCCCTGCAGAGAAAGATACTAGTAGTGAACTAGAATGCTGCCAGTTTGCGTTTTCCCCCAACTGGTTCACGTTGTATCCTTTTTCAATATAAGCCACTGGTATTTTTAACATGGCGGTGTCATAGGAGATGTCAATTTTCCGCTCTAGCACATACTCGTTAATGAACTGGTATTTTTACTGGCTGGTTCGGCCTTTCACTGCGGAGAACAGGTATAATTATAGTCCATGACGAACTGGTATGACTTCCCCTTTGAATACGAGTTTATAAACTAGAATTTCTACCACCTAGCTTACTTTTTCCTACAACGAACTGGTATAATTATAGTTCATAATGAACTGGTATGACTGCCATCCTTAAACAATAGTTCATGAACTGGAATTTGTGCATACTAGTTTAGCTTTTCACTGCAGGGATGTTAAGAATGGGGCTCTTCCGAAATATTTGAGTGATAACTTTAGGTATAGTAGTGACACTATAAAGAAAGAGTGAGGGATAATTTAGACTCTCATTTTGCCAAACGGAAAATTGTTAAAACAGTATGGGTATTCAACTAATCGCGTAACTGCCTCGTAACTACGTAAACCTCGTAAATACGCCGGTTTTTCATACAAAGATAAGTAAGTTTACGAGACAGCGCGGCTCTGGATCTCGTCCGTGCAGACCGCATGTGCTTTCCAACCGAACACATATGTATTACTTCATAGTTTGTATCAGGGCTGCAAACCACTCCGAAAAACGGTGCGGTTAGGTTCAGTGGTTTTAACCACTCAGAAAAAGCTTGTACCGGTTCAAGAACCGCTTCCTGAGTATTCCTGAGCCGCGGTTCGGTTCGGTTAAAATAGTTAAATTTTTGTAATCCTAAACACGTAACACAAATATATGTATATAACAAGTAAGAAAGTCTAAGTTCGGGCGGAGCCGAACATTAAATACCCGGCGCAAGTATTAAATATATGTTTTTTCACCTTTCCGAAACCTTCCGCTAGATGGTAAGCCGGGGTGTATCAATTTTGAGTAAATTAGCGTCCTTCAATTTCGAAATATTGAAGTTTCAAGCATTTCTGAAATTCACCGTTATATGAGAAGCGGCCATTATTATAGTCCGATTTCAATAAATTTCAACGTTTTGCTTATATGTGGCAAGCACAATAACCACACCGAGTTTGGTACAAATTAGTAGAACGGTTACCGATATACTTATATGTGATCATAAGTTGGCGGTACCACGCCCATTTTCCAAAATTTTACCATAAACGTATTTCTTGGCAAAGAACTGTTGAAAGCATCAATTTTGAATAAATTAGCTTCAATATTTACTGATTTATCGAAGATTTTGTATTTCTCAAAATTACCGTTATATGGGATGCGGGCGTGGTTATAGTCCGATTTTAAAAAGTTTCGGCGATTTTTTATGCTGTACCAAGGCCAACAACTGTGCCAAGTTTGGAAGAAATTGGTGCAGCAGTTACCAAGATATACACATGTAACCATAAGTGGGCGTGGCTACGCCCATTTTTCAAAAATTTATAATATTCTTATTTTTCGTCTAAAACTTATTATAAATATCAATTTTGAGTGAATAATCTCCAGTAGTTACTAAAATATCGCAGTTTTCGTATTTCTGAAAATTACCGTTATATGGGAAGTAGGCGTGGTTATTGAGCGATTTTAAAAATTTTCGGCCATTTGGTATGCTGTACCAAGGCCAACAACTGTGCCAAGTTTGGAAGAAATTGGTGCAGCGGTTACCAAGATATACACATGTAACCATAAGTGGGCGTGGCTACGCCTATTTTCCAAAAATTTATAATATTCTTATTTTTCGTCTAAAAATTATTGTAAATATTAATTTTGAGTGAATTTTCTTTAGTAGTTACTAAAATATCGCAGTTTTCGTATTTCTGCAAATTACCGTTATATGAGAAGTGGGCGTGGTTAAAGTCCGATTTCGCCCATTTTCAATACCAACCTACCTTGGATTAAGGGAAACCTTCATACCAAATTTCGTTGAGATATCTAAATTGTTGCTCGAGTTATCGTGTACACGGACAGACGGACAGACGGACAGACGGACGGACAGACAGACATGGCTTAATCGATTTCTTTTTTCATCCTGAGCATTTATGTATACATTTGTCTATATCTATCTCGATTCGTTTTGGCTTTTACAAACAACCGTTATGTGAACAAAATTAATATACCCTTGTGCACAAGTGCGCTCGGGTATAAAAACAAAAGGCTTTATTTTTGAGATCAAATTAAAATTTCCACATTTATGGGGGTGGAAAAATAAATAGGGACGCGAAATTTTACTAATTTTGGCGATATTTTTTTTGTTTATTTAAGGTTTACCTTTTTAAATATAGTTCGTCGTTTAACAAAAACTGAGTTCAAGTTTAAAACTTTGTGCAAAAATTATGAAAATTCTTCAAAGTTTCATCTAAATTACAAAATTTTAATGAGAAAAGTTTTTAAGTTGTAAGTCGATTTTTGTCAATTTTTTCACGGATTTGATTTTTTTTTGCTGCCGGTAATATGCATTTTTTCATATAAGTATATTTCAAGCATTTTTATATGGCCGAAATTATAATTCAGAGATGCCATTCATGTCAAAAATGCTTGCAGTTTTATCACAGGGTGGTATTTTTAGACAAAGTTGTGTATTACAATACTTGAGAAATGCTTTAATGGAGTTTGAACCGAACCGAACCATTATTTGGAGCGGTTTACGTTTCGGTTTTGGCATTTCAAAATAAAAATGGTTCGGTTCGAAGCCCGTAAAACGCGACAGTTTGGTTCAAAAACCGGTTTGCAGCCTTGGTTTGTATTCATAAATGAAAAGCCTGGAGCGAAGGCGCGGCTTAGAATATAGTCTTTTCTAACCACCCACGTAGTGTGGCTCTGGAACTGGATCTTTCAGACAACCTACCTAGCCAGTAGGCCAGTTATCGGGTTGCTCAGAATCTTTTCGATTCAGACTGACTCTGTTATAGTAATATATCTTGATTAATGTATATACAGTATATTTTGCTTTGCTTCCTCTATCCTTAAGTGCACATTTAAGATACCAACCCCAAAATGCGCATCAAAAGTATTATTTTTAACATTTATAAGGAAACTGCTCCGATAGATGCATTCAACAAACCTGCACATTGGCGATACCTGCCTTAAAAATTGTGCGACTAGCATCAATTATTTGGAGGATGGTTCCGTGCGCAGAAGAGGAAAACTTTTGACTGCCATTCACCTGGGAGTGGCCAGAAGCGATTCTTGTGCGTACGGTTCAAATCGCAGCTCACAACGTCCGGATATTTATATCCACGTATCCTCTGGGTAGCAACCAAATACCCGTTTGGGAGCGAGCTAAAGTGAGAAGGCGTAAAACTTCGCGTGCGCTGGGTTTGGGTCCCGCCACGTTAAAATCCCGCCCAATGAAAATAAAAAAACAGCCTCGGATGAGACCCCCTTTTTCTGATGACGACCACGGCAAACGTATAAAGGACTATGATTTAAGGGTATGCACCTGGAATATCCGGCCCCTTAATGGGGAAGGTGCCTCTGCCCTGCTGGTTGATGTCCTCGGGAAGACAAAGGCTGACATCACCGCCATCCAAGAAATGCGATGGACGGGGCAAGGAAAAGTAAGCGTGAAGCCTTGCGACGTCTACTACAGTTGCCACGTAAAGGAGCGCAAATTCGGTGTTGGATTCGTGGTAGGAGAGAGACTCCGTCGCCGAGTATTGGCGTTCACCCCGGTGGAGGAACGTCTAGCCACAATCCGCATCAAAGCTAGATTCTTCAACATCTCGCTCATCTGCGCCCATGCCCCGACGGAAGAGAAGGATGAGGCGTCCAAGGATCTCTTCTATGAGCGCTTGGAACGTACATATGAGCGCTGCCCCCGACACGATGTCAAAATCGTGCTTGCCGATTTTAATGCCAAGTTGGGCAGGGAAGGGATCTTTGGCGCCACTGTGGGAAAATTCAGCCTCCACGACGAAACGCCCGATAACGGACTGAGGCTGATCGACTTCGCCGGGGCCCGAAATATGGTAATATGTAGTACTAGGTTCCAGCATAAGAACATCCACCAAGCTACATGGCTGTCTCCAGATCGAAAAACGAGAAACCAAATCGATCATGTTGTGATAGACGGAAGGCATGCTTCAAGCGTTTTGGACGTACGTACACACCGAGGGCCAAACATCGACTCGGACCACTATCTTGTTGTAGCCAAGACACGCATCCTCCTCTGTGCAGCAAAAAACGTGCGCCCAACAATGCAAGGAAAGCTTAACGTCGAAAAGCTGCAATCACAACAGACGGCCAATTTATTCGCCACTCGACTCACACACCTGCTCTCTGAGAGCACTCTTCAACGATCTGACATACGCGAGCAGTGGAACCACATTTCCCGATCATTTAGTACCGCCGCCGAAGAAGTAGTTGGATTTCAGCGAGCCCGAAAGAACAACTGATACGATGAGGAATGTCAAGAAGCCGCAGAGAAAAAAGATGCCGCCTACAAGGCCACGCTGCGATCGGGCGCAACGCGTGCTATGTGGGACCCGTTATAAGGAACTGAAGAAGGAAGTGAGCCGTATTTGCCGCAATAAGAAGAGAGAGGCCAAAATACGTGAGTGCGAAGAGCTTGAGATGCTTGGCCGACAGGAAGAACGCCCGAAAATTCTACCAGAGGGTTAGGCGACTTACGGAAGGTTTCAAGACCGGGGCGAACTCCTGTAAGAACAACAATGGCGTCCTAGTGACCGATGTCCAGAATATACTTAAATTGTGGAGGGAACACTTTTATAACCTACTGAATGGTAGTAGCGCTGAAAGTAGTGAAGAAGACGAACCCGAGTTCCCAGTCGATGATGATGGAATAGCTGTCCCACCGCCTGAATATGACGAGGTACGAATAGCGATTACGCGGCTGAAAAACAACAAAGCTGCTGGAGCTGACGGCCTGCCAGCCGAGATATTCAAGTACGGCGGCGAGGAGCTGATGAGGTGCATGCATCAGCTCGTATGCAGAATATGGTCAGATGAACCCGACGACTGGAATTTAAGTGTGCTCTGCCCAATCCACAGGAAAGGCGACCCCGCCATACGCGCCAACTACCGCGGAATCTGCCTTCTAAGCATTGGTTACAAGGTCTTATCGAGCGTATTGTGCGAAAGACTGAAGCCCACCGTCAACGAGCTGATTGGACTTTATCAGTGTGGCTTTAGGCCTGGAAAATCCACCATAGAACAGGTATTCACAATACGCCTAATCTTTGAAAAGACCCGCGAGAATAGGATCGACACACACCATCTATTTGTCGATTTCAAAGCCGCTTTCGACAACACGAAGAGAAGTTGCCTTTATGCCGCGATGTCTGAATTTGGTATCCCCGCGAAACTAATACGGCTGTGTAAAATGAGCAATACCACCAGCTCCGTCAGAATAGGGAAGGACCTCTGCGAGCCGTTTGATACCAAACGAGGTTTCAGACAAGGGGACTATCTTTCGTGTGATTTCTTTAATCTGATGTTGGAGAAGATAATAAGAGCCGCAGAACTGAACCGCTCAGGCACAATACTTTATAAGAGCGTACAATTGCTGGCGTATGCCGACGACATCGATATTATCGGTAAAAACATGGGCTACGTCAGTTCTGCCTTCTCGGGATTGGATAGAGAAGCAAAGCGAATGGGTCTGGTGGTGAACGAGGACAAAACGAAGTATCTCCTGTCTTCACACAAACAGTCAGAGCATACGCGTCTTGGCACCCACGTCACTGTTGACAGTTACAAGTTTGAAAAAGTAGACGACTTCGTTTATTTGGGAACCAGCATTAACACCAATAATAATGTCAGCCTTGAAATCCAACGGAGAATCATTCTTGCCAACAAGTGCTACTTTGGGCTGAGTAGGAAATTGAGAAGTAAAGTCCTCTTTCGTCGTACAAAGATCACACTCTATAAGTCACTGATCATGCCTGTGCTGTTGTATGGCGCGGAGGCATGGATAGTGAAAGCATCTGATGAGGCGGCTCTTGGAGTTTTCGAGAGAAAGATTCTGCGAAAGATTTACGGACCTTTACGCGTTGGTGATGGCGAATATCGCAGACGATTTAACGATGAGCTGTATAAGCTTTACAACGATATAGACATAGTGCAGCGAATTAAAATTCAGCGGCTCCGCTGGCTTGGCCATGTCGTTCGAATTGACAGAAACGCTCCTGCTCTGAAAATATTCAACGCGGGCCGCGATGCTGGTAACAGAGGAAGAGGAAGGCCTCCTCTGCGTTGGAAAGACCAGGTGGAGAAGGACTTGGCTTCACTTGGCATTTCCAATTGGCGTCAGTTAGCACAGAAGAGAAATGACTGGCGTGCTGTTTTGGACTCGGACAAAATCGCTTAGGCGGTTACAGCGCCAATTAAGGAGAAGAAGAAGTATCAATTATCAATGAAAGTATTACGTTTAACTGCACTGGCCTTACAATTACCTAATTTTACAACCTTTTATTTATTTTGCTCATCTCGCAGAACAACGAAAATGGGTATCAATTTATGTATTTATATAGATAATTAGATAACATTCAGTAAAAATTTCGCTTGCAGTAATTTCTACGCGGTAAGTGCTCCTCCATTATTTGGTTTCATAGGGATTCGGATAGCTTCGTCATTGAAGTAGTAAAGAAAATTCGCTTGAGTGCCTTTTTCGGTTACGTGCACAAGTTTTTCGTGCAAAGAAGGATGTGCAGCTAAGCAAAATATACTGTACATAAGTTTGTACATAAATTATGTGTGCATTCCAAAACTTAACAAGTAAAGAAGTATAAGTTCGGGCGACCCCGAACTTTATATACCATGCGCAGGTATCAAATATCGTCGTTTCAACTTTCTCTAAACTACCTTTGCATGATAAGTAGGGGTGCTTACCCGATTTCAAACGTTTTCGATAATATGCAGAGTTAGACTTAATGATATAATTGAACCTACTTAGGTACAAATCGATAAAGTGGTTACCGAGGTACACCTTTGTAGTTATAAAGTGGCCGTGCTATGGTGTAACTCTTAACTTGAAGTAAATTAGCGTTCTCGGTTATTGAATTATCGGAGTTTTGGTATTTCTGAAATTTACCGTTATACGGCAAGCGGGTGTAATTTTAGTCCGATTTGAATAACTTTCAACAAATTGCTTTTCCCTACCAATGTTATTAAGTGCACCGAGTTTGGCGGAAATTGATGAAACGGTTACCGAGATACACATTTGTGGTCATAAGTGGGCGGCACCACGCCCATTATCCAAAAATTTATAATAATCTAATTGCCTGCTAAGTGGTTATCGCAATCATTGATTTTCAGTAAATTAGCTTTATTAGTTATTGATTTATCGCAGTTTTCGTGTTTCTGTAAATTACCGTTATATGGCAGGTGGGCGTGGTTATCGCCCGATTTCAAAGATTTTTAACAGATTTTTTAGCTAGACCCTACCCAAGCCTCGTACCGAGTTTGGTAAGTATTGGTGAAGCGGCTACTGAGCATTTCATCATAAATATCGCATTTTTTGTATTTTTCGAAAATACCGTTATATGGGAAGTGGGCGGTTATAGTCCGATTTCGCCCTTTTTCAATACCATAATAATAATAAAGGACAACCTGCATACCAAATTTCGTTGAGATATCAGAATTTTTGCTCGAGTTATCGTGAACACGGACAGACGAACAGACAGACATGACTTAATCGACTTCTCTTTTCTCATAGAAGTAAAAGTCTAACTTGCGGATTTTTACCTTTTTTGCTTTTCAGCGACGATGTGGGTTACACCCTTTCCATACTATACTAACGATATACTGCAGATCAATATCTAATAAATCCATATTTAAAACTGTGCAAAAATTCTGCAAAGTTGCATCTAAATACTAAACTTTTTAACCAGACTTTTTAGAATTTTACTAAGACCGCATTTTTATAGCCCACTAAATTCGAATAAATACAATAAAGTTTAAGTTTTAAGTTGCCAAAATATCGCGTTGGTTTTGATAATTTTTTTCTGAAAAAATTTCCAAAAATCAACGCGATTTTTGCATTACTCAAAGAAAATTCTAAAGAATCCGATTAAAAGTTGAGAATTTTGATGAAACTTTTCAAAATTTTTATAATTTTTGAACAAAATTTAAAATATAAATTTATATGGTTTTTGTTAGATATTGAGAGGCACTTTAATAGAAAAATAATAAATATTACATAACGAGTAAAGAAGTACAAGTTCGGGCGAAACCGAACTTTATATACCCGGCGCACGTATTAAATATCGTTTTTTCACCTTTCAGTAAACTGCATGATAAGCAAGAGTATTTTTCCCGATGTCAAACAGTTTTGTTAATATGATATTAGATATTGAAATAATTGGAGCACGTTTGTAGGAAATCGATATGGGGGCTATTAATATACACTTATGTATGTAGTCATAAGTGGGTGGTGCCACGCCCATTTAACAAAGGGCAAGTTGGCGTGTTTAGTTATTGAAATATCGGAATTTTTGTATTTCTGAAATTTACCGTTATATGGTTGGTGACGGTAATTTTAGTCCGATTTTAAAAAGTTTCAACATATCGCGTTTTTGAGCCAATGTTGATAAATGTACCGAGTTTGGTAGAAATTGATAAACCGGTTACCGAGACACACATATGTAGGCGTAAGTGGGCGGTGCCATGCCCATTTTCCCAAAAATTTCCCTAAGTAGCATTTTCCGCTGAGGTCATTGTATATATCGATTTTGAGTAAATTAGTTTAAATACTTACTAATTTATCGCAGTTTTAATATTTCTGTAAATTACCGTTATATGGGAGGTGGGCGTGGTTCTTGTCTGATTTACAACATTTTCAAAGGGTTTCCTAGTGAGGCTCTAAGCAATGCTCGTACCGAGTTTGGTGGGGATTGGTGAAGCGACTACAGAGACACAGCATTTCATCGTAAGTGGGCGGTGCCACGCCTATTTGCATAAAATTTCATAGCTGTCTTATTTTAAGCCAAAATTCTACTTCGTGTACTAACTTTAAATAATTTAGATCCCGTATTTACGAAAATATCGTAGTTTTTGCATATTTCGAAAATACCGTTATATGTGTGGTGGGCGTGGTTATTGTCCGATGTCGCCCCTTTTCAATCCAAACCTACCTTGGATAAAGGGAAACTTACCTACCCAATTTCTTGTATACGGACAGACAGACGGACAGACATGGCTTAATCGATTTCTTTTTTCATTCTGATCATTTATATCTATCTCGATTTGTTTTGCCTGTTACAGACAACCGTTATGCGAAAAAAGTTGTAATACCCTTATACACAAGTGCGCTCGGGTATAAAAAGAGAAATATAGCCAAAAGTGGCCAAAATAAGGCGTATCTATTATTTTGGCCACGGGTGTAGTATATATATGTATAACTTTGGCCCAAAGTCCTCTCCACTCCTACCTACCCACACTCGACCCCGACACACCTATTCACTTATTGAGTGTCCAGCATGTGGAGGTTGCCCTACGAAATCCACCATCTCTTCACATGCCCACTCAACCCAACTTTTCAACGTATGAAACGCAGTAAACTTCTATTTATGTTAATAATAATAACAGACTGGCACTTACACAGATGTTAGTGTTTGGCCGGGCTTCTCCTCCGATTTTTGGGATGCGCCTTGATGTTGTCACACAAAGGGCAGGGACCTACAGTTTTACGGCGACTCCAAACCGCGATTGTATTTTTATGAGAAGCTGTTTTTCATGGCAGAAATACATACACTCGGAGGTTTTCCATTGCCTGCCGAGGGGTGACCCCTGTTAAGAAAAAACCTTTTTTCCATTTTTTTTGCGATGTTGCTTTGACCAGAGCTTGAACCCAGGCACTCCAGAGTGGAAGCGCGGCCGCCGCTACTGAAGCCGAAAACACAACAGCAATAATGTAAACAAAAATAATGGATTGTCATATAAAACACTCACTGACAACTCATGTTGTGTTTGCTGCGGCAGTCACTGTCAATATTAGCAGTAACAGCTGATTTTAAAAACTGCCACTGCCATTGCGCTATTGTAGTTTGGGCTTAAGACTGTATACGTAATTTTCCCTTTTCAATGAGAGAATTAGACGTGGAAAACTCTCGATAGTGTTGACTATCGATATATGCCGATAGTATTGTTGAACAATATCGATATATCGATACTATCGGGCATATTTCATTTATAAAAAAATAATAATTTTTATTTTAAGACGTTGTTTTATGAATTTAAATTTACTATATCTTTTGCAATTTTATTTGTTTGCATAAACATTTTTTCTGAAAAAAACCTTCAGTTTTGTTCGACGATCGTTAATGGTTGTTAATTCGACCTTGCTGAAAACTCTCTTTGACTCAACAGATGATGCTGGAATCCAAAGGCATTTGATACCACATACTATATATGTATATTAAGCGTGGTTTTTGATGGCAAATGATATCGAGGATCCATAACATTAAACAAATAATTAAAACATTTATAATTAACTTTTCTGAACGGTTTAAGATCCCGATTACCATAAAGAAAACTGCTTGATTTATTTCTTTTTTACGTTGACTTTCATTATCATATGCGTATTGTTAACACAAGACCATAATGTTTTAAAGGTAAATGTAATTTTTATCACACAAAAGAGGTTGCAATTAGGGATGCGCGATTAATCGGTTAATTAATTTTCTGATTAATCATAATCCTGACGCCAAGCATAATAAGCAGCGCTGCAATAGATTTACCTTTCTTTAGCTTTCGAAAAATTTTAGATTTTTTCTTGTGGTGGAGAATGCGCGTAATACAGATTTAACTTTTCGAATCCCCCATTTTCGTGTAATAAGAACTACCAAATCATTGATAAGAGTTACCAAGACCCATTGTTTTATTGATTATTTATAATCCGCCCCAAGGGAGACAGTTTTCTTATTAGTCTTGCATTACAGCCGATAGTATCGATAGTCTTAAAACATCGATCGTATTTTTTTAAAAGACAAACCATCGATATATCGGTAGTATCGTCGATATTTTTCCACCTCAAGAGAGAATATCCAAAAGACCGCGAAAACGTGAACCTTGCGAGAAGTTACCAGTTTAATCAAATTTCATTTAATGATTTTATTTGGTCGGTTAAGAATTGGATTCTCTTATTTGTAATTGCAAACTTGCAGAAAGTTATCCGTTGCGCTTTTCGTACTGGAAGTATATCCAGTAAAAGCTTGAAACTTCCCTTCAAATTAACTGATATTTGTTCTTTGAAAATTGGCTTCTTTGCAAGCGGCAAAACAATTACAGTATATTTTGCTTTGCTGCCTTTATACTTAAGTGCACATTTAAGATACCTACCCACATTATTCTTAACATTTATAACGAAACTCCTCCGATAGATGCATTCAACATACCTGCACATTGGCGATACCTGCCTTAAAAATTGTGCAACTATTATTAACTATCAAAGAAAGCATTAGGTTTACCTGCACTGGCCCTACAATTACCTAATTTTACAAGCTTTTATTTATTTTGCTCATCTCGCAGAACAACGAAAATGGCTATCAATTAATGTAGTTATATAGATAATTAGATACCATTCGGTAAAAAT
Source organism: Rhagoletis pomonella (assembly GCF_013731165.1). Taxonomy (NCBI): domain Eukaryota; kingdom Metazoa; phylum Arthropoda; class Insecta; order Diptera; family Tephritidae; genus Rhagoletis; species Rhagoletis pomonella. The sequence goes on from NW_023458563.1 coordinate 38,556,287, forward strand.
TTCGCTTGCATAAATTTCTACGTGGTAAGTGCTCCTCCATTATTTGGTTTCATAGGGATTCGGATACCTTCCTCATTGAAGTAGTAAAGAAAATTCGCTTAAGTGCTTTTTTCGGTTAAGTGCACAAGTTTTTCGTGCAAAGAAGGATGTGCAGCTAAGCAAAATATACTGTATTTAAGAAAATACACTAAAGGCCGGTCCACATAGAACTTTCGCGTTGGCTCTGGCGTTGGTGTTGGTTTGACAGAACGCACGTTAAAAGTATGCTTGCTACTAACGACAGACAAACTAACATTTCATATCAATAATAATTATAATAATAGATTGGCGCTTATACATATGTTAGTGTTTGGCCGAGCTTCCCCTCCGATATGTGGCGTGCGCCTTGGTGTTGTGACACAAAGCGGAAAGACCTACAGTTTTACGCCGACTCCGAACGACGATTGTATTTTTATGAGAAGCTTGAATTTTTATGCTGGCAGAAATACACTCGGAAGTTTGCCATTGCCTGCCGATTGACGACTGCTGTTAAGAAAAAAACCTTTTTCTATATTTTTGCGATGTTGATTTGACCAGGGCTTGAACCCAGGTGCTGAGGAGTGAAAGAGCGCACTGCTTACCACTACACCACAGCGGCCGACATCATCAATACTTGCATGAAAAACGAGATTCATTGCCCGCACTTGATTAAGAAATAAACATTTTTCACATAATTTTATTTATTTGCAACAGCTGACGAACGACGCACGCGAAAAGTTGAGAGTAGGCCATCTTTCTGCTTTATGTTGGCGTTAGCGTTGCCAAATTTTGACTATGTGGACGGCTGCATTTGAATTCATGTATTCATAGTCAGCTGTTGAAGAGACTCTAACGCCAAAGTTGAATGTGGACGGGCCTTTATTGTTTGCCATTCAATAGCTTTCGGCCATCTGAAACCAATGGCAGGAGGTATAAAAATGGAATATAAAGACACATATCATTATCCGTATTTGGGGATTTTGATTGTCTCGATTTCGTAGCTGGAAGCAACAAATAATAAAAGCAAGAATAAATTGATTTTAAACTTAACAAGTAAAGAGGTATAAGTTCGGGCGAAACCGTTGCAGGTATCAAATATAGTTTTTTCACTTTTCTGTAAACTACATGAATAGCTGCGGTTCTGCCGATTCCTAACATTTTCGATAATATGCTCAATTAGACTTGAGCGTGTATGAATCGGTAACAAAGTTGGCGGCGAGTTAATTTTTTTACAAGTAAGGGGTAAATAAAACTTCACTAGCCCATGAGGTTAGTGAACTTTTTGACAAATGCATAGAACATTTTGACAATCCCAAAGATTGTTGATTTCTGTCATTGTTCATTAAATCCCAGCACCAAATTTAAGCCAAAACAATAAAATATTAGGAAATGGAGCCACCAGCAAAACAAAATTAAGAAGTATTGCACTATATTAAATATTTATTGAAAACACATTTCTTTAATTGGTTAAAGTTAAATTTATTAAAAGCTTAAATTAATGAATTGCAATCAATTAGATGATTCCTTAAAATATTCATTTCACTTCAATTTGTAATATTTTATTTCGCATAAATCTGCGGTTATCACAAATTTACAGCTGCAAAAAAGATTTCATTCCACACCGCATATTTGCAAAACTGTCTCACCATAGTAAAAATTAGTGTTGCGAAGTATCGAGTACTTTTGAGGAGCGAGGTCTTTGGTATCGATACTTTTAAGGATCTGATATTTTCGAAAGTACTGAGTACTTTCACTTTACTTTTCACTTTATTCAAATTAGTATTATAATTGGAAACTATTGAAACTTCAAATTGAGGACAATCATTTCTGAATACCGGTAAATGTAAACAAAACACAGTACTTTTAAGTATCTATGCGAAACGTAATACTGAGTACATTGAATCGATCCTGAGAACCGAGTATTTTTGAATACTGAGTACTTTCGAGTTCCCCTGTGAGTACTTTCGAGTCCTTTTTGAGAACTGAGTTATTTGGAGTATCTTTATCGATACTTTTAAAAATCGAGTGCGGTCGATCCTTTTGAGAATCGAGTTCTGAGTATTTTTGGTATCGATACTGCCCAACACTATTATTCACCAGCTTTTCCCACAGAACTTTGTTACCGATTCACACAGGCCCTTAATGAAATATTTTATTTAACTGGGCTTGGTAGAAATCGAACTTATGTAGACATAAGTGCGCGATTTCCTGTTAAGGTATTATTGTAAGTTTGGAGTAAATTATCCTCCTTATTTATTATTGAAATATAGGAATTTACGTATTTCTGAAAGTTATCGGTATATAGGGCGTAGGGCAATAACTCCACCGAGTTTGGTAGAAATTGATAAATCGGTTACCGATATGCACATATATATATGTATATGTAGTTAGTAGTGAGCGGCACCACGTTTGCTTTCCAAATCTTTGTAATAATCTGATTTACTGCTACAAGGTTATCGCAAACAGTGATGGGCACACCTAAATACTTTTGTACTTAAAGTACCACTTTGGGCACTAAATATACAAATACTTAGTATTTGGAGATGTCTAAATATTCAAGTAAAAAGAACTTAGGTATTTACTACTAAGTACTATTTACTTAGGTATTTAGGAGCTGCTAAGTACCCAAGTAAACAATGGAGTGCAATGGGGTATAGTCATTGCGCTGGGTATGCAGTTACAGTTGCATGGCTATACTCAATCCCGACTCTTGCGTCCTCGTTCGCGCACTCTGGGCAACGTGAGCAACCCATATGCGAGATGCGGTAACCAATCCGAGTGGAGCCTTGGGTCACGGCAGAAAGAGAGGGAGCTTCGGTGGGGCCACTCTGACTTATTCGGTTTAAGGGCTCACTGAAGTCTGCAGCGTCTGTTCACCAGTAGGTGCGGCTGCAAGCGGGTGTCTGCTATATAAACGTGTATTTGGTTGCGAAACCACCCCCGTCCCAGCAATGGGTTGTGCGCTGGGCTTGGGACCCGCCACGTAAAAACCACTTCCAGTGAAGAAGCAAGGCAAAGCCTCGGATGAGACCCCCCCTTATGATGACGACCACGGCAAATGTTTAAAGGACTACGATTTGAGGGCATGCACCTGGAATGTCCGGACCCTTAATGGGGAAGGTGCCTCTGCCCGGCTGGTTGATGTCCTCGTAAGGACAAAAGCTGACATCACCGCCATCCAAGAAATGCGTTGGACGGGGCAAGGCAAAGAATGTCTGGGGCCTTGAGCCGTCTACTACAGCTGCCATATAAAGGAGCGCAAATTTGGTGTTGGATTTGTGGTGGGAGAGAGACTCCGTCGCCGAGTACTGTCGTTCACCCCGGTGGACGAGCGTCTAGCACAATCCGCGTCAAAGCGAGATTCGTCAACATCTCGCTCATCTGCGCCCATGCCCCGACGGAAGAGAAGGATGAGGCATCCAAGGATCTCTTCTATGAGCGCTTGGAGCGCACGTACGAGCGCTGCCCCCGTCATGATATCAAAATCGTGCTTGGCGACTTCAATGCCAGGGTGGGCAAAGAAGGGATCTTTGGAACCACCGTCGGAAAATTCAGGCTCCACGACGAAACGTCCGACAACGGATTGAGGCTGATCGACTTCGCCGGGGCCCGAAACATGGTAGTATGCAGTACTAGGTTCAAGCATAAAAAGATCCATCAAGCTACCTGGCTGTCTCCGGATCGAAAAAACGAGAAACCAAATCGATCATGTTGTGATAGACGGAAGGCACGCTTCCAGTGTTTTAGACGTACGCACACTCCGAGGCCCAAACATCGACTCGGACCACTATCTTGTTGCAGCCAAGATACGCAACCGCCTCTGTGCAGCAAAAAATGTGCGCCCAAATATGCAAGGAAAGCTTAACGTCGAAAAGCTGCAATCACAACAGACAGCCAGCGCTTTCGCTACTCGACTCTCAGCCCGAAAGAACAACTGGTACGATGAGGAGTGTCAGGAAGCTGCAGAAAAAAAAGATGCCGCCTACAGGGCCACGCTGCGATCGGGCGCAACGCGCGCTATGTGGGACCGCTATAGGGATCTGAAGAGGGAAGCGAGACGTATTTGCCGCAACATGAAGAGAGAGGCAGAAATACGTGAGTGCGAAGAGCTTGAAATGCTGGCCGACAGGAGGAATGCCCAAAAATTTTACCAGAGAGTTAGGCGACTTACGGAAGGTTTAAAGACCGGGGCGCACTCCTGTAAGAACAATAATGGCGACCTAGTAACTGATGTCCAGAGCGTACTTAAATTATGGAGGGAACACTTTTCCGCCCTACTAAATGGCAGCAGCACAGAAAGTTGTGGAGAAGAAGAACCCGAGCCCGCAGTCGATGATGACGGAGTCGACGTTCCACCGCCTGACTATGACGAGGTACGTATAGCAATAACGCGGCTGAAAAACAACAAAGCCGCTGGAGCTGACAGCCTGCCAGCTGAGCTATTCAAGTACGGCGGCGAGGAGTTGATAAGGTGCATGCATCAACTCTTGTGCAGAATATGGTCAGATGAACGCATGCCCGACGACTGGAATTTAAGTGTGCTCTGCCCAATCCACAAGAAAGGTGACCCCGCCATTCGCGCCAACTACCGCGGGATCAGCCTTCTAAGCATAGGTTACAAGGTCTTATCGAGCGTATTGTGTGAAAGACTGAAGCCCACCGTCAATGAACTGATTGGGCCTTATCGGTGTGGCTTTAGACCTGGAAAATCCACCATAGACCAGGTATTCACAATACGCCAAAACTTGGAAAAGACCCGCGAGAAAAGGATGGACTCTCACCACCTATTTGTCGACTTTAAAGCCGCCTTTGACAGCACTAAAAGGAGTTGCCTATACGCCGCTATGTCTGAATTTGGCATCCCCTCAAAACTTATATGGATGTGTAAAATGACGTTGAGCAATACCACCAGCTCCGTGAGAATTGGGAAAGACCTCTCCGAGCCGTTCGCCACAAAACGGGGTTTCAGACAGGGCGACTCCCTTTCATGTGATTTCTTTAATCTGATGTTGGAGAAGATAATAAGAGCTGCAGAACTGAACCGCTCAGGAACAATTTACTACAAGAGCGTGCAATTGCTGGCTTATGCCGATGATATCGACATCATCGGTAGCAAAAACCGCGAAGTCTGTTCTGCCTTTTCCAAGTTGGATAGGGAAGCAAAGCGAATGGGTCTGGTGGTAAACGAGGACAAGACGAAGTATCTCCTGTCATCAAACAAACAGTCAGCACATTCGCGCCTTGGCACCCACGTCACTGTTGACAGTTACAATTTCGAGAAAGTAGAGAATTTCGTTTACTTGGGAACCAGCATTAACACCGATAATAATGTCAGCATTGAAATCCAACGTAGGATCACTCTTGCCAACAAGTGCCACTTTGGACTGAGTAGGCAATTCAGGAGTAAAGTCCTCTCTCGACGTACGAAAACCACGCTCTATAAGTCACTCATCATGCCCGTGCTGGTATATGGCGCAGAAGCATGGACAATGACAACATCCGATGAGGCGGCTCTTGGGGTGTTTGAGAGAAAGATTTTGCGGAAGATTTACGGTCCTTTACGCGTTGGCGACGGCGAGTACCGCAGACGATGGAACGATGAGCTGTATGAGCTTTACAACGATATGGACATAGTGCAGCGAATTAAAATACAGCGGCTCCGCTGGCTTGGTCATGTCGTTCGAATGGACACCGACGCTCCAGCTCTGAAAGTATTCAACTCGGAACCCGCTGGTGGTAGCAGAGGAAGAGGGAGGCCCCCACTGCGATGGAAGGATCAGGTGGAGAAGGACTTGGCTTCACTTGGCGTTTCCAATTGGCGTCAGTTGGCACAGAGGAGAAACGACTGGCGTGCTTTGCTGAACTCGGCCAAAATCGCTTAGGCGGTTACAGCGCCAAAAAAGAAGAAGAAGAAATACCCAAGTAAAAAATATTTAGGTATTTAGGAGCTACTAGATATTAAAGTAAGAAAAACTTGAGCATTTAGGAGCTGCTAGATACCAAAGTACAAAAAATTAAAGTATTTAGCAGGCGCTAAATACTATGGTCCGAAGTACTCAGGTACCTTGGGGAAGCAAAATACTTTCACTAAAGTACCAAGGTATTTAGTCGATGGGTAAATACTTTCAAACTAAATACTGTATAATTTAGGAGAAATTTAGAGAATTAACACCTCACCTTACACTCACCTCAACCTACTTTACCACAACTCACTTCACCTCTCCTCAAATCAACTCACCACATACAAACTCACCACACGTCACCTAAACTCACCACACCTCAATTTGGGAACTGTTTCGGGATTTGAGAGATTCTTCAGACTAAATCAGCACTTTCAAGACTATTTCGGGGTTTTCGGGAACATTTCGGGATTTTCGAAGCTATTTCGTAATTCTTTAGGGATTCCCGGAATCTTTGTTTGAGATTTTCGGGATTCTCGGAACTAATATCGGGATTTTCGAGACGACGATTTAGGGATTTTGAAAACTAGTTTCGGGATTTTTGGGACTCGTGCACCATTTTTGGATTTTTAGGACTAATTGCAAGTTTTTGGGACTTTGGGGACTGTTTCGAGATTTTTGGGACTTTCAGGATTCTCGGAACTAATATCAGTATTCTCGGGACTTTTGGGACTTTCAGCAGTATTTTGCAATTCTCGGGAGTAATTTCGAAATTTTTGGGACTCCGGGACTATTTTTCGATTTTTGGTACTTATATCGGCCTTTGGGGACTATTTCCAGATTTTTGGGGCTTATTTCGGATTTACGGGGTTTTCGGGATTCTCGAGAAAAACTTCGGGACTGTTGGGACCTTCGGGGCTATTTAGGGATTTTTCGGACTAATTTCGGATTTTTGGGACTCTCGGAACCATTTCGGGATTATCGGGAGTAATTTAGGTATTTTTGGGACTTTCGGGACTATTTCCAGATTTTTGGGACTAATTTAGGATTTTTGGAACTGTCGGGTCTATTTCGAGATTATCGGGAGTAATTTCGGGACTTTTGGGACTTTCGACACTATTTCCAGATTTTTGGGACTTATTTTGGATTTTTGGAACATTCGGGTCTATTTCGGGATTTTTGGGAATTACGGGAGTATTTCGGAATTTTTGGCATTCGGGGCTATTTCGGGATTTTTAGAACTAATTTAGGAACTTTCGGACTTTCGGCACTATTTCAAGATTTTTGGTATTTTCGGGACTATTTCGTAATTCGCCGAACTCATTTTGCGATTTTTGGGACTTAATTCGGGACCTTTTGGGCTTTCGGGAGTATATCGATTTTTTTGGGACTTTTTTTTGGAATTTTGAGACTTTCGAGACCGTTTCGGGGTTTTCAGGAGTATTTCGGGATTTTTGGATTAATTTCGGATTTTTGGAACATTTGGGACTATTCCTCCATTTTTGGGAATTTTGGGCCTTATTTCGGATTTTTGGAACTTTCGGGACTATTTCGGGATTCTCGGAACTAATTTCGGAACTGTTGGGACTTTCGGGGCCATTTAAGGATTTTTGGGACTATCGGAACTATTTCCGGATTATCGGGAGTAATTTAGGTATTTTTGGGACTTTCGAGACTATTTCCAGATTTTTGGGACTTATTTTGGACTTTTGGAGCTTTTCGGGTCTATTTCGCGTTTGTCGGGAGTAATTTCGAGATTTTTGGGACTGTAAGGACTATTTCGGGCTTATATTGACTAATTTCGGGACTTTCGGGTCTATTTTGAGAGTCTCGGAACTAATTTTGGGAATTTCGGGATTCTCGGGATTAATTCCGGGATTTTCGAGACTACCTTAGGATTTTTGTGGACTCCCGGGAGTATCTTTGTTTTTGGGCCTAATTTTAGTGTTTTGGGACATTTGAGGCCGTTTAGGGATTTGTGGGAATAATTTCGGATTTTTGGGACTTTCGGGACTATTTTTTGATTTTTGAGACTTTCGGGACCATTTGGGAATTTGGGACTAATATAGGAACCTTAAGACTTTCGAAACTACTTCAGAAAGTCCCAAAATTCCCAAACTAGTCCCAGGAATCCCGGAAGTCCCAAAAGCTCCATAGTAGTCTCGAAAATCTCAAAATAATCCCGGCAGTCCCAAAAATCCGAATTGAGTTCCAAAAATTTCTAAATAATCCCCAAAGTCCCGAAATTAGTTCCAAGAATCCCGAAATAGTCCTAAAACTTCCAAAAATTCCAAGAAACTCCCGAAATTCCCAAAAATACCTAAATTACTCCCGATAATCCCGAAATAGACCCGAAAGTCCCAAAAATCCTAAATTAGTCCCAAAAATCTGGAAAAAGTCCCGAAAGTTCCAAAAATACCTAAATTACGCCCGATAATACCGAAATAGTCCCGAGAGTCCCAAAAATCCGAAATTAGTCCCAAAAATCCCTAAATAGCCCCGAAGGTCCCAACAGTCCCGAAATTATTCCCGAGAATCCCGAAAACCCCATAAATCCGAAATAATCCCCAAAAATCTGGAAATAGTCCCCAAAGGCCGATATAAGTCCCAAAAATGGAAAAATAGTTCCTGAGTCCCAAAAATTTCGGAATTACTCCCGAGAACTGCAAAATACTGCCAAAAGTCCCGAAAATCCCGATATTAGTTCCGAGAATCTTGAAAGTCCCAAAAATCCCGAAACTGTCCCGAAAGTCCCAAAAACTTGAAATTAGTCCTAAAAATCCAAAAATAGTCCAGGAGTCCCAAAAATCCCGAGAATCTCGAAATTCTCCCGAAAATCCCGCTATTAATTTCGAGAATCCCGAAAGTCTCAAAACTAGTTCCCAAAGTCCCTAAATATTGTGAAAGTCGTCTCGAAAATCCCGATATTAGTTCCGAGAGTCCCGAAAATCTCAAACCCTAAATCCCTAAAGAATTACAAAATAGGTTCGAAAATCCCAAAATAGTCCCGAAACCCCCGAAATAGTCTTGAAAATCCTGATTTAGTCTGAAGAATCTCTCAAATCCCGAAACAGTTCTCAAATTGAGGTGTGGTGAGTTTAGGTGAGGTGTGGTGAGAACGGGTGTGATGAGTTCAACTATGGTGAGTTAAGATTTGTAGGATTTTGGTGTAGAAATAGAAGGTGTGGTGAGTTTAGGGGAGGTGTGGTGAGTTTGTATTTGGTGAGTTGGTTTGAGGAGAGATGAATTGAGTTGTGGTAAAGTAAGTTGAGGTGAGTGTAAGGTGAGGTGTTAATTCTCTAAATTTCTCCTAAATTATACAGTATTTAGTATGAAAGTATTTACCCATCGACTAAATACCTTGGTACTTCAGTGAAAGTATTTTGCATCCCCAAGGTACATGACTACTTTGGACCAGAGAATTTAGCGCCTACTAAATACTTTCGTCTTTTGTACTTCGGTATCTAGCAGCTCCTAAATACTCAAGTTTTTCTTACTTTAATATCTAATAGCTCCTAAATACCTAAATATTTTTTACTTGGGTATTTAGCAGCTCCTAAATACCTAAGTAAATAGTACTTTGGTATTTACAACAACACAAAATACCTAAATTCTTTTGTACTTAGTATTTAATACTTAGTAAATACAATTTTGCCCATCACTGATCCCAAACATACAGGCTAACCTAATATTCACGCACGCCGCCAATTTATTGTCAAAAATTTCTCATGCACATGCAACTTGTATGAGATCAACCGAATTTGAACGGCGTGCGTATGAAGCTAACTCAATTTCCAATTTTTGTTCTGCGTGACATTTTGATTTGACGTTTCGCTCAATGAAATCAAATGCAAACGCATGGAAGTCAATTTCGGGTGACGCAAAAAAACAAATTCGACGGCATGCGTACCAAAACGCAAGCCGCGAATATTAGGTTAGCCTGATAGATTTCGAGTTAGTTAGCTTTAATAATTACTGATTTATCGCAGTTTTCGTATTTCTGTAAATTTCCGTTATATGGGAGGTATGCGTGGTTATTATCCGATTCCAAAAATTTTCATCAGATTTCGTAGTGAGACTCTAAGGGCCAAATTCACAGTGCGTAGTTAACTCGGAATCGACAGTTAACTAAAGTTTTTCAGTACAAAAATCTGTAGTTAACTGCCGATTCTGAGTTAACTACGCACTGTGAATTTGGCCCTAAGTAATGTTCATACCGAGTTTGGTGGGGGTGGGTTAAGCGGCTACTGAGAAACAGTATTTATTTTTAAGTGAGCCGGGCCACACTCATTTTCAAAATATTTCGTACGGGCATGTGCTGGAAATCACGCGATTTCATTCCGAAACCGAAATTGCAAATTGCACGAATTAATTTGAGGTGTGATTGTCAGACAACAGACACTTGTATTTCATTTTGAATTGAAGATTTGCGTTAAATTGAGCGTTTTCTGCTTATTTAAAACATCAAACCAACTGGAAGAGTCAGGAGAGAGTTGAGGAACGTCTTCTGAGAGACCACTACAATACTTTGGATATCTGTGTAAGTGTGTATACATAGCTGTCTCCCCAACATTAACGTACGACATCTCTTTGTAGCTTTGTTTCGCACCACAGGATAAAAAGAGAAGCTTTTCCAAAATGTTATTTACGATACTAGGTCTTTGATAAAGCCGTCGTCCATACCTGTTGGGCTGAAATTAGCAGCCACGTTGAGATGTCTCGTGGAAGGGGGGTTCCAACGATCCATCGAAAAGGGTTCTTATATTGCACTTGATAGGACGACAGTGTCAAAAATTTTAAAAGAGATGTTAAATATTTTAGAACGGACGCAGTCTCCACAGTGGATGACGCAATATGAAGATCGCCAGTCTAAGTTACATTTTTTAAACAAATTTGCGATTCCTGGAGTGAATGACTGCGCCGACGGGACGCACATCAAATTACTAAAACCCCGCGACAACGAAGATTTGCATTTAAATAGAAAAGGTTATTTTAGCGTCAATACCCTGAGTAAGTTAAATAATTATATACAAAATTAACATTGGAATGTTTGCAGGTATGTGATTATAAAATGGTTCTACAAGCTGGGGATGCGTCCCATACGGGAGCAAGCCATGATTCTTTTGTTTTTAATTTATCCAGTATAAAGCGGTCTTTGTTATCTAGTTATGAAAGCGGTGATCATAGCTCCTGGCTGCTTGGGGACTCTGGCTATGCATTAGAACAATTTTTGCTCACATCCTATCGCAATCCAACTGCTGGAACATCGCAACATAGATTTAATTTGCAACATGCTCAGGCCCGTAACATAGTTGAAAGACAAATTGGAGTGCTTAAAAGTTGTTTTAAATATTTGCAAACCGTTTTGCCATATACCCCTCAGAAAGTTGTTAAAATTATTAATGTATGCTGTGCTTTTCATAACATATGTCGATTTCATAATGATGATGATACGTATTTGCTGAAGAAGTAATCGATGATGAGCCTGGTGGTCAGTCTTCAAACTATAGCGACAAATATCAGGAACAAATTGCAAACAATTTTATGCAAACACTTTAAGTTTTATTAAACACTAGTATATATCCGCGTATTGCACCCCATGTTCTTATACATGGATGCATACTTACATTTCTGTTGTTTTATGCAATTTTCTATTAATTTCTCAAAGCCGTTGCTTCGCGTTTTCAAAATGGAAAAAATATGCCGATTTTGATTTCTGGCACATGCCAGATCTTTGCGATTTGATGTTCAAAAACGAAAACGGAAAAGTGAAACTGAGCACATGTCAGCACGTTCTCGGAGAAACCGAATTGTAGCACATGCCCGATAATTGTCTTATTTTAAGCCGAAATTCTATTTCACTTTCCAACTTTCAACAATTTGGATACAGTATTTACGAAAATATCGTATTGTTTGCCTTTTTCAAAAATACCGTTGGTGGGCGTAGTTAGCGTTGTCCGATTTCGCCCGTTTTAATACCAACCTACCTTGAATGAAGGGCAACCTTTATACCGAATTTCGTTGAGATATCTAAATTTTTGTTTGAGTTATCGTGTACATGGACCGACGGACATACATTGCTAAATCGGCTTCTCCTTTCAATCTGCGTAATTGGTATATATGTGTATGTCTATATCTATCTCGATTCCTTTAGGCTGTTGCAAACAACCGTTATGAGAACAAAGTTATAATACCCTTTTGCAAAAGTGCGCTCGGGTGTCCAAAAACTATAATTACCTGTTTAACACGCTTCTTGGAAGTGCTCACGCGAAATAATCCAACCTTGTTCAAACCGTGCTCTTCGAGATATCTTATACACGACGTTATGAATGAAGGTACTTGCAATGAATTGTTGTTTGTTTCATGTAGGTCCTTAAAATCAGTAGAATCTTGCAGCTTGAAACCATGTAAATCAAAGTCTTGACTTCGACGCCTTATATCTGATTGACTTTGTGACATTTGCATCGATGTAGACTTTGAGAGAGGGCCAAAGTAAGCCGAACTCGATTTACCGCGTCCGCTATCAGAGCGGTTATCACCTCTATGTGGGGACACCAGAAAACTAGTACTCGATGGCAGGCTTTCATAGGAACGCACCTTAATATATATAAGTTCCAAAGACAATACTATATTATTTGCAACTATACTGTTACTTACATTTTCATTCAGCTTGCTTGAAGATTCACTGCCACAACCGCTGCGAAAAAGTGCTGCTATAGAGTTTCTAGAGCCGCGTTCCGATGATGCCTTCAAATTACTATCACGTTTCTTATCATTAACCAAGCAACATTCCAAAGAGTTGCCGAATATACCACTACCACCACCTGTTTTTATTGCAAATCAAAGGATAAAACAGTAGAGCAAAATGTAAAAGTACACTGCGGAAAGAGTTTAGTTACGTCATATAAATATGTTTCTCTTAACACTTGATTTGGTTATAGTTACATTATTTGATTTTAGTTACCCAACATTATGTTGATAGAAATATATTTAGCTAACTCTTTTCACAGTGTAAATACTCACTTTGGTCCTCTTTTTTACTGATATCAAAGAAACTTGTCGTTATTGCCTTCTTCTTGGGTAGAACCCGTCGTTTTTGCGATTTACCATCGTGATCTATTGCAGTTGGAATGACGTATGCAAGAATAAGAAAAGGCTCAAATAATATAAACATGTATGTACATTAGGGTGGCCGTTGAGTATAAGGGAACCATTTTTTCAACATTCTTTTTGGTTACGCCACTATATTTTTTCCTTTTGATCTAAGACATAACCACAAAAAATTGCAACTCATTTGGTACACATTAAAGCGGGCCGCGCAGTCGTTAAAGTCTCCCGTTTTCGAAAAATCAACTACATAGTATATAGGTATTTTGCATTTTATTTTGTTTTAATGGATTAAGTTTCAACTTATTATATGTACATAAATTGATAGAGCTTGCGATCTAAATTAGAAAAGGACGTACAGTATCTTTTTTTCAAAAATAAATAGTTTAATAGTAAAACGTTTAACAAATGCCGATTTCTTTTCTACAGAAAAATGTAACCTTCTCTTTGCCCTCTACGCATAAACACTAAGAAGAGGGCGATGAGAAGGCAACATTTTATGTAGAAACGAAAACGCCAAAAGACACACATGTTAGGGACCCTACAGGGACCTAGTTGTGAACTAGAATTCTATCGATAGCTACTATGTCTTTGTAGTTGCACCAACAAATATCGATTTGTGTGAGTTTGGGAATTCTCTCTGTTAACTATTTAAACGCTAGTGTTACATATATGTAACGCTTAAATTTCGTGGAGTAATATTGTTGTTATTAAAATTTCTATTACATAACACGATTCACGAGTGTTACATATATGTTTCAGGTCGTACAGACACCCCTTTATAGAGGTAGAAACTTTTTATTATGGGTTTTTGAACATATCCTCCAAAATTTGGTTCCTCTAAATTTCCTCTTTTGCTATCGCGTTTAATGAATTAATGCGTTGCAAAAAAAATATCAATTGATGAAATATAACCCACTTGTAGTTAGTTTTTTTTCGGGATTTCTATAAAATATATAACTTGTAGTAAGCTACAAAAAGCTAAGTTGAAACTAGCTGACAAGTAATGTAGGAGTAATGCAGGAAATAGTTTTCTTTAAACGCGTTTCTATTTAAATATCCTGCACTTCGCAAATACTTTTTCGAATTGAGGACAAATAAAAGGAAAATCGAAATTTCATATTATTATTTTGAAGTTATGTCTGACGGAGTTCGAATATGGGACCACCTACAGCAGAATATGTAAACAAATATGAAAAAATATTTTGTTTTTCCTCTTGATATTTTATGTCCAAAAGTAGTTAGGTACAAGTTAGTTACGTCAAATGCAGAGGTAACTTTCGTCAAAGAAAACATACAGATAATAGTGACTTTTAGTTCCATCCTAATGAACTTAAAGTTAGCTTATAGTTAGATACATTTCCTGCAGGGTGACTAACGACTTGTTGGATATACCCGTGTTGTTGTTGTGATTCTTCTTGAACATGAGTATTCTTTCACCCATCCTATTTTTAATTGAAATTGAAACTGCTGTGCCGAAAATAAACCACGCAGCTAATTTAGGCGCCAGATATCACAGGTGCCCGATAAATTTTATTACGGCTGCCTCGCTAATTTTATAATTGATGCTCATATAATCAAACATCGATCGTAAAAATTAAAAGTCGTGATGTGGGACTTGGATTGCAAGTGAAGCCTTAAACCATGCATTTAAATACACTCGCAGTAATAATCTCAATCTAGTCATACAACATAGGGCTTTAGCCATCGATTTGCCGCCATGAATCGCTCAGGGGAACGCACAATCAGATTACACGCAGCACTCATATACAATGCAGTTAACTCTAAAAACTCTTTGTAGTCATTACGAACATGTTCCCTTTTTAAATTACATTTTACAAGTTCCTGTCTTCCATACCAGATGATAGCTTTGTTCAATCTATTTTCGCCCACGGAAGGAAGCTACTTTCCATCCCCATGTATTGTTAAAGGGCTTGGCTCAGGAAATTGAAAGTGTTCTCGATACTCAAGAACCCTTTCTCTCGCAATTGACCACGTTGCTTCCTGATTGAAGTACGATTAAGTATTAGCTCATTGGGATCTTGGCCGAAAGCTTCTACTGCCGTGGATAGTAAGTAACCAGCCTTTCTGTCAATAATTTTAATCTTATCTAAAACAGCAGCCAGTCTAGATGAACTACATTGTTTTGTACCTCTGGGAGGAGGAGGAGGCGTGCAGAAACGTCCACCTTTATGCCGCTCTATACCTGCATCCTCTACTTCCACGCTAATATCATATTTTTTCTAGCATTCAGAGGAACTAGGTGTTTCCAGGGGGAACATTCACTCAGACCTTCAAAACGAATCCCAAAACTAAAGTTTTGTCATAGCATACAAAAACGGCAAGTGACCTTAGCAGTATGTAAACGTTTCCTTGTTTTACCTTGTTGGTTTTGGAGGTTTCTTATCTTTCTGTTATCTTTCTTCTCAATCCGTTACCTCTTTCCTTTTTTCTTTTTGTGAAAGTTTTCTATCAGGGCCAATCATACAACCTTCACGACCATGATTTCTTTGCGAAATTAGAAACTGTCGGTCGTCTACAATTTTAATTGATTCTAATGAATGAAGCGGCTACGTCGAACAGGTCTTCTAAATTTTTTATGAACTTCTCCCGATACTTTTTTTTCTGTTGTTGTCGTTCTGGACTTAGATTTTTGGAATTTACGCCACTTCTCATATAGTTGCACTATCTTTGGCACACATTTCACTTTAAGATGGGTGGGGATTCGAGCCTTCGCCCAAAATACAAAAATTTCATTCACTGCCGTGCACACACTTTCCTTTAATAATAATATAATAATAGATTGGCGCTTACACATTTGTTAGTGTTTGGCCGAGCTTCTCCTCCGACTTGTGGCGTGCGCCTTGATGTTGTCACACAAAGCGGAGGGACCTACAGTTTTACGCCGACTCCGAACGGCGATTGTATTTTTATGAGAAGCTGTTTTTCATGGCAGAAAAACACTAGGAGATTTGCCATTGCCTGCCGAGGGACGACCGCTGTTAAGAAAAAACCTTTTTTCTATATTTTTTTGCGATGTTACTTTGAACACGGTTTGAACCCAGATGCTGCGGAGTGGAAGCGCGCACTGCTTACCTTTACACCACAGCGGCCGACACACTTTCTTTTACGCTCTTATTTTTCTCACGTATATCGTGAAACAATCTCGACAATACTTTTTTATAGAAAGGAAGCTTCAAACCAGTAATTTCGCGACTGATATTGCCAACGAAGAAAACATTGTCATGCTTCCGCAATTTCACACCTACACCAGTTACGTTCGTCATAATTTCACTACGTAGTATTTAAGGTGAAACACGTGTTTTGAAACTAGTAAAGATTTTTAGATTCCCTGAATTAGTGGTATACACCGCGTACTTAATAACAAAGTATCTAGCATTTCAATTATATTCAAATGAAAACTTTTAATTCAAATCAAAATTTTATCAAATAAAGAAATGCATACATCATGAGTGCACAGATGTCGTAAATTCAAAATACTTAGCTAATAATATCGATGCTGTCAATAAGAGGTGGTCTGTATGCACTTTGAATAAATCGTAGGAGAAGACGTTTCAGCGCATATTACTCATAAGCAGGGAACGGATTTTTAGGACCTAAAAACCTATAAAAAAGGCAAAATAAAATAACGAAATAGGCTGGAACAGGCAAAATAAAATAGCGAAAAAGGCAGGAAAAGGCACTAGGTGTTGCAAAAAAGGCAAAAAAAGGCAAAACAAAATAGCAAAAAAGGCAGGAAAAGGCAAAAAAAGCAAAATAAGGCACCTAAAAGACAGAAAATACGAAGAACAATCAAAAAATACATTTATATTACAAGTAAAAAGAGAAAAACTATGAACTAGTTTCATTATATGAAAAATTTGTACTTCGAATCTTTGACTATTTTATCTTTTCGGGTTTCTAACTCATAAAACTTTAATCTGTATAGTTGTAGTAACAATGAACCACAAGATGCATTTTGAAGTTTTCTGGTAGCATTTTCATTCGATTTTCGCGAAGAAAAGCCTTGAATGTACTAAATGTGCGCTCGACGTAAGTTGATACAAGTGGAGCCTAATTTAAATATGGAACGTTTGAAACGTTCATATTATCAGGAATAAGGGCGTTTTCCTCGCCCTTTATAATTCTATCAACACCCCTTATAGTCTCCAAGCCTTCGTTAGCTGAGAAAACGGCTTTGGATTTTTCCAACACCAATTTGCGCTTCTATAAGCCGCATGGGCAATGTGTATATTTTTTAATCTTAAAAAAAATTGTAAATGCTATAATTACTTTTCTAAAGGTAGAAAAGGCAAAAAAAGGCAAATATCTTAAAAAAGGCAAAAAAAAGGCAAACATCTTAAAAAAGGCAAAAAAAGGCAACATCAAATGTGTATATATGGAATCAGGGAAAGCTAAATCGTGGACATTCTTAATCGAATATACTCTATCTCTTTAGCAGAAAAAAAGGCAACTTCCATAAAATCCGTTCCCTGCTCATAAGCATAAGTTTTGGGGAAAAAAGATAATAGCTTTCCGGGCTGCTCCGGTAGTTAGAGCGTAAAAATAAGTTACTCTCTCACAAGTGTCAAAAATGTGTCAACACGTGCCAAAAGTGCCCAGAGCGTAAGGAACACAAATCAGCTCTAAACTTTGAGTTTACGTGTATGTATCTTATATGGCTAATAAAATTACCAAATAACTACATTTTCTGAAAATTCTGTGGTATTTGCCACTCTTTTGTTTTATAAAATTTGCTTTTGGATTTAAACAACAACAGCTGTTATTTAAAAAATTGCCCTTTTGCACATTTGTGCCCGGAAAAAAAGTGGAACGTATTCGCTCTCTATTACCCATTTTTCTAGCGTGAGGGACGCTTTCTGGGCTGTTTTGGGCACCCGCGGGCTCGTGTGGAATAAACCTAAATCTAAATTTCAAATTCTACCTATTCATGTTTAGTAATTTGCACTTTCCTTCATACAACAGAAGAAAATGCAAAATAGTTGATTTTTTTCCAATAGGCCTCTGCGAAACCCTTTAATGTGGACCTAATGATTTGAAATATTCCGTGGTTCTTTCTTACATCAAAAGGAAAAAAATGTAGGGGCGTAACAAATTTGAAAAATAACGGCAACCGTAATGTACATACATACGCGATTTTTAAGCAATTCCAGTTAAAGAATATTTATCTGTATGTACGATGAAAACTGAAAAAGTTAAGCACGATTTTAACTGTTAGGTATACAAATTATACTGAGATCGAATCGGATACTTATTTCAAACTGGGCACCCGGCAGAAAATATACTTTTCTCATCTAATTAAATTTCAGTACGCTGACCGTTTTTCCCGTAAAATAAAAACCCTGTATATAGTAACGAAATATACAAAGGCAAATATATCGAGCCCTAACCGCCAAAATAACGTAAGCGACATTTTTTTCAAAATTTTCTTTTTGATGCAGAAATTTATCTAGATGCTCTAGGAATATTTCTGTATCAAAAAGAAAATTTTGAAAAAAGTGTCGCTTACGTTATTTTGGCGGTTAGGGCTCGATATCTATGCAAGCAAACGTTTTTTTGCGGCGCTCAAAACACGTTGATTTTATGAAAATTTCAAAAGTAATAATTACCTGTAAAATAATATTTAAATAAAAATTATGTGAAAAACAAAATGCGTATTTTAAAAACACAAATAGATTTTAAAATTCTTTTGAAACAGTGTTGGCAAAATGTTAATCTGATTAACGATTAAAAAATTAATCGCGATTGACTATTAAAATTAATTAATCGTAATCAACTGTACGATTAATGACTAAATTTTTTTAATCGTTAATCGCTGGCTGTGTGTTAATTGTTAATCCAATTAAAAACAAAATTTGATTAAATTGTCTAGTTTGTCCGAATTTGAAACCAACCACCAGTTATAGTATTTATTTTGTGTTTTACGCTTATAAAAAGTACATAATATAAAAAAAATTTAATTATTGTTATTAGTAGGGCAACCCAAAATATGTTCGGGTATGTGTTTTGTCAGGCATGTTGGCAACACGCTGGTGAAATGCTTAAAAGTTTTTCCAAAAAGTATAAAGTTTGAGTTATATTTCTTAGAGCATATTTTAGCATATTTTGCAATAAAAACATATTTTGCAATAAAAGCATATTTTGCAGTAAATGAATATTTTCGGAAACTTCGCGTTGCGTTGTTACGTTTAGAACTAATAATAAAAATTTCTGAAATAATAACAATATAGTAACACTGTGTCGAAAATAAATATCAAAGGTAGGGTTGCCAAGCGTACTATAATATATAGTATTGTACTATTTTTTCGGACTGCGTACTATATACTGTTGGAAAAAAATATAGTATACAAAAATACTATATTTCCTTCAAATTCATTTCAAAAATTGCAACATTTTTAAAAATATTTAGAATTAATTACCAAATTTACTTAAAATTATTTCGTTCCAGCTCTCTATTTCTGCAACTTCGGCATTCACAGAAAGAGTTTTTTCTATTATGAATGTAAAATGGCGAGATGCGAGAAACAAAGCGACTACCTCACTAATAAAAATGAACTTTTGATTTATATTAATTTAAATATTGAATGCGTTAAAACATATGACACTTTTAAAGAAATATAAAGAGGAAATGCATAAGAAAGAAAAAGATGTACACTTAAAAAGCGTTTTAATTTTTTCGTTTAAATATATATAATACTATAACCCCTATTCTGCAACTCTTTCGTATTCGGATTTTGCTACGAATCGTAGAAATAGTATGCTGCAATCCGAATCGTATCTTCGAACTTTCGAAATTCGTAACAATGCCATGCCTAAAAACCAACGAGCAAGATTTTTTGCGTAATTTTGTACGAAAACAATTCTGTGTCGGAGGCGAGATAAAAGATGTAAAGCGATGTGTGTTTGCAGGAAATATTAGTGGCGTTCATTTAAACATATAAATTTGCTTTTCGCATGTACGTATATTTTTATCCACTGCTTTATATAAACTAGTAAAAAAGAATATTTGTTGCCCCTTATCGAGAAACTTGGGTCCGGTTTAGTTATTTGTACAATGATTTTCGGTTGTTGTGTCCAAACGCATAACCCGAATCCAAAAACTTTAACATCACGTGTAACCAAAGGATTAAAATTATATTTAAAATAAATGTTTCAAATTTCCCACCACTAGTTTATTAATAAACTCAGTTTGCATTATGCACTTTTTTGCAAATTTCGACGTGGGTTCTGCGCAAAAATACTGTGGATAGCGTTGCCGGAGTGATATGCACAAGAAGTGTTATATACTTACCTTTGACATGCGGAAGCCCCTCTTCTCCGGCAACACAGAAAGGAGAATTCTACTTAGTAAGGGTTATAATCCCTAAGCGCGGCCGAAGGCAGAAGCAAGTGCAACAGGTGGTGGACCTAACAAAGTGCATGTTTTCAATGGCTTGGAAGAAGCTGTTATTGCATTAACTGGTTTGAGAACCAGTTCTTCAGGCATAGGAGGAGTTCTGACTTGTGGTTCAACAATTCAACCATAAGCTGACATAGATGCGCCCATGGTTACTATGCCCGACAGCTCCGCATATCTTTGTGAAATCATTCCCATAGCGCGCTCTTACTCCGCTGCTACAATTGCAAATGCAATAGAATCCCTTGTTTCTTTCAAAATACGTAAAATCAACAATTTTTCTATAAATAAGCACTTCATGAGTGTTTCTTTAATTCCTTTCCACTTTGTTTTCCTTCATTCAGCTATCTTCGAAAAATAACTGATAGCTGGCAATGCAGCACATGTTTCCGCAAGGGTTGCAGCATATGGATTTTTCGTTTTTCGTAGCGTAGCTACGAATTACGAATTACGAAAATTCGGGTACTAGAATAAGGGGGTATATTTATTTGAAGTGTACTATATTTTTTCAGATTTTTTGGAAAAAGTACTATAAATGTCTTGGAAAATGTTGGCAACCCTAATCAAAGGTCACGTTCACATCGTGTTTATATAAAGTTTTTTAATGTGCGAGAAAAATAGTACTATTTATATGTTTCGCTCTTTACAGATGAGTTGTCCCGCCACCGACCCGCAAGGGCGCGCCGTTATAATTTCGTTTGGCAAGCAATTAACAAGGATTTCATCAAACGCTAGTAAATATGTTTTGTTATGGACGTGTTTATTATTACTAGTACCAGGTTATGCAGCGGGATACAAAACGTGGTTACATGCTACGTGTTACTACTACAAGTACTAAGTTACTCTGCGGGAGTCCTAGGACAACTCCATGTTAAATGCGACAGCTGAAAGCATGAGTGGTAGATTTGCGAGGTACCGGTATTCAGCTCCAGAACCCCCGACTAGTACTTCCGATGAAGAGTACATATCGTCGTTTAAAGTACAAAACCGCGTATCAACAAAGTGCAAAACCGCGTATGTGAGGTTGCATAAATTATTTTCTAGAGAGTAAATACAGTCATATTTCAAAATCGTTCTCTTTTTTATAAAGCAGTCGCATTTCTGGCTAGTATATTTCAGGACGAATGGATGAGGATTGAGCCAAGAGCTTCTGTGCGCAAATCCAATTTTTGGCAGCAAAAGCCAGTTACGCGGTTTTGCAAAATGACGATACGCGGTTTTGTACTTTAACGATATGTATCTACAAACATACACAGTATGAATTCCTATGTGAAACAAATTGTGAATTAGATTCCCCGTATTTTCATACATATGTTTTAAAAACAAATTGAACAAATATGAATTATTAAACATAAATATTTATATATATACACTTTTATGAAAAATAGAACATTTTAGGTGCTGCAAATTTAAGTTAAAGGCATTTTTGGGCATACACATACATAAACAAAATTTAAAATCATATCTTATGGCTTAAAATGATTTTAAAAGCATTTTGTGCAGCATATATTTGGAATTTATTGTCATATTTTAAGCGCTTAAAATAAGTATTTAGGAGCATATTTTGGGTTGCCTTTGTTATTAGTGATACATAAATTGGGAACTTTTACAACCCAGCGCAATGTACAGAGGGATATTAAAACCTAGTTTGTGAAACGTCTGTTGGAATAGATCTTAATAAAAATGCACTCTAAATTGCTTAGATTGATGAGGAATCTCGACTTAGCCATGCCCGATTAACTGGCTTTGTGAGCACAGGGAAATTCCAGCATAAATTAATTAATATCACCAAACTTACTTAAAACTTAACCAAATTAAGGGTTAATCTCTAAAAATAATTTTATTTAATCGCGGTTACGATTAACTGTTTAATCAGATTAAAATTAATCATGACTAACTGTAATCGGATTGAATTTAAACGAATTAACAAATTGATTAAAAAATCAATCGATTAGTGCCAACACTGTTTTGAAATAATATGTATGTATATGTATTTATATTCTCACCGTAACTAACAAAAAATTACAAAATTTACTCTTTGATTGTTTATGATGCATTCCAACGAATTACAAGTTCCCACACCGTTTTATGCAAAACAAAAGGCTTTTTATTATATTTTAGGTGACTAAATATACATATCGTCGATGTTTTTGCAAAACCGCCTATCGACCAGTTGCAAAACCGCTTGAATCGGCGTTGTGGCAAAAATGAGATTTGGTAAACCTGAACTTAAGGCATCGAGATTTATGCATAAAAATCGTTAAATCGTTATTAAAACCACAGATTTGTAAAATAATAGCTAGAGAAAATACCGCCTATCAAGGCAACGCCTTCAAAGAATAAACCGTTTTTTCGCGCTCCTGAAAATTTGAGTGCCGTAAGATAGGCGGTTTGGAAATTGGTCGATGGGCGGTTTTGCAAACACATCGACGATATGTATGTATGTACATATGAACTCGTATAAATATTTGCAAGATTGCACAATGCGAAGGTCCTGCGGCGTCTTTGCATGACGATATTTGCAAATGTCAAAAAATTATTGGCAGTGTTGAAAAGAAAAAAGTTTATGATATGACGAATAATGAAGAATAGGAAAGGTATTTTAAAATGCTAAATATAAAAACTGCTTGAAAAAGGTTTTAAAATACAAATACAAAATACTCTTGTAAAAAAAAGTTTGAAATACAAAATACAAATATGCAGGGACCGAAACTAAAACGCGAGACAGGCGGGCATGCTTATGCAGATAAACTAGCACACAAATGCGCATAATAATTTTGCCCTGACAGACGGTAGTATTGCGGATTAACGAGCCCCAAGGTCAGTATAATTTTCATTTATTTCGTTTTGATTCATTTTTTTATAAGTTTTATATTTTTTAACGTTGCTTTCAGCTAGTTGTTGTCGACTTTTTAATAAAATTCAACTCTAAACATTTAATTAACTAATAGTAAAATAAATAATGTGATATAAAATAAAGCAAATGGAAATAAAATAAAGTAAAATTAAATATATAAATCTAATAAATTAAAAAAATTAAATAAATAATAACAAGTAAGAAAGTTCATGTTCGGACGGAGCCAAACATTAAATACCCGGCGCAAGTATTAAATATATGATTTTCTCCTTTCCGAAAGCTACCGCTACATGGTATCCGGGGTGTATCAATTTTGAGTAAATTAGCGTCCTTAAATTTCGAAATATTACCGTTACCGTTATATGAAAAGCGGCCTCAATTTTCGCCCGATTTCAATAATTTTCAACGTTTTACTCTTATGTGGCAAGCACAATAACCGTACCGAGTTTGGTACAATTTGGTAGAACGGCTACGGAGATACATATATATGATCATAAGTGGGCGGTGCCACGCCCATTTTCCAACATTTTATCTTAAACGTATTTCTTGGTAAGGAATTGTTGCAAGCATCAATTTTGAATAAATTAGCTTTAAGATTTACTGATTTATCGAAGATTTCGTATTACTCCAAATTACCGTTATATGGGATGTGGGATTTGGTATGCTGTAGCAAGGTTAACAACTGTGCTTAGTTTGGAAGAAATTGGTACAGGGGTTACCAAGATATACACATGTAACCAGAAGTTTATAATATTCTTATTTTTCGTCTAAAATTTATTGTAAATATCAATTTTGAGTGAATAATCTTCAGTAGTTACTAAAATATCGCAGTTTTCGTATTTCTGAAAATTACCGTTATATGGGAGGTAGGCGTGGTTATTGTCCGATTTTGCCCATTTTCAATACCATCCGGGCGGACGCCCAAAAGAAGTGCTTGTACAAAGTTTCGTCAAGATATCTCAATTTTTACTCGAGTTACAATCAACCGTTATGTGAACAAAGTGCGCTCGGGTATAAAACCAAAAAACCGGGGATCGAACCTGGCAGCTATAGGCTTGTAGCACGCAACTCTCACCACTCGGCTGCTTTGTTTGCTTATTGGTGCACTTACATGGTATGAAGCCATATGAACTGTTGATACGCTACAAGTAATTTTTAGCAAAAAAAAAACCGACTTAAAAAAAAATATATATATATCTATATATTTCATGATCCAATGATCGGATCTAAACCAAATTAGTATGGGACCACCTCTGAGACACTACTTTTCCGTTGCAAAAAGAAATATCGAAATCGGTTGACGTGGTCCAAAGTTATGCGGTAACATACATAAAAAAAAAAACAAAAAAAAAAAGATTCCGACGAACTGATAACCTCCTCCTTTTTTGGAAGTCGGTTAAAAATAGAGGGACTACATGTTCCAATGAGGAATTCAATGATATCGAGTGGTATGCATATAATAAATTTTTTCATATGAAAAATTATGGGGAGATACTGTAAACATACTGTTGTGATACTGTTAAGCATATGAAATTATAGCAAGTTGAATTTTCATACATCTTCCCATAAAAAGTTTAAAAGATGCAGAGATACCAAGGAGGTTTTTCCCATTTTGATGCCTTTTTTAATATAAAACCTACCGAAAAGGAGGAAAGCGGCAACTCCGCCATTCACATACATGTCAAAAGTAAGAATTTTAAAAATTAAAAACAATAAACAAACAATTTCAAAACAAAAAAATTCTTTGTACTAGATCTTTTTCAATAGAAGCAACTTGTATGGTGGACAATAAAAATACAAAGCTCTATGACAACAAGACAATACACAACATTTTAATGAGCTTTATATCACATTTAAGTAAAAATAAGCCTATATTGGCCAAGCTGGCAACGAAATGACAATGTGTATTTTTTGTTGTTTACAAAAAGACTTGCCAAATATAAAAAAAATTACAGAAGTTACAGTTATAGTTATACAGTTGATGCTTCTTTCTGGCTTTTACAAAATGCAGGGATACCACACTTATTTCGGTACAATATGATCGTAATGTATTTTAAATTCCAAATTAAAGAAAAACATCCTACGAATATGTTTGCCATTGTAGAACAATAAGGGTATATTTGCAAACTAATGCAAAGAATGGAGTTTCATATGCTAAAAGGTTAGGAGAATTAATGAAACAAACAAACATTTTATGGTATTATGTTTCCTTCAAACCGCATTGCTATTTTTTTTTAACTCTTCCTTTTGTCTAGCGCTGTAACCGCTTAAGTAATATTTTTTAATTTATACATCTGTATTCTGTCATGAAAACAGCTTCTCATAAAAATACAATTGCCGTTCGGAGTCGGCGTAAAACTGCCCTTCCCCTTTGTGTGACAAAATCAAGGCGCACGCCCCATATCGGAGGAGAAGCTAGGCCAAACACTAACATATTGTGTACGCCAATCTATATATCGTCGTTTAAAGTACAAAAGCGCGTATCGTGGTTCTGCAAAACCTTGTAACTGACATTTGTGCCGAAAAAGATATTTGCTCACCGTAAGCTCCTATCATCAAGCCCTTAAGGCCTCGCCAGATAGAAATTCTTTTCTGCGTCACAGGGATGCTTTTGACTGGCATCGAAGTTGACTCTGGGAATTTGAATAGAAGACGCCACATTGGCAACGTCCCTATTATAATTGCCATTCGTACTGTCATCAGGTATGTAACTTGAGAATAGAAATCGCTGCATCTTTTAGGCGCATCAATATTACATAGTTACATCCCGAGCTAATAAAAGGAAGGTAAAAATAGCTCTAAGGGGATCATCCATTCTTGAGTTATGCGCCGTCTGACATACGAAACATTGGTATATTCCATAGTGGAATAATACAAGGTGTTGGATATTGACAGCGTTCTCGCTCTAATCCGCCATCTCGGCTCCCTTAGCAAAATCGATGTTTCCCTCTTGAAAAAACTACATTTTACCGCCTTAAAAAAAAGAATTAAACTACCTCATTCCCTATTCCAAAACTGATTTGCAATCACTGAACAATTCTTTGACATTTACTTTATTCTTATTCGTTGACAACGGAAAATCAAATTAAAAATTTTAAACATTAATTCGACAAAAAACATTGGCTTTGTGTATTCTCCAAAGGATTTATAGCGAGGCCCTCACTGAGGGGAGCTTGAATTTCTTCACTTCCACCGATATGGAATTTTTTGATGTTGATTTTTAAGCGAAAGTCTCCTGCAGTGCGCCAGCCACCGGACTCTTTGGGCATCATGTGGATGGGACTTGTCCATTGATTGCTCGAAGGTGTTATGACACCATGATGCAGCAACAGATTAAAATCTTCTTTTGCGGCGTTTAACTTCGCACCAGTGAGTTTGCGTGGGCGCTCGTGGACTGGGGGACCATTGGTGACAATGTGGTGTACGGTTGTTTCACTATCGACATTTGGTGCAGCATCACGTAGTGTGATCTCTATGTAATCCTTCAACAGGTTAGCTTAGAATGCGTCTGACTTGCTTTTGGACAAATTCGAAGTAGGGTGCACAATTGTCGCGATGCTGTCAATTTGTATCAATTTATACCAAACTCGGTGCACTTAATTATCTTGGCATGGAAAAGCAATACGTTTAAAATACGAAAACTCCGATGTTTCAGTAATTGAGGACCCTAATTTACTCCAAGTTAATACTTACAACATTCATTTAACAATAAATAAGACTGTTATATTACTGTAATTATTACAAAAATGTAGTTTTATTACATTTTCTTACTTTTACTGTGATACATATTTGAATTATCTAATTCCCTAAAATAAAGTGGAATCCGATTTTTTAAACCGGTGGCCACTCTGGGAGCTTGCTAAAAATAAAGCGTTTTCAAAACCATTTCCGATGCCCATATTGCAGCAATGCATTTAACTCAATAGAACTAAATTTTTTAACAGGTGGCAACTCTGTTAATCTTCCAACCTAGATACGACCACGTAAGTATGCGTGCTCCTACAATCGGACCACGGTAAAATGGAGTCTATCAATGTCAAACGTTAAGTGACTTTATTTTCTTTGTTGTGGTGGTATAATGGTACGTCCTCCCCTTCTTTTACTTGATTTTAAACATTTACAATTCTAAATGTCAAAACACGCCTTTTCTGAACATTTCGAGTTGAAATTTTCATAAAAATAATTTTGGCCGCCTAAATCAGCCAAATACCCTATGTGGGTCGGCTGAATCAGTAAAATGTGACAGTAGTTGACTTTTGAGGTTAATATATCGGTCTTGAGCTGGTACGGCTTTTAAAACATCCGCAGCTTCCTTTAAAGCATCGCTGCTAATTGCTGAGAGGACCAGATTATATTTCCCGACATAAGATGTGGTCTTGTACGACTGAAAGGTGGCCTCAATTTGTAGAAACCATTTGTCTGGCATCTCAGTTCAGAACGGTCGCAGCTTGCATTGCGATACAAGCTCCACATCTTTAGTTGGCATTTTGTTCGATGAAATATTCTCCCCATCCGTCGATGCGCCCTTTTGTCGATTCCGTCATGTTGTAACGACTCGGGGTCACCACTAATTTTTTGATGGCGAAATTTTGTAAGTTATATCAATCATCTTATAGTATTTTCGGTTAAAAATTAAACCCTAAAGCGGTTTTGGAAGTTTGACTATAATTATAGGACATTGTGTTTAATAAACTAAATTACCATTTATTGCATAAGTAGTACGTAATATATACTACTTTCGCGAATTTAGCTTATCATAATATACCGTTTGTAACTATTTATATGCAAAATTTGATATGAAAAAGAGTACCAAATTTCGTACTACTTCGCAAAGCGGGCTTCTTCTCTTCCCGTTTCTCTCGTGCTTCCATATTACAACCTTTTGTAAGGGAGCCGTCGACACGAGCTGTCACTACGTACAACACCTTGTATAATTCCACCATGGGTATATTCATAGCAAAATTTATTTTTAATAACAATCAGGGGTTATATTCGATGTAAATAAGTTGGTTTAAATTACATAATTAAATCAAATTCGTTTTTGTATTAAAATACCACGATGCACCATTATCCACGCCTCTTTGTAGAATTTCGCTACCATTTAGGAAGTGTGATTGAATTCTTCCCCTTTTTCTCCTGCTTCGAAAAACCATCCCTGTGGGTGGGAGTGTCAAATTTTAAAAAATAGCTACTTACAAAACCTTTAATAGTTGAATCATATATATTTTCATATGTAAATGCTACTTTTCTGATAAGTTCCAATATATGGTACATACGAGTAGATACGAAAAGGTAGCATTTACATATGCAAATACATATCGTGTAACAGAGCTCTTACTTATACAAAAGACAAAAGCTGGCCGTTTTTACCAGTGTTGTCATAGAAAATTCCCCGGATCCGAGTTCATTCCCAAAGATTTCGTGCATTTGTTCGGCTGCTTATGTGCATTTTAAAGAGGAAAATGCATGAGTTAAAACAAATAAATGCTGTTTATGCAAATAAGCAAGCCCGTTTTCAACCGTATAACAGTTATTTTTTTTTAAGTCACCTTGGCCAAATATTTTTTAAGTTTGAAATAAAAGTCATTACCTGGTAATAAACAAACCGCTTATCCAAATTAAACATGTTTGGTATCAAATAAGAGAGGACTAAAATAGCTGTAAAACTGAAACGTCTAAACGAGGAAAGCCACCTGTTGGAAAATATTTCAATAAAAAACATTATTTAATTACCATAGAACAAACCTTTGGCCAGGTCAAGAGGGAAATCTACATAAAAACTTGGCATCATTTATTTTAATAATGGTAAAAAATATTTCAAGATCTCAACAATTTTTATTGAGCTTGAGGCCGTTTCTAATGATTCACCTCCCAGTGACCGTGGTGAAGAAGTCTTCTGAGGAGATGTGGAGATAGTAGCTATTAATTCTGTGAAGGGAAACCAATAAACATATAGAAAAAAATTGCAGTCAAAAATTGTGTTTGAAAAGATGTTATAGATATATAAGGATTGTTTGCCCTTTATGAAACTTAAGTTTTGTGAAACGTACGTTTTATGTCAAGTCCTATACAGTATATTTTGCTTTGCTGCCTCTATGCTTAAGTGCACATTTAAGATACCTACCCCAAAATGCGCATCAAAAGCATTATTTTTAACATTTATAAGGAAACTGCTCCGATAGATGCATTCAACATACCTGCACATTGGCGATACCTGCTTTAAAAATTGTGCGACTAGTATCAATTGTCAATGAAAGTATTACGTTTACCTGAACTGGCCCTGCAATTACCTTTTATTTATTTTGCTCATCTCGCAGAACTACGAAAATGGGTATCAATTTATGTAGTTATATAGATAATTAGATAACATTCGGTAAAAATTTCGCTTGCAGTAATTTCTACGTGGTAAGGGCTCCGCCACTATTTGGTTTCATAGGGATTCGGATACCTTCCTCATTGAAGTAGTTAAGAAAATTCGCTTAAGTGCCTTTTTCGGTTACGTGCACAAGTTTTTCGTGCAAATAAGGATGTGCAGCTAAGCAAAATATACTGTATTTGCACATTACACGAATTTGTTCTAAAAATGTATCTTTTTAGATTTTGAATGCTTATTATTTTTTTTTAAAGTACAAAATTAAAAAGTTACACTGGCAAGTATTGTGGCTTACTTGTACTTTCGTAGTGTCAGCTATTGGTGCTAATAATTTTATAATACAGTACATTCCGTTTAGCTTCATTTACTTCCACTGCACACGATTGGGTGCACTTAAGCGAAATGTGCAGCTAAGCCGAAATCAAAAACTAGAATTTGTTTCAGATAGATGGGTCATAGCCCATTTCTGTTGAAATATTCTAAATGCTACTACTTACATATATATATATGTACTAGCAGAGCACCCGACGTCGTTCGGGGTAAACAAATAAAAATATAAAACAGTAATACAAATATTAAGTTCACCATAATTTAAAGGAGACAAACTATTTCCTTTGTTTACATTAAGGCATCCTGATGAGCCATACTTTTAGCTTTATCGCACTTTAACTAATATATATTGATCACGACTTGTACTACAAATCTTGTTCCATTATTAATATTAGGTGGATTAAGATAACGATACAATTTCTAAATTAAAATTAGTCTACTACGGTACATTCCGTTTAGCTGCCTATTCGCTTAGCTGTTTTAGTATAGCTGCACTTTTCTGGTAGAATGCTTAATTCGGAGGGAGTTTTATTCATTATGAATGAACCTTTTTCGTTTAACAGCATCGCGGGATTAAAAAACGATTTACTCTTTCCATTTCAAAATAATCTAAAGACGGTAAGGATTCAAAAAAAACACACAGTTTTAAATATCCGAGCTATCTAATAGATGAATACATATATGTATAACCCCCTTTTACAAACTCATTTATATATAGGTTACTCTGAACACCTCCCATAGATAACTATGTTCATGTGACTTATGGTTCCCAATTTATGGCTGATTAAAAATTCCACGCGTACGGGATGTGCTACGCCCCCTTTTATAAACTCATTCATATACAACTTACTATAAGCACCTACCATAGATATATCTGCATACCAAATTTAAATTTCATGTGTCTTATGGTTTTGAAGTTATAGCTGATAAAAAATGCCACGCCTATGGGATGTGCCACGCCCCTTACACAAACTCGTTTATATATACCCTCCTATAAGCACCTACCATTGATATGTCTGCATACCAAATTTCATGTTCGTGGGACTTAAGGCTCCGAATTTATAGCTGATAAAATATTCCACGCCTTTGGGATGTGCCACGCCCCCTTTTACAAACTCGTTTATATATAACCTCCTATAAGCACCTACCATGGGTATGTGTGCATACCGAATTTCAAGTTCGTGGGACTTATGGTTCCGAAGTTATAGCTGATAAAAAATTCCACGCCTATGGG
>NW_023458563.1:38587532-38605075 GCF_013731165.1 Rhagoletis pomonella
CTTATGGTTCCGAAGTTATAGCTGATAAAAAATTCCCCGCCTATGGGATGTGCCACGCCCCCTTTTGCAAACTCGTTTATATATACCCTCCTATAAGCACCAACCATTGATGTGTCTGCATACCAAATTTCAAGTTCGTGTGACTTATGGTTCCGAAGTTATAGGTGATAAAAAATTTCACGCCTATGGATGTGCCACGCTCCCTTTTACAAACTCGTTTATACATTCCCGCCTATAAGCACCTGCCATTGATATGTCTGCATACCAAATTTCAAGTTCGTGAGACTTATGGTTCCGAAGTTATAGCTGATAAAAAATTCCACTTTCCAAAATTCCATTCTACAGTTATAGTAATTATTTTGTGTTTTACGCTTATAAAAAGCACATAATATAAAAAAATTATAATTATTGTTATTAGTAATACATAAATTGGGAGTTAATTTTTTAATCGCGGTTACTATTAACTGTTTAGTCAGATTAAAATTAATCATGATTAACTGTAATCAGATTGAATTTAATCGAATTAACTAACTGATTAAAACATCAATCGATAATGCCATCATTGAGTTCACATACATATCACTATACCAAGTTTCAGTTCTCTCCCACAAATACTTCCAGAGATATGTATTTAATATGAAAATTCCAATTTGTATGGGGGGGGCCTTCAGTTATCGGACTTACTTTCAGTCTAAGACCATCCTTCCGAAATCCGTAGTAAGTGTACTAAAACCGGAGTCGGAAAACCGGTTAAGGAAGTAGCCTATTTTTCAATCCAGGTCATAAACCATCTTTGAACAAAATTTCATTTTCAAACAAGTGGCAGTTCTTAAAAAAGTAGCCTATTTTCCAGTCTAGGTCATAAGCTGTCTGTGTGCAAACTTTCATGCAAATCAGTTCAGTCATTTACGCGTATGAATTTAATTAAACTTTCCTAATACGTGATAACTCTTATAATAGTAGCCTATTTTCCAACATGGGTCATAAGCTATCTCTGTGCGAGATGTCATGCAAGTCTGTTCAGTCGTTTCCGCGTATTAATTTAATTACAACTTTTTTAACAGTTGGCAACTCTTCCAAAAAATAATCCTACTTTCCACTGAAGGTCATAAGCTATCTGCTTGCAAAATTTCATGCAAATCCGTTCAGACTTTTCAGCGTATTAATTTAATTAAACTTTTTTAGCTGGTGGTAACTCTTAAAAAAGGTAGCCTATTTTTCAACCTAGCTCATAAGCTATCTGTGTGAAAACTTTCATGCAAATCAGTTCACTAATTTCCGCGTATTAATTAAATTAATCATTTCTAACAGGTGGCAACTCTTAAAAAAGTAGCCTACTTTCTAACCTGGGTCATAAGCTATCTGTGTGCAAAATTTCATACAAATCCGTTTAGTCGTTTCCGCGTATTAATTTAATTAAACTTTTTTAACAGGTGGCAACTCTTCCAAAAATTAGCCTATTTTCCACTGTAGGTCATAAGCTATCTGCTTGCAAAATTTCATGCAGATCCATTCAGTCGTTTCCGCGTATCACTTTAATTAAATTTTTTTTATCAGGTGGAAACTCTTAAGAAATGTAGCCTATTTTACAATCTAGGTCACAAGCTATCTGTGTGCAAATTTCCATGCAAATCCATCAGTCGTTTCCGCATATTAAATACATTAAACTTTTTACAGGTGGCAACTCTTAAAAAAATAGCCTATTAACCAATCTGACCCATAAGCTATCTGCGTACTAAATTTCATGCAAATCCGTTCAGTCGTTTCCGCGTGATGATTTCCCAAACATCCAAACATACAAACTTTCACATTTATAATATTAGTAAGATATATGCATGCACTCATGCGATAAACTTCAAAAGAGAGTATCATAGCATGCGTTTATGGGTAGTTTTGCAGGTATTGAATAGGGATAGATATGTGTTAAGCATAAAGAGCTTTTAAAAAAACTTAGTGCCGGTAAGCGAAATATTTTTGGTACAAATCGAAAAAAACTCACTCAAAAAGAAGGCTGTTAAACGGAAAAGGGCTCCTAACCGAAAATGCAGCTAAAAGTGGAATTTTCGTACAAAATCCATTACATGATGCAGTATTTTGGTGAAATTGTGCACGTAAGCGGAAAATGCACCTAGGCGAAGAGGCACCTAAACGGAATATACTGTATTTTGTTATTTTTATAATTTTCTGGAATCATGAGAAAGATATACAAGGATTCAATTTACAGTTGGTGTACCACAATATCAATTACACTTCTTTTTGAAACCTATAATAATCACTCGAAAATTTGATTCAACTTGTTCCTAATTTTGTCTAAAATAAAATAAAAGCAAAATAAAAGTATACAACAAATTTCTAAGTGAGCCTCAAGTCAAGGTGCAGGAATGATATTTTCAGAGATAGTCGAGAGTTCTAACTTTAAATTAAACCTGGAGGTTCTATTCCCTTTTATTTCTTTGCTGGAGCTTCTAAAATATTGCAAAAAACGCGATTTTTTGACATTTTAACCTTTTTTTCAAAATTTGGAGCTGATGGAAACTTTATGCTTACGGATAAAAAAGTCTATCAAAGACAGTTTTAACATTTGCCGTACCATATTTTTTTTTCTATTTTCGTAGGGCTGTGTTATAAATTAAAAATTAGCAAAAATTTAGATTTCCGTTTTTTTCTACAGAAATTTGTCCTAATGTGGTCAATAATACCCTTCGCTCCCCTATTTAGTTAGAGTTTTTAAAACCATTCAATGAATATCATCATGCATGTGCAGGCATCGGCAGAAAACGAGCACACAATGGGCTAGATTTTCTCAATATTCATCGCAAACTGGATATTGATCTTGACTGGATGTTAAAAGAATTTTTATTTACTGTATACCTCGGTGAATTGCATGTGACTTTTCTTTGAGTTGTGCTGAATTATATCCACAATTAAATACAATATGCTGAATACTCTAAATAAAACAATGATATTCTTGGTTGTTACGAATGACTTTACATAAAACAAAAAAATATAAATAGAGGTGGTAACCTTCGTTCGTCATTTCTGTTTAAAATCTATTTCCGTCCTCTTTCATTTGAAACAAAATTTAAATTATTATCAAGAAATGACTTTTATTTCAAACTTAAAAATATTTGGCCAAGGTGACTTAAAAAAAAAATAACTGTTTTTTTTCGGTCCCTGCAAATACGTACATATTTTGTATACTTGTATTTTAAATACTCTCTGCACAAAGGACGCGAAACCTGCGAGGGTTTTATCTCAGACTGCTCGTAATTGTACATAATTTTTTCATATGATATAACATGTACATACCCAGTACTACATTAACTCCAATATTAAGTTCGTTTATCTTTTCTATAGCCACACGTTGCAGAATTTTTGCCTCAATATCTGTTAGATTTTGCAAACAAGAATCTTGTATTAATATACGACCTCCATTATCTGACGTCCATGTGAATTTCTCCTGCAATTAAATAACCAATTACGAAATTATTTTTTACGAACTAAAAAGTTAAGTTATAGATTGTTTGTATGTAGGTAATTAAATATTCAGTAGTTTCAATTGAAAACGTTTGTGCAAGGCGAATCGCGCATAGTACGTACAAGGTTACCGGGAAAGAAGGTAGGGGCGGTTCGAACCCCCTGTTGGATGGAAATATGCATAAAAATTTGTCATCGTTTAGTTTGAGATAATAATGGTAAAAAATATTTTAAGATCTCAACAATTTTTATTGAGCGAGCTTGAGGCCGTTTCTAATGGTTCATATCCCAGTGACCGCGGTGAAGAAGTCTAATGAGGAGATATGATAGTAGCTATAACTTCTACCTATGGGTTAATTATTCTTGTTTTTCCACAACATTTGTTCATTAGAAACTCCCTCAAGCACAATAAAAATTGTTGAATATAATTGTTAAAAGGCCATAAATAACAAAAACAAATTTTAATATATTCTAAAACTTGTTTATTTAAATAGCCTAATGGTGAGTACATTGTTTCTCTTTGCAATTAGGAGAACGAAGTGTATTGTGGATTCAACGGCTAATGGTTACCATTTATTTAGAGAAAAACGAAAGTTATTTAAAATAGCGATTTAAGCACAAACGAACTAAGTGAATGGAAACCAATAAAAATAAAAAAATTGCAGTCAAATATTGTATTTGAAAAGTATAGTATGCATTGGATTTTGACCCCTTTCGATCGCGTGCACTTTATGAAACGTACGTTTTATGTAAAGTCCTATATTTGCACATTACACGTTTTTGGAACGTACAATATTACAAAATTACACTAGCGAGTATTATGACTTATTAGTATTGTGTACATAAGCGGGAAAATGCACCGAGGCGAAGAGGCACCTAAACGGAATATACTTTATTTTGTTATTTTTATAATTTTATAATTTTCTGGAATCACGAGAAAGATATATTTTTGTACAAGAATTCAATTTACAGTTGGTGTACCACAATAACCAATTTCAACGACACTTCTTTTTGAAACGTATAATAAATGTAACTATATAACAAATGAGTAAGCGACCATCAAGTCAAGGAGCAGCAATGGTGCAGTCGAGAGTTCTAGGAAGGTTCTATCACCTTTTTCTTCTTTGCTAGAGCTTATAAAATGCGATTTTTTGATGGACACTTTATACTTACGGATTCGTATCAGCACAAAAAAATCGATCAAAAGAGCTTTAACATTTGCCGTACCAAAATATGTTTCTATTTTTGTTGGTCTTAGTTCAACTTTCTCTCGAATACTCCAAGAACCGCCTCATCGAATGTTGTCATTGTCTAAGCTTCTGTGGTTTTTGTACGTCGAGAGTGGACTTTACTCCCGAATTGCCTACTCAGTCTAAAGTAGCACTTCTTGGCAAGAGTGATTCTGTGTGGGATTTCCATGCTGATATCTTTATCGGTGATAATGCTGGTTCCCTACTCAACGAAATTTTCCACTTTCCCGAAATTATAACTGTCAATAGTGACGTGGGTGCCAAGACGAGAATGCGCTGAGTGTTTATTTTATGGCAGGAGATACTACTTCGTCTTGTCCTTCGTCTGTACCACCAGGCCCATTCGCTTTGCTTCTTTATCCAGCTTGGAAAAAGCAGCGCAGACTTCGCGATTTTTGCTACCGATTATGTCGATGTCATCGGCATACGACAGAAATTACCCGTCCTTGTAAAAAATTGGTCCTGCGTGGTTCAGTTCTGCAGCTCTTATTATCTTAACATTTGCATCATGCGATCGTAAATGCGCTTCTGATTTCACTTTAATTTGGGAATATTTGATTGTGTATAGGAGTTCACAAAAGTAATAACAATCATAATCATAATAATATTGTCCAATGTTATTCAAAATTTCTTTACTCGCTATGTGCTATGGCGACCCCAAACGAAATTGTTTATGATTAAGAGTTAACTTTTTTATAATGTTAGGTAATGGTGACAACGAGAATGCAATGGGGTATAGTCGTTGCGCTGGGTATGCAGTTACAGTTGCATGGCTATACTCAATCCCGACTCTTGCGTCCTCGTTCGCGCACTCTGGGCAACGTGAGCAACCCATGTGCGAGATGCGGTAACCAATCAGAGTGGAGCCTTGGGTCACGGCAGAAAGAGAGGGAGCTTCGGTGGGACCACTCCGACTTATTCGGTTTAAGGGCTCACTGAAGTCTGCAGCGTCTGTTCACCAGTAGGTGCGGCTGCAAGCGGGTGTCTGCTTGGAGCAAGCGGCTCGCTATATAAACGTGTATTTGGTTGCGAAACCACCCCCGTCCCAGCAATGGGTTGTGTGCTGGGCTTGGGACCCGCCACGTAGAAACCACTTCCAGTGAAGAAGCAAGGCAAAGCCCCCCCTTGTGATGACGACCACGGCAAACATTTAAAGGACTACGATTTGAGGGCATGCACCTGGAATGTCCGGACCCTTAATGGGGAAGGTGCCTCTGCCCGGCTGGTTGATGTCCTCGTAAGGACAAAAGCTGACATCACCGCCATCCAAGGAATGCGTTGGACGGGGCAAGGCAAGCAATGTCTGGGGCCTTGCGACATCTACTACAGCTGCCTTGTAAAGGAGCGCAAATTCGGTGTTGGATTTGTGGTGGGAGAGAGACTCCGTCGCCGAGTACTGTCGTTCACCCCGGTGGACGAGCGTCTAGCACAATCCGCGTCAAAGCGAGATTCGTCAACATCTCGCTCATCTGCGCCCATGCCCCGACGGAAGAGAAGGATGAGGCATCCAAGGATCTCTTCTATGAGCGCTTGGAGCGCACATACGAGCGCTGCCCCAGTCATGATATCAAAATCGTGCTTGGCGACTTCAATGCCAGGGTGGGAGAGGAAGGGATCTTTGGAACCACCGTCGGAAAATTCAGCCTCCACGACGAAACGTCCGGCAACGGATTGAGGCTGATCGACTTCGCCGGGGCCCGAAACATGGTAGTATGCAGTACTAGGTTCAAGCATAAAAAGATCCATCAAGCTACGTGGCAGTCTCCGGATCGAAAAACGAGAAACCAAATCGATCATGTTGTGATAGACGGAAGGCCAGCTCTTTCGCTACTCGACTCTCACACCTGCTCTCAGAGAGCACTCTTCAACAAACCGACATATGCGAGCAGTGGAACCACATTTCCCGCTCATTAAGTACCGCCGCCGAAGAAGTAGTCGGAATTCAGCGAGCCCGAAAGAATAACTGGTACGATGAGGAGTGTCAGGAAGCTGCAGAAAAAAAAGATGCCGCCTACAGGGCCACGCTGCGATCGGGCGCAACGCGCGCTATGTGGGACCGCTATAGGGATCTGAAGAGGGAAGCGAGACGTATTTGCCGCAATAAGCAGAGAGAGGCCGAAACACGTGAGTGCGAATAGCTTGAAATGCTGGCCCACAGGAAGAATGCCCGAATATTTTACCAGAGAGTTAGGCGACTTACGGAAGGCTTAAAGACCGGGGCGTACTTCTGTAAGAACAATAATGGCGACCTAGTAACTGATGTCCAGAGCGTACTTAAATTATGGAGGGAACACTTTTCCGCCCTACTAAATGGAAGCAGCACGGAATGTTGTGGAGAAGAAGAACCCGAGCCCGCAGTCGATGATGACGGAGTCGACGTTCCACCGCCTGACTATGACGAGGTACGTATAGCAATGACGCGGCTGAAAAACAACAAAGCTGATGGAGCTGACAGCCTGCCAGCTGAGCTATTCAAGTACGGCGGCGTGGAGTTGATAAGGTGCATGCATCAACTCTTGTGCAGAATATGGTCAGATGAACGCATGCCCGACGACTGGAATTTAAGTGTGCTGTGCCCAATCCACAAGAAAGGTGACCCCGCCATTCGCGCCAACTACCGCGGGATCAGCCTTCTAGGCATAGGTTACAAGGTCTTATCGAGCGTACTGTGTGAAAGACTTAAGCCCACCGTCAATGAACTGATTGTGCCTTTTCAGTGTGGCTTTAGACCTGGAAAATCCACCATAGACCAGGTATTCACAATACGCCAAAACTTGGAAAAGACCCGCGAGAAAAGGATAGACACTCACCACCTATTTGTCGACTTTAAAGCCGCCTTTGACAGCACTAAAAGGAGTTGCCTATACGCCGCTATGTCTGAATTTGGCATCCCCTCAAAACTTATACGGCTGTGTAAAATGACGTTGAGCAATACCACCAGCTCCGTCAGAATTGGGAAAGACCTCTCCGAGCCGTTCGCCACAAAACGGGATTTCAGACAGGGCGACTCCCTTTCATGTGACTTCTTTAATCTGATGTTGGAGAAGATAATAAGATCTTCAGAACTGAACCGCTTAGGAACAATTTACTACAAGAGCGTACAATTACTGGCTTATGCCGATGACACTGACATCATCGGTAAGAAAAACCGCGAAGTCTGTTCTGCCTTTTCCAAGTTGGATAGGGAAGCAAAGCGAATGGGTCTGGTGGTAAACGAGGACAAGACGAAGTATCTCCTGTCATCAAACAAACAGTCAGCACATTCACGCCTTGGCACCCACGTCACTGTTGACAGTTACAATTTCGAGAAAGTAGAGAATTTCGTTTACTTGGGAACCAGCATTAACACCGATAATAATGTCAGCATTGAAATCCAACGCAGAATCACTCTTGCCAACAAGTGCAAGTGAGTAGGCAATTCAGGAGTAAAGTCCTCTCTCGTCGTACGAAAACCACGCTCTATAAGTCACTCATCATGCCCGTGCTGGTATATGGCACAGAAGCATGTACAATGACAACATCAGATGAGGCGGCTCTTGGAGTGTTTGACAGAAAGATTTTGCGGAAGATTTACGGTCCTTTTCGCGTTGGCGACGGCGAGTACCGCAGACGATGGAACGATGAGCTGTATGAGCTTTACAACGATATGGACATAGTGCAGCGAATTAAAATATAGCGGCTCCGCTGGCTTGGTCATGTCGTTCGAATGGACACCGACGCTCCAGCTCTGAAAGTATTCAACTCGGAACCCGCTGGTGGTAGCAGAGGAAGAGGGAGGCCCCCACTGCGATGGAAAGATCAGGTGGAGAAGGACTTGGCTTCACTTGGCGTTTCCAATTGGCGTCAGTTGGCACAGAGGAGAAACGACAGGCGTGCTTTGCTGAACTCGGCCAAAATCGGTTAGGCGGTTACAGTGCCAAAAAAGAAGAAGAAGAATGGTGACAACGGTTTTAACTTAATTTAAATTTAATTTAAACTTAATTTCATTAAGCATTTTTTAAACAGCTTTCATGGGATAATTTTTTGTTTTCTTTACTCTTTTATCATTTTGTTATTCGTTTCAGTAGTTTTTAACCGACTTCAAAAAAAGGAGAAGGTTATCGATTCGTCGGAATATTTTTTTTATGTTTGTTACCGCATAACTTTGAACCTCGTCAACCGATTTCCAGGTGGTCCCATATTAATTTGGTTTAGATCCGATCATTGGATCATGAAAAAATAACGATATTATTAAATTTGTATATGAGAATTGAAGTCGGTCGTGTTTTTGCTTAAAAATTACTAGTTTATTAATTGTTTACATTGTGTTATTGTGTACCAACTCTTCGTTGATAATATGATCACTTCGTTTGATAAGATGATGTAAATTCTATCTTCATTTAAACTGTTCGAATTTTGGGTAGGTAAAAAGATTTTAAAAATTTCTCTAGTAAAGCTTTCCCAAACACTTTTCGTTTGGAACCACTTATGTAATATTTCATTTAATTTCAATATTTTCAGTCTTTACTTTTAGACCGGTGAGAATCCTATTGAAAATATTTCCAAATCAAGATTTTTCAAATACCTTTCGTTTGGTACCCCAAACATATTTTCGATTGTAAGTCTTCTTAAAACTCTTTAGGCTGATACCCACATTGCAATATATTATTTATTTAATCAATTTAACTGTGTTTAGGCCTGTAGACTAAAGCAAACAATCCAAGAGGGTCCACCTTAATACTTAATAATATACATACATATGCACGCACACATGTATACACCTATTTATTATAAACTGTCATAAAGGCTGACTTCCAAAACGTATCAATACAATGTCTGGATATTATTATATTGCGGTATTCAAACTGTTTGTATATGCAGAGTTGTGATACAATGCAACCATATACATACATTGCATATTTTAAATATTCAATATAGCATGAAAAATTTTTCCGAACATTCCATTTTTAAAACACCAATGGTAACCAATAACAAACGAAGCATCAACTTTATTTTTGATGCGTTGATTGCTCTTTTCGGATGCGTTTTGGAACAGAATACATTGTCAATATTTTGTGGTTCGGCGTTACGGAACATTATACTTTGTACGTATGCAAAGCAATTGACGTTTTGGAAGTCAGCCAAACTTTTCCTGCCAAATTAACTATCGTTGAGTTTCCCCTCCAAACAGTTTTACTGCTTGAAGAGGATGAGACGGTGGAACACTTTTTGTGCTTCTTGCTTGGTTGTTTGTCATAGATTTTTCTAGACTCGTTATTTTCTCTATTGCCAGTTTCTGAATTAAAAGTTTGGCGTAAAAAGCTGTTGTTTTAAGTTTTGTGTTTAAAAAATTTGAGAGATAAATATTTTTCGCCTCACTTTAAAATTTGGAGCGATAAAAATAAAAATGATGCTATCAACACAAATAAACTATTTTACAAATACTCAAAATACTAAAAAAAAATATCAAAGTTCATTACTAAAAAATGAGGTATCAGGTGAAAGAATATGGTCTTCGGATAAGCTTTTATTTTTTTAATGGGTCTGCCACCTATTTAAAAATTAATACCTAACAGTGGCGTAGCCAGGATTTGGCGAAAGGGGGGGACGAACAAAAAATGTCCATCGATAACTTAAAGTTGTGATACACAATGGCTAGAGGCGTTGCCTGTGGGCATTCTTTCATATATGTATGTATGTGCCATTTTTACCGTTATATATTTTTGTCTACTCGGTTATTCCATGGGGAATTCATGCTTTATTTAAATTTAAAAAATTAAATTACTACACCATTTTAATTAATTAGTGCGTACTCCAGTTTTATTTTGTACAAGTTTCGTTAGTATACACTTCAGTTTTTACACATTGAATATATCTGCATATTTATATATTTACGCGTATCTATTTACATATATTTATGTACAAGTCTACAAAATCTTATTACTTATAAAGCGATTTTTAATCTTCGTTGCTTAACACATATTTTTTCAATTACTTCTTGTGTTGTAATCGGTACATCATTATGTACCGCTAACATCGTTAAACCATTCAGCCGCTCCTTAATTGTATAAAAAGAAGGGACAAATAAGATAGCATATTCAACAATTGAGTAGTCCAATTGAGTAGTTTTTGGCGGGTTTCATGTACACTAACAGCAGAGTGAAACATTTTTCTATATTCTGAAAAAATAGCATGAAATGTTAACTAATCTTGCAAAAGTCGCTATAATACTTATTTAAATTTAAATCGAACTGTTTAAATT
Organism: Rhagoletis pomonella; assembly: GCF_013731165.1. Taxonomy (NCBI): domain Eukaryota; kingdom Metazoa; phylum Arthropoda; class Insecta; order Diptera; family Tephritidae; genus Rhagoletis; species Rhagoletis pomonella. The sequence continues at coordinate 38,598,501 of NW_023458563.1, forward strand.
CTAAACCCAACATATGTGCTCTCTTTTTTTTTAAACTTGGAAGGTTTGTATTTGAAACTGAATTTAGTTTGGTCATATATGTAGTCCAAAAAGTTTAAAATTTAAACCGAAATTTTTAACCGTGTAGTGGAAGAGGTCGCAAAAAAGAAGCACACCGATCTTCCTAGAGCAGAGAACGCGAAAAGCTAAAAAAAGCTAGCTATGTAAAAGTTACTGTTTCAAAACTTGCAATATTAAATTTTTAAATATAAAATATGCAAATCAATCATACTGCAATTTCATTTTTTTAATGGTGTTAGGCTCTTATTTATCCAAATTTTCAGGTAATAAAAAAAGATACAGTTCGGATGTTACTTGTTGTCGTAGATGTTTTTTTTTTTTAATTTATGGCTTACTTTTATAAAATCACATAACGCTGTTTGCAAGTGGACTACTCATATATTCATTAAAAGATAATTTGTCGTCCGTCTGAAATAAAAAAAATTTAAATCAGAAGGATAAAATAGTATTGTGTTATTAATTCAAAAGTAAATAATTGTAGTTCAATGACGAAGGGGGGATCTATCCCCCCAAATGCCCCCCTGGGTACGCCACTGATACCTAACATATAATACGTGAAGGCGCGCTTTCTTCAAAATAGTTTTTTGTTAGGTGCTGTATTTAAAAAAGCGTAAGGAGCTGATGCTTTTTTTGTTTGCATATGTGAGCATGTATGTATATAGGCTACATTTGTTGGTATTTCAGTGAGAGACAGGATTTATAAATCAGCTGTGCCTACTTTGATGTTTTTATTTCATTCGCTTCACGTTCATATGTACAAGTACTTTAGTATCTACATATGTATGTATGAACCAGGGAAGCCAACTCGTGGGGAATTCAACGATTTGCGGGAAATTTCAGTTTGCGTGGGGAATCGGGGAATGGACTGTTTTTTGTGGGGAATTTCAGTTTACGTGGGGAATCGGGGGGTGAACTGGTTTTTTGTGATGATTTAGGTGTGACTAATTGTTTTCTTTTTTGCTTCACTAATTTCATAATGAGTTAAAAAAGTTGCATAAGAAATACAACTGCAACTAAAGGATTAATTTGCAACCCTGCCAATTATGCAAATAACCGTTGATTTTTTAAAATTTTGAACTTTGTACTTTATTATACTAGAACTGAGTGTGCTACAATACGGCATACCCAAAATTTTTCTAGAGAATCAAATTAAAAAAGCTCGAAATTTTTACGAAAGTTTTTTGAGTTTCTTTTTTAATATTGCACAAAGTTTGAAACTGGGATTTATATAGTTTTTATTGGGGAATGAACTATATTTTTTATAAAGAAATAACTCAAATGAAATGACAAAACAAATAATTTTGAAAACTTGTCAAAATTTGGTGCGACTAAAATTTTTTCGACCACTGCATATATGTAAGTATTATATCGTCGTTTAAAGTACAAAACCGCGTATCAACAAAATGCAAAACCGCGTATCGAGATAATGCAAAACCGCGTATGTGAGGTTGCATAAGTTATTTTCTAGAGAGTAAAACACTTATATTTCAAAATGGTTTTCTTTTTTATAAAGCAATCGCATCTCTGGCTGGTATATTTCAGAACGAATGGATGAGGATTGAGCCAAGAGCTTGTGTGAGCAAATCCAATCAGTTACGCGGTTTTGCAGAATGACGATATGCGGTTTTGTACTTTAAACGACGACATGTACATTTTTATACCCGAGCGCACTTGTGCACAAGGGTATATTAACTTTGTCCTTCTGTCCGTCCATGTACATGATAACTCGAGCAAAAATTCACATATCTCAACGAAATTGGGTATGTAGGTTTCCATTTATCCAAGGTAGGTTGGTATAGAAAATGGGAGAAATCGGACTGTAACCACGCCCACTTCCCATATAACGGCAATTTTCAGAAATACGAAAACTGCGATATTTTAGTAACTACTGAAGATTATTCACTCAAAATTGACATTTACAATAAATTTTAAACGAAAAATAAGAATATTATACATTTTTGGAAAATGGGCGTAGCCACGCCCACTTGTAGTTATATGTGTATATCTTGGTAAGCGCTGCACCAATTTCTTCCAAACTTGGAACAGTAGTTGGCCTTAGTACAGCACACCAAATGGATGAAAATTTTTAAAATCAGGCAATAACCACGCCCATATCCCATATAACGGTAATTTAGAGAAACACAAAATCTTCGATAAATCAGTAAATATTAAAGCGAATTTATTCAAAATTGACGCTTGCAACAATTCTTTACCAAAAAATACGTTTATGATAAAATTTTGAAAAATGGGCGTGGCACCGCCCCCTTATGATCATATGTATGTATCTCGGTAACCGTTCTACCAATTTGTACCAAAACGTTGAAAAATTATTGAAATCGGACTAAAATTACGGCCGCTTTTCATATAACGGTAAAAATCAGAAATTCTTGAAACTTCTATATTTTGAAATTTAAGGACGCTAATTTACTCAAAATTGATACACCCCGGCTTACCATGTAGCGGTAGCTTTCGGAAAGGTGAAAAACATATATTTATTCTTGCGCCGTGTATTTAATGTTCGGTTCCGCCCGAACTTAGACTTTCTTACTTGTTTATTCTTTATTTGTTAACTAACTTTACAAAAGTTTGGTTTAATCTATGAATACATAGATAAATTACATTTAGAAATAAAATAAACAGAAAGACCAGTAATATAACAAAATACAAAATTTTTTTTTTAATAAGGAGATATCTATTGGTGGCGAATTTTACGAAATTTCGGGCAAAATCGGGGAATTCTCAAAAATTAGTTGGCTACCTTGGTATGTACATACACCCACTATAATTGTTCTTAAGTGTTCAGTCAAAAATATTTGAAACACAGAATTCAAGTAAAATACGCTTACTTCGATGTTTTTGTTTAGTTTCTTTGCGTATTTCTTTCCTCTTCTCTCCCTCGCTAATTTGAATATATGTATTTACATCTATACATAGCATTAGCGCACACAAGGGGTGGGTTTTGGGGTTCAAACCCCCCTAAAGCTAATAACCTCAAATACAATCTGTATCTTAAAGCTAAGAATCCAGCTCTCAAGGAAATTATAAGAAATATTTATTATAATTTCTGTTGCTTGAAAAAGCGCTTTGCTTTTGCTGTAAATTTTTATGAGGGAATAATTATACGAGCATTTTTTTTCTTGAGAGCTGCAAACTGATTTAAGAAATTTTGGTAGAAGAAAATTTCTTTTCCATTTCTCGTCCGTCGTTTTATATGAATTTTTCGTTATTCTTGAGAGTTCAGTTAATTTTTTCGGTATTTGAAATATTAAACAAATTTAGCAATCGTGAAAAATCACCATCTCTATCGAAAACCAGAAATCGAAAATGAACATAGAAGTGCAAAAATTCATGGAATCAATAAATTTATTTTTACTGACTCTTTTTTAAAATTTTGTATTAGGTACTTTTGAAAGTTGAGCGCATCTTGAGTTTATAGAACTTTTTATTAAACAAGTAGTTTTTAAGGAAATAACACAACCGACTTCAATTCTCATATTCAAATTTAGGGGTACCGTTAATTTCTTCATGATCCAATCATCGGATCTCTAAAGCAAATTACGGGACGAACCTTGAGGTACTATCTTTCTAATAAAAAAAGGATTATTGAAAACGGTTCACGTGGTCCAAAGTTATGTATTCCGGCGAGATGATAACCTCCCTTTTTTTGAAGTCGGTTAAAAGCGTTTGAGTTCTGTTAATCTGTAAATAAAGTGCAGTTTATGAATTTTAAAACGTTTATTTATTTATTACATACTGTACATAAAACTTGCATAAATGTATTTTAAAGAGGGTATTATTATCTGAAGCAAATTTTCAGTATTTTCCGGTGATATATTTTCAGAAATATAAACCCCCCCCTAAAATATATTCCTGGGTGCGCCCCTGATACATAGTATAAAGGAAAGTCGAGAATCTTTGTACGCGGTAATTTCGAAAGCTACCGAACGGATTTTGACGAGATTTTCTCCAATATTTTCTGTATCGATAAGAGAGTGACCTTTTAATTTAGAATTTTAATAGCGTTGCCACCTGTTAATAAAATTTCTATATTCAATTCCAATAAGCGTAGGCGTCAGCTCTGCACCGTCACTATCAAATGAAAAGACTTAGCCTCTGGATGTGTAATAATGTATTATTTTTCAGAGTAGCGTTGCCACCTGTTTAAAAACTATAAGATCTGCACCGTTCGTTGGATAAAAAAATTAGATACCAACTGAAAGTGCATGGCCTTCGCGTGTACAAAAACTTAACGTTTTTTGGGTAGGGTTGCCACGTATTCAAAATTACTATCTTCTATCTAGTATAAAGGAAAGGCGAGATATTTTAACCACGCTATAGAACTTATTTATAAAAGATTTTTTAATCTGATCTTATTATTAATTAATATTATAAATGTGAAAATTTGAATGTTTGGAATGTTTGGGAAATCATCACGCAGAATCGACTGCACGGATTTGCATGAAATTTTGTACGCAGATAGCTTATGGGCTAGATTGGTTAATAGGCTATTTTTTCTAAGAGTTTCCACCTGTTAAAAAAGCTTAATTTATTTAATATGCGGGAACGCCTGAATGGATTTGCATGAAAATTTGCACACAGATAGCTTATGGACTAGATTGGAAAACAGGTTACTTTTCTTAAGAGTTGCCACCTGTTAAAAAATTTCATTAAATTAATACGCGGAAACGACTGAATGGATTTGCACGAAATTTTGCAAGCAGATAGCTTATGACCTACAGTGGAAAATAGGCTAAATTTTTGGAAGAGTTGCCACCTGTTAAAAAAGTTTAATTAAATTAATACGCGGAAACGACTAAACGGACTTGCATGAAATTTTGCACACAGATAGCTTATGACCTAGTTAGAAAGTAGGCTACATTTTTTAAGAGTTACCAAAAAAGTTTAATTAAAAAAAAAATTTAATTAAATTAATACGCGGAAAAGTCTGAAAGGATTTGCATGAAATTTTGCAGCCAGATAGCTTATGACCTACAGTGGAAAATGGGCTAATTTTTTGGAAGAGTTGCCACCTGTTAAAAAAGTTTTAATTAAATTAATACGTAGAAACGACTGAACAGATTTGCATGACATTTAGAACAGAGATAGCTTATGACCTACGTTGGAAGCTACTATTTTAAGAGTTATCACGTATTAGGAAAGTTTAATTAAATTAATCCGCCTAAATGACTGAACTGATTTGCATGAAAGTTTGCACTCAAGATAGCTTATGACCTAGACCGGAAAAAAGGCTACTTTTTAAGAATTGCCACCTGTTTGAAATTGAAATTTCGCTCAAAGATGGTTTATGACCTGGATTGAAAAATACGCTACTTCCTTAACCGGTTTTCCGATCAGATCGAAATTTAGTACACTTACTACGGATTTCGGAAGGATGATCTTAGACTTAAAGTAAGTCTGATAACTCAAGGCCCCTCCCATACAAATTGGAATTTTCATATTACATAAATATCTCTGGAAGTATTTGTGGGAGAGAACTGAAACTTGGTATAGTGATATGGATGTGAAATCAATGTTGGCATTAATCGATTGATGTTTTAATTAGTTAGTAAATTCGATTAAATAATCCGACTAAACAGTTAATCGTAACCGCGATTAAAAAATTAATTTTTAATCATTAACTCTTAATTTGATCAAGTAGGTTTGGTGATTAATTAAGTTATGCTGGAATTTCCCTGTGCACACAAAGCAAGTTAATCCGGTATGGCTATGTCGGGTTTCCTCATCAATCTAATAAATTTGGTGTGCGTTTTCATTAAGATATAAACCAATAAACTAGGTTTGTAAAAGTTCCCACTTTATGTATTACTAATAAAAATAATTATAATTTTTTTATATTATGTGCTTTTTATAAGCGTAAAACACAATATAATTACTATAACTGGTGTTTGGTTTCAAACTCGGACAAACTAGACAAATTAATCAGATTTTATTTTTAATTGGATTAACGATTAATGTTTTAAATTAATTAAACGTAATCGCAGCCAGCGATTAACGATTAAAAAAATGTTATCATTAATCGTACAGTTCATTACGACTAATTAATTTTAATCGTCAAACGCGATTAACATTTTAATCGTTAATTTTTAATCGTTCATCAGATTAATAGTTTTTCAACACTGTGTGAAATCATGTTCATAGTCACGGAGAAAAATGGACGTTTTTGGAAAAGAGGCGTAGCACCTCTCATACTGACTGAAAGTTTCATATTGCATATCTCTTCAAACATTTGGGGTAAAGCACTCAAGCTTGGTATGGAAATACATATGTTAATATGTATGTGAAACTAATACCATACTCATGGAGAAAAATGAGAGTTATTGGAAAAGGTGGTGTCGCAACTCCCATGCAAATTGATTTTTCTCTGCTGCTTATCTCTGGAGGTGTTTATTGCAGAGGACTGGAACTTGGCACCGAGATGTGTATACAAAATTAATTCCATACTCATGGAGAATTTTCGTTATTCGAAAAGGGGACATGGTTCTTGCCGTACAAAT
>NW_023458563.1:38625075-38647339 GCF_013731165.1 Rhagoletis pomonella
TCGGCCAAAATCGCTTAGGCGGTTACAGCGCCAAATAAGAAGAAGACGAACGATACAAAAAAAATTTAAAGAAACTAAAACAAACGAAAATAAAATAAAGTAAAATTTAATATTTATAAATCAAGTAGCTAAAAAAACACAATAAAAGAGATAATAAAAATTTTTTTGGCAGTCGGTCCAACCGAGGATCGAACCTGAGACTTGCAGGCTTGTAGTTTGCAGCTCTCACTACTCGGCTACCGCGGATGAAGAAATCGGCTGCTTTGTTTGCGTATTTCTTTGCTCAGGGAACGTAGAACACAAAGAAATTGCAAAACTAGCATGGACATCCGACAAGGTAATGCAGTCCCCGTATTAATTCAAATAAGTTCTTCAATTTAAATTAGATTACTATCTGAATTAATATTAATATTTTTTTTACTTGATTACAAACACATAACCATAAGTTAAAACGTGTTTGATCTTATACTAAATTTATTCTTCGAAAGAATTTGTAGGGGATAAAAAAATATATAAGAAAAGTCTTATAGTCCCTTTATAAGCATATAGAAAGAAGACATAAGTTAAAAGTCTTTGGCGAAGTATTGCATTGGTTCGTTCTTAAAACGCAATGCGTTAGTGATTCGCTTGATTCTATGAAGTAAGCCGTTCCAAACATGTACGGAGAAAATAAAGAACTGACGTTCAGTTATCAAACAGTTAAATTTCAAGCTAGAAATCAGTAGAGATCGAGAAGATCTATTGATCCGAATTCATTCTTCTAGATACTGAGGCTCTCGAGTAGTCTCTATCTTATGCAGTAGTGTTAGACACTTTTATTTTAGTATGCCATTAAATGGTATTGACACAATTTTCGCTGCGAATTTGGAGATGTGCTCGTCACGTTTTATTTTATAAATGTATCGGGCAATATTATTGAACGGAACATTAAGCTTCCCTGCAAAAAGTGGGACTAGGTTAAATACTAGTACGGAACCACGATACCTTGTAACCAACACTAGTAACCAAAATGGTCCAAATATATGGAGAAAATATGGTAACATTAACATTGCGATGTCATTGGACCTGACTACCTCTGGTCCAACGCTGCATAACATGGGACAAGTCCTGGTCCACCACTGCATAACATGGGACCACCTAGGCACCTACTCCTTTTGGACTATGGCACACTCGGCAACCGAATCGTATTGCCGATCGGCCGCGAAGATGTGGTGTTCAACACATTTATCAGTTTTTTACGTTTGAAGTGGTCCAGGTTAGCATAACAAGTTACTGGTATGCAACCTGGTCCTTTTGCACATACTTTAAAACCACGGCCCAATGGACCACCTGGTCCTCAAATTTTTGCAGGGTTCCTACGACACATACTATCACAATTAGCATGCAGCTCACAACGATAAAGCAAAGTAGGTAACAGATAAGTTTTAGCTAACAACTGCATTACCGATGAAAAGATCCATGCTAGTTTTGCATATTTTCTGTATTCTACGCTCTCTGAGTTTTTGGTCAGTGTTGTCATCGGAGTTTGGGAATTAACTCTAGGACTTAATCAGGATCACCTCCAGTTAATTCCGGAGATAATTCCGAATTAACAAGTTGATCGGGATAAACGCTGCCGCCTGTCTATGCTTTACCTGAGCTAACAGCGGTTTCCACAAAAACTAGTTTTTCCAATATTTTAGAACATCTGGAAACACTGACGCATATGTGGCACGCAATTCCAGCAGGGCATCAATGTTTTAATGTAATAACGCAAGACAAAAAACACACGGTTTAAATTAATAAGTACTTGCTAAATGTTTATTCAAAGTTCTTTGGTTTTAATGTGAATATATATGTAACAATATTTCCTGTGCTGAAGGGTGGTGGCTGATAGGCGTCCGTGCTCGATTAAGTGAAAACTGGAATGCCCGCGCTATTTTTTGACGGATTAAACCGAACCCTCAAAATAGCGAATTGTATTGAGGGGAAATTTGGCCAATTAGTTATGCATATATTAGCGGGAAAACATACATATAGGTATATGTATGTGTGGATGCACTTACACATTCGAGTGGTTCACCCTTTCAAAGTTTGGTTTAGGCCAGTGGCCTAAGCATGCCGACCCCCTTGCTATAAGCAACATCTGTCGACCCATTCAGCCACCACACCTACATTAACAAGTAAATTTTAAAAGGAATTACAAATTTTTATTCTGCTTCCTGGATATTGGAAAAAAGAAGGTTAATATGAAAGGACGTGGTTTCTGTGCACATATGTATAATAAATTCAGGCAGTACTTGGCCAATATCATTGCCATCTTATGTCTCAATTGTTGACGAAAATGCGTAATCTCAACAGGCTTCGTACGAACATACGCTAAGGGTCGGAATAGCTATTATTGAAACATTTGTGATGAAGGGCTGCTCGCTGAAGCAGCGGATAAGACAGATGGCCTTGAGAGGTTTTTGGCTAATAGTACAAATCGTAATATATGCATGCTAATTAGTTTTCTATTATAGCCAATGGGAACCGAGCACGGATGATTGTGGTCACCATGTGACCATGTTCGGCGGCGATGTCGACATTCACTTGTTAAACATAGAAATATATCACTTGATTAGGCGCCTGTTACCATATGTAGTTGCTTGCTCAAATGTTGTATAAATCTGCTGCAATATACGATTACAACGCCACAAATGATGTGCTAACGGGTGTATGGACTCTTCATTGTGCTGAAAATTACTGTACCTGCTGATTAGCTCTTCCAGGCTAGGTACATCACGTTAAGTGGATGCACGCGCTATGTATGACAATATTGTTGTGATTCACCTTTTCTACAACATAGCACAATAGTTTTGTCTCGAGCTGCTCGAAGAGATTCTTTTCATAGCCAAAGTTTGTTTAATGTGAGTACAAAAGTTGATATGGTATCGATGGGAATTGTTATCCTCATATTTTCTTTATATAGAAATATATATTTACTTTTTAGGTACACCTATCTACTTTCAGTAAAGTAAAGTTTTCCGTAAATAAGGTACAATTTTATAATTCAGTTTTCCATCCCTGATGGAATATCAGCTGTAAAAGAGGACCATAAACAAACAGCTGATTGCTCTTTGTTCAATAAACATACCTCCAAGTCAAAATTAAACATACCAAGCAGGGTTGCATAGAGAATTTGACACAAATAATTTGCCAATTAATTATTAATTCTTTTCTAGTACGGAATTCATGGAATATGGCATGAAAATAACAGCGCTAAAGAAACCAAGTAAGTTTTTTGCAAATTGTTTTGCGAAAAAATTTAATTAAATATAAATGAGCTGAGACCTAATAATTTCATTATATTCTGTTTCTTTATAACCATAATAAAGAAACACGCCCACGGTCAATTAATAGAAAAAATCCATGATGCACAACCAGATATAAATTTTTAGTTGAAGCGGTTGTAATTTAAATTATGACTTTATTACTCATTTGTACAATTTTGAATATGACTTTATATCACTTCTGGATTGGAAATAACGTCATATAGTGTTATTTCCAAAACAAAATGGAAATAGGACCATATTGTCTTATAGCATGAGGTGTTATTGCACCCCACATGGTTATAATTCCCTTACGCAGAAAGAAGTTCTGCACAAAAATACTTCCGCCGCTATTTTCCGGCAACACAGAAAGGAGATTTCTACTTAGTAAGCGTATCAAAGCCGGCGGCGAAGAGCTGGTCGCATGTACCAGCTATTAAACAGAATTTGGTTTGATAATTACATGGCCGAAGACTGGAATCTCAGTGTACTGTGCCCAATCCTTAAGAAGGGAGATCCCGTCGTTTGCGCCAATTATCGCGGAATAAGCCTTCTTAATATTGCATACCAGGTCCTGTCGACTATACTGTGTGAAAGACTGAAGCCCTTTACGAACCAACTGATTAAACCTTATATCAGTGTGGCTTCGGACCTGGTAAGTCCCCCATTGACCAGATTTTCACAGCGCGTCAAGTTCTGGAAAAGACACTCTATATGCAAATCGACACACACCATCTTTTTGTTGATTTAAAGCTGATTTTGATAGCCCGAGGAGAAGCTGCTTGTACAATGCCATGTCTAAGTCTGGGATCCCCGCAAAACTAATACGGCTATGTAGAGTTACGTAGAGCACAATTTACAGCTCCGTTCAAATTGGGAAGGACCTGTCCTCGCCGTTTGAGACCAAGCGAGGTTTTAGACAAGGCGATTCACTCTTATGCGATTTTTTCAATCTGATGCTGCCATTCTGAATCGCAGCGGCACTATATACAGCGAAAGCATGATGCTGCTGGCGTGTGCAGATGATATTGACATCGTTGGCCTGACACTCAGGGATGTCAGCGCAGCATTTTGCAGCTAAGAAAAAGAGGCTAACGAGGTTGGTCTAGCGTTGAACGAGGAAAAGACAATGTACCTCCTGGCAACACATAAAAAGTCTTCGCGTATTGGGACACAATCACTCTTAGCAGTCATAACTTTGAAGTAGTGAAGGACTGTGTTTACTTAGGATCCAGCATAAATACCACGAATAATGTCAGTCTGGAGATAAAGCGAAGAATAACTCTTGCCAACAGGTGCTACTTTGGGCTCGGTAGGCATTCTCTCTTCATGCCCGTCCTTTTATATGGCGCAGAAACATGGACGATGTCTAACAAAGATGAGAAGCCTTTGGGGGCTTTCGAGAGAACTATTCTTCGCAAGATCTATGGCCACGTTTGCGTGGGCGACAAGTATCGCAGAAGATGGAATAACGAACTGTACGAGCTTTTTAACGACATGGACATAGTTAAGCGCATAAAAATGCAACGACGGCGCTGGCTTGGAAATGTTGTATGCATGGATAACGACGCTCCGGTGAAAAGATCCTTCGACTCCGCACCCATGGGTAGACAACGAAAGCAAGGACTCCCACGAACACAATAGAAGGACCAAGTGCAGAAGGACCTGTCCGCACTTGGGGTGAACAACTGGCGCAAATCTGCAAAGGAGAGAGGCAACTGGCGAAGTTTTTTGTTCTCGGCCCAAACCGACAAACGGTTGTAGTGCCAAATAAGAAGAAGAAGAAGAAGGGTATCCGCATCGTGAAATCTCAGCAAACGTGGCTTCTAGAAAGAAATGGTTCTCAGTTATACATATGTTGTAATATTAGATCGCCTATAGGCGTTGACAAAAAAATAATGTAGGCAAAGCCAGCTTCTATGACAGTATTTTGATAAAAAAAAAATTTATCACTACCCTGCAGTGAAAAATTATCAATTGTTAAAACTAACCAACTTATAGTTAGCTTTTTGGTGAGATTTCGATTAATACCTCACTTTTAATTAGCTATGACAAAACCAACTTAAAGTGAATTGTAAAGTCGTGCAGGAGTCATGCAGACGCAATCGGGAGTTGTTTTTCTTTACAAGTTCCTATTAAATATCCTCATACAAAAATTACTTTCAATACACTTTTTTTCTGAACTTCGCAGATTCTTTTTCATATTCAGGACAAATAAAAGGAAGATCGAAATTTTATACTATCATTTTGAAGTTATGTCTGACGGTGTTCGAATATGGGGCCACCCAGAGCAGAATATGTAAACAAATATGAAATGTAATAAAATAAAGTAAGTAAATAAAAAAGTAAAAAAACAAAAAAATATTTTGTTTTTCTTATTGATATTTTATGTCCAAAAGTAGTTAGTTACAAGTTAGTTGACATGTAATGCAGAGGTATCCAGGTCTGACTTTTCTGCGGCCATCGCCCCACAAAAGTAGTTAGCTTTTTTCGAACAAAATACACAGTTAATAGTTAGCACTAGTGTTCGCGTAAACAGACTAAAGTTTGGTATAAGCTAACGTCGCTCCCTGCAGGGTATTCTTGCACATTCCAAATTCTTTTGGTTTGCGAAATTAAATGAGTGATTTGGAATTTTGTCGCCTTTTCATTCGGAAACATATCATTCCTTATATAGTGAAATAAGCCCAAGTAAAAATATTGGGTTTATGTCACAACACAAGGTTTGTTTATTTCGGGCGATTTTGTCCGGAGGAATTTTGATGCGATAATATTTATTTTCTTACTAAGTAGAATTCTCATTTCTATGTTGCCGGAATAGATCGGCGGAAGTATTTTTGGGCAAACTTTTTTCTTCATAGGACACAGAGGAGCATTTTGTAAGTACTCGAATATGGCACAAATCATCCACATGGTCTTACGATTTGTGCAAGATGTTGTATGTATGTACTAATATTTTGCTTCTGTTTTGTGTCGCGCTTTAAGCGAAGTTAAAGAACATATGCATACAATTACCTATTTACATACAAGTAAGAATTAACCACTTAGTTGGATTAATATTCTTTATTTCCCTTGGATTACCAAGGGCAGCCGGTCTCAGCGGATGAGTTGAAATAACTGATTACATTAAAGCGACGCTAGCGTCTAAATACCTACACTCTTGCCCTAACGCACGTTATTAGCCGCGTGACTTCTTCACTTGCAATTGTTGGGCCAGTTCCGCTTATTGTCTTGTATTTGTTTTGTTGTTGCAACGCGCAAGACTATAAGTGTCTCGTCGGCAGAATGGCCGTATGAGTTAGTAAAGCAGTATTGAACTTTTGCTTGTTGTTATGTGCAAAGCTATAGATGCGCCGTCAGCGATTCGGTGGGAGCGGTGTTTTGGCCGGATGCGTTATTAAAGTAGTATTGAACTTTTGCTTGTTGTTACGTGCAAAGCTGTACACCTGTCGTCAGCAAATTCGGTCGAATCGATGTTTTGGCCGGATGAGTGGTTACCTGTGTTAACTACTCCCCCTCTTGAAGTGAAAGCGTCCGCGGTTTCGTTTATGACATTCTTCAGTACTACCATATTTCTTTGCCGTCTCCTCAGAAATATTGTTATGCTTGTAGCTATGGCTAATAGAATTAAGAGTAGTGCGCTTCCTGATTGTATTTGGCGAGTATCAATAAGATTCCGTAGGTGTGTTATGTGCTTAAGGTTTTTCATATTAATTCTTTGTAGGTATGGGATTGATAATGACTCGATATGTTCGGTGAAGTTAACGTGCTGTGTGGGTACCGCTTCGGGATGTGAACGCATTACTTCATTCCAGTTGTTGTAAGTTGTGGTGTTTATTGTAATATCACCTTTGAATGTTATCAAAAAAGTTCCTCTAGCCAATCTTGTCGAATTTTCGTTTTGTATTATCGCTGGCTGGTCATTGATTAAAATTATGCCGTCGTCGATCTCCTCAATGGTGGGCACGATTTGGTTTTGCATTCTGCGGAATGTTGGTTAAGTAGTTGTCGTACACAGGGACTTTCTTTCAAGGGTCGGCGGAAGTTTGCTGTTATGGCTTCTCTACAATTATAAAGGGGGATGTATTCTCCGTTGCATTCAGCTATAACATTTGTTTCCAAAGAAATAATTCTTCCCTTTTGAATAACGGGCAGTAACTTTACATTATTACAAATCCTAGCTATTTTTGGGTATTTAATAATGAAATAAATAAGCTGCGTATTTTGAAATATCTTAAATTTAGAAACAGAAAGTATGTCAGTTATACTGGTATTTGTAGAGAGCTCAGCAGCTAATATATTATTTATTTCCATGCCATTAAGCAGAATGGGGTTAATAACATTTACTTTTCCCAGAGCTACTGATGTTATAATGGTTTCTAACTCCATTATCACTGCTCTATTTCTAGAACTGACTAAAGAAAAGAGATTTCCCGTGTCGATCTGCGTTCTTTTTGCCTGTGCTAAAAGTTTATTAACTGTAACAGTCAGTTCGTTAATTTTTCCTTGTGTAACTGAATTAATCATTGCCTGCTGTTCATTTGCTTCTATTAAGGCTTCGGCTCTGGTCTCAATTGTTTGGAAGTCATCAAAGTCTGGGGTGCCGGTTATGTACTTTAATGCAGTCCCCAGAATATTAATGCCTCTGGCATGTCGGTGATGTATTCTGACTGCGTCTAGTAGTTTTAGTATTTCGTTAGCGTCGTTTCGGAGGAGTTGCCTGGCGTGGGAAAGTGGAAATTGCTCTAATATTGTGTCCGTCTCTTCCGCTATCGCTTCGAATTCTGTCAAGTTTGTCTTGTGGAGTAGGAAGTCATAGTTTTCGTGGAGGATCACTTTCCCTGTTGTTATTGGGATGTAGTTGGAGCTGGTATAATTGAATATCCTCGCATTGGCCCAATGATATATCGTCAAGAGCAAAGTTACCCTAGGGAGGAAGGAAAAATTTCAGTGTTTTAAGTTGGTTTTGTGAACTTCACGTCCGTCGATTAGAACAAAGGTGCCTAAATCGCTCTGGACTATTTTTTCGGTGTAAAGTTTACTGAATTTATTTCCTATTCTCTTATTCGTCTTCACAAAAACCTTTTCCCCTGGCTTATATTGTCTTGTTTGTCTCTTTATATTGTGTATTTTTAAGTCATTTTGTTGGGTTTGTATAAGTCTATTCTTTATTTCGTTAACCAGTTCGTCTGGCGCTGCATGGATGATATCTATAGGTTTCCTGTTTGTCACGGAATGGACAGTGCGGTTGTACTTAGCCGTTGCTAGCAGAATTAATTCGGCCGTGTCGGATATGCAAGTCTCGAGCTTTTGGAAGCGTGCAATTTCCGTAAGTGTACTGTGGAACCTTTCCACTTGGCCGTGACGCCGAAGTGGTTTTTTAGGATTGCTCTAATAGTTTCTGAATTCAGTGACCTCTCGTTATCGCAAACCAGAAATTTGGTGTTTTTGTAAAAGTTGAGGAGTTCGTAGATTGGTTCCTTAATATCCACTATGGCTCTGGATTTTATTGGAAAAACCATTGCAAATTTTGAGAATTTATCTATTGTTGTGAGAAAATGTGTTTTGTCTGTTGAATAAATGTCGACGTGAAGGATCTCTCCTGGGTATGAAGGTATGGGGGTTGATCCTATTTCGGGGTTGGGGGGGCGTCGTTGGTATTTTGCTTCGTGACATATTTTGCAATTTGTAACTATTTCTTTTAGGGTTTTCCTTAAGTCAGGGAAGAAGTAATTTTCTAGGACTTGCTGTTCATTTTCGCGACAGGATCTATGTGCACGGTTATGTTCGGTTTGGAGGATTTCTCTTTGGTCCTCCTTATTAAAAACGTCGATAACCTGTTTTGTAGTGTGGCTGAACTTTACCCCTGGAAAGGATGTGGTAAGTTCGTTTTGGATCAGTGCCAAAGTAGGGAGTTCGCATATCAATCCGTTAACAACATTCGGATTAACACACTGTTTTAAAGATCTCATTAGGTCACCTAAGTTATTAAAACCTATTTTATGCCTAACTCGTGTCCTAAAAATTATAGTCGTGCTAACTGGTAATGTCTTTCCCTCTTCCAGAATAATTTGGGTTTGGAAGCAGTTAGTCGGGTTTTTTAGCGTGGGTATCGTTTGAGTCAGTGACAACTCACTGTTAGCGACCATGCTTTCCGAGTCTAGCTCGTGGCCTAGTGTGTTTATATGTTGCCGTGAGAGCGCATCAGCAACAAAATTTTCCTTGCCCGGTTTGTAATGGAACGTTGGTGAATATTCCTCCACAAAAGCGCGCCACCTTTTCATCTTTGCATTTGGGTTTTTGTCAGATAAAGCGAAGGTGAGCGGCTGATGGTCCGTAAAGATGTTCAGGTGTTTTACGCCGTACAAATAATTGCGAAGTTTTTGTAGAGCCCATACTATTGCCAAGAGTTCCCTCTCATTGGTTGCATAGATCTCTTCTGCTGGAGAAAGGGTTCTTGAGATCATTGTGATAGGTCTGCCGCTTTGGGATAAAACGGCGCCTATGGCGTATGAAGAAGCGTCCGTTGTTAAATCAAATGGTTGTTTGTAGTCGGGATAAAGGAGTAGTATATCCTCTGATGCAAGAATGTTTTTCACTTTATTAAACGCGTTGAGTGCTTCTTCGTCTAAGTTTATTTCTATTTTCCGAGATTGGTTAGCGCCAATGTTCCCATTTTCCCCACGTAGGTATTTTGTTAGGGGTTTGGTAATCGAAGCGTAGTCTTTTACAAACCGTCTGTAATAGCCAGCTAATCCCAAAAACGATCGTAAAGCTCTTAGTGATTTGGGAGTAGCAAAGTCCAAAATGTCCTTGACTTTATCGGGGCATGTCCTTATACCCCTTTTGGATACTGTAAAGCCTAGAAACTCGACACTTTCCTGAAAGAATTTAGACTTGTCGGCGGACACTCGCATATTCGCAGAGTAGAGTTTGTTTAATACTTGGTCGATGTCCTTTAGGTGCTGCTCAGCGCTTTCTGAAAAAATTATGACATCATCTACATAGACGTGGCATATTTTTCCGATTTCTGCCCTAAGTACATCGTCAATGGCCCTCTGGAAAATACTGGGCGCATTTTTTAGGCCAAAGGGAAGTCTACAGAATTCGTACTTCCCGTTATTGACCGAAAATGCAGCTTTTTCTCGATCTTTCTCAGCTAGTTTAATCTGGTGAAAACCAGACTTAAGGTCTATCGTGGAGAAAAAGTTAGCGTTTCCCATGTTTGCCAAAATTACAGACGTGTCGGGTATCGGATACTTGTCACTCACTGTTTTTAAGTTTAGTTTCCTAAAGTCAACTACGAGTCGTGACTTTCTATTACCATCTTCATCGACGCCCTTCTTACTTACTACCCAAATTGGATTATTGTAAGGAGAACGGGATGGTCTTATTATACCGTCTTGTAACAAATTCGTTATTTCTTTATTGACGAATTCGGCTGATGCCATGGGATATGGGTAGCTCCTAGAGTAAACGGGAAGATCGTCGGTGGTCCTTATTGTTCCTACAATGTCGGTGTTATATGGTAGTGCTTCATTAGGGTCCGCGAAGACTCTAGCGTGCCGCTTCAACAATGCAGGAATACTTAAATCGTTATTTGGCGTTTCAACATCCGTTTCTATTAGTTTATTAACTTCAGGACAATCGTGATATAAAAGCTTTTCCTGTCCACCGTTGTAACTTAAAAGTCCACTCATCAAATCTATTTTACCGTTCACTTCTTTGAGTAGGTCGAAACCTATAATACCGTCAAAGGTGTTAAGACTGGGTAGGATGAAGAAGCTGGTGTTTCTATTAAAAATGTTTATGGTACAGTATTTGTCAATCCAAGTGGTGCCATGGATTGATTTCACCGTAAAGGCGTGACTTACGGGTTTGATTCCCCTTAAGTCTTTGAGCGGTTTTACGTAGCTCTTTGTGGCACCGGTGTCGATAAGGAATTTTATGCCTCTTCCCCCGATTGTCCGCTCGACATAGGGCAAGAGGGATTTCGTCCTAAAAAATTCACGTCGTCCTTGGGTTCCTCTTGAACCTCGACTGGGTTCCACCCTTCATTATGGTAGTAATTGTCATATAGAGCATCATTACCATATTCTTCCTCGAGTTCGTCGTGTTCTTGGACAAGGTTGTTTATTCGTTGTACCTTTTGTATTGGCTGTTGATCACTCCCGTGTGATCTTTTTTCTGGTCGTGGTGCTACCTGTCCAATAGTCTGGTTGGTGGTGTTTCGGATGGGCAGTCTACTTGGTGTGCCAACATATGGACGAGATGTTCCTGGATAGGTTCCTAGGCGGTTCCTCTCGTCATTACCATTTATTGGTTGGGGTCTGGTTTGTCTGAACCTCGAGAGTGATGGGTCTATGTCCATTGGTACAGGCGTTTGTGTCTGGGTCTGTCGCTGTTGGTCAGGTTGTACTCTGCGGTACTGTGGTGAATATGGGTAGTGACTGGGGCTTTGAATTGCTTGCCTATTAAAGGAATGAGCGAACATGGATCTTGCTTGGTTTGCCTCAAGTTCTTGTGCTAACGCTAATGCAGAAGGGAGGTCACTAGGCCTGGAAGAAAACAATATGTCACATAGAGGACGATTGAGTCCAGAGATAAAAACACGAAGAGCATCTTCGCGATACTTATTGTTGAGTGATTCTATTAGCGTGTCATTTCCACCATGGGTCATAATGGTTTTGTTAATTATGAGGGTGAGCTTCCTTTCAACCTCATCGTAGAATCCTACTACTGATAGTTTACCCTGTCTCAAGGTGGAGAGTTCCTGTTCTATCAAATGTATGGGCCTCTTATCGGCGTAGGCGAAATCTAGCCGTGAAATAATTGCTTGGAAATTTAAAACGGTGTTGAGGGATGATAGAACACCGTCTGCTGCCCCTACCACCTTATTCCTGATAATGCCTACGGCTTGGTAGTGCTTAGAGCTACCTTGAAATCTCTCAAAAACCTTATAGGCAGTATGCGCAGCTTGTCTCCAGGATACATAGCGTGTAGGGTCGCCTTTGAATTCTGGCATGGTTTTTACCAGATCTAAGGATTCGTCACATGCTATGTTTGGTTCGATTGTGACTGGTTCATATTGAACGACCTGAGTTGGGGTTTCAATCCTAGCTAGCCTGCTTGTCAACTCATTTATGCGGGCCTGGAATTCCTGTCTGGAATGCTCCGTTGCAGTACGGATTGCAGTATTAAGAAGGGCCTGGACAGTTTGGGAGTCCATCGTTTAGGGAAATCTCAAATTCAAAGACTATCTTTATTAATTTTTACTTCTCAAATTCAAGTATTACCCTTGTTTATTAATTGATTGAATTTTAAATTTTAAGTTTTATTTGGAGTCTGAACGTTTAACTTTTTATAAAGTACACTTTATAACTTCATATAAATTCTAAAAATGGCTACTGAGTTCTCTACTTACATGAATATTCCCATTCTTATGCTAATTGCTTAGTATTCTTCTTCGGTGGATGATTGTTGAATTTGATTATCGCCCCACGTTGGGCGCCAGTAAGAATTAACCACTTAGTTGGATTAATATTCTTTATTTCCCTTGGATTACCAAGGGCAGCCGGTCTCAGCGGATAAGTTGAAATAACTGATTACATTAAAGCGACGCTAGCGTCTAAATACCTACACTCTTGCCCTAACGCACGTTATTAGCCGCGTGACTTCTTCACTTGCAATTGTTGGGCCAGTTCCGCTTATTGTCTTGTATTTGTTTTGTTGTTGCCACGCGCAAGACTATAAAGTGTCTCGTCGGCAGAATGGCCGTATGACTTAGTAAAGCAGTATTGAACTTTTGCTTGTTGTTAGCTGCAAAGCTATAGATGCGCCGTCAGCGATTCGGTGGGAGCGGTGTTTTGGCCGGATGCGTTATTAAAGTAGTATTGAACTTTTGCTTGTTGTTACGTGCAAAGCTGTAGACCTGTCGTCAGCAAATTCGGTCGAATCGATGTTTTGGCCGGATGAGTGGTTACCTGTGTTAACTTACATATTAGATGCCTTATTTTGCTAAAATATTTCAGATCCTTCCTCCGGTAGCAGATTATGAAAATAGGACGCTAGGAACCTAACAAAATGGAAAAAATTTCAGTATTGCGAAAATTGAATGAGCTACCCCGTTTAAAAGACTGTTTTACGATTACATGGAAAGAGATTCATCTTGCCAAAGAAAGAAACAAAAGATATCAAAACCAATGGAGAATAAGCCGACAAATTGAATGGCGTAGCCAGTTTTTTAATACAACTAACCTTAAAGTTACCCACACGGCCTAAAGTGACTATTTGGTACTTTTTTCACGAACTTCCAAATTTGTTCGTTAGTGTTTTCCAAATAGTAGTAGTTTTTCCAAAATCGTCATACTTAAAATTGTAGCTAATTTTAATGTAGTTTTGAAAACAGCGAACAAATTTTAAATCGAGGTATATTCGAACTAGTAATTAGGTTTAAGTAAAGTTATGTTGAGTAAAATCAGGTCTACATAACTAATTTAAAGTTTGTTGAAATTGTCAAAAATGTCGTTTTTGGATCTCAGGAAGGGAAATACTTTCTGGTGCGCCTCTACTTCTCGAAAAGACATCAAAGTTTTTTGGAAGTGGTTCCTTTTATTGAACTTTATTTACAAGACTTTTTGGCCTTGCGGCCGTATCGTTGACAACAATTATTATTTATTCACTGTTGCTTCAGCCCGAATATAATCAAACTCAAATGACTGGGGTCAAACTAAAAAAAAAAAAAAATTTTTGTAAGCTTCTATGCAGTGTTGCCAGAACTTTTTGGGGTGACCGGCTAGATTGGACAAAAAAACGGCTAAAAACGGCCAAAATGTTTCAACTAGAATTAACTCTTTTTTAATACATAAATTACAATTAGAAATACTAGTAAATCCATTAACTTTTTTTTGGTTAACAAAGATTATTCCTAGCTAAGCTGTACACCACTTTATTTTTGTTTAACAAAGGAAATGTTCATGTTTGTATTACTTACATATAAAAACAGAGATAAATTACAAACTTATGGCATTTTTTTTCTATTAAACAATTTTACCTTCTTATAAATATTGTTACATTTGCAGTAGGTTGCTTTTTGTCCCGCAAAATGACTATATTAGCAAAAAGCATGGCACTTTTGCTTAGGCGGAGGGCAATATATTGAGAAATGAACACGTAAAGTTGTGAAAGGTCTGAGGAAAACAGAGCAACATTATTTCGAGAAAAGAAAACGCCATGATACAAACACAGAAGGTAGTTTAATATATTAGCATTTGTTGTTGTTGCCGAACTTTTATGACATTTAACTAAAATCATGCCACCAGATTCACTTGTAGACAAAATTTTGATTCTTGTAAAAGTAAAAAAAAATAAGTTAGTGAAGTTGGATGAAAATATTAAAAGTGTTGCGCGTTTCCAAACTGTCAGAATTCGGTACACCTGAGTAAAGATTCGAAAATAAAGTTCTTTGCTTTTCCGAGGATAGGGTACGTAATACGTGCAGTTCGACGACAAATTGCTGACGCAAAATATTTTTTAACCTCTAAAAGATGTACCGTTATCCATGGAACAGGAAGGAGGTCGAATTAAAATGATGGCCTGCAACTTGTAACAGTACCAATTTTTGGATTCTCGGAATTTTCTGATAAAGATGTGGTGCTGCTAAAAAATATTTATACATAAATATAAGCACGAAACTATGTATTTGTGACAAGAATTATCCACATAAGATGAAAACTATTGCAGTTTCATTTTATAAAATTTTTGTTTATAGAAAAATGCATAAGTAAGACAGTTTGGGTACGATTCGGTTATTTGTACAATGATTTTGGGTTATCGTGTCCAAACACGTGACCCGAATAAATAAAAATTTTACATATACGTCTAGCAAAGGGATTAAGCTTTAATTTAAAATAAAGATTTCGGTTTGAAAAATGCACATTTATTGTAAATTTGGAGGTGGATTTAGCGCAAAAATACTGTGGATAGCGTAACCGGAGTTGGACTGATGAGGTTATTTCTTCTAGTGCAGCTGAAGGCCACCAACTCGGAAATAACAATGATAACAAAAATAAAGTATATATGCACCATGATGCAATTCTTCACAGGTATTGTCTCCCCTGAGAGTTTTGCTCCACATCGAAATTTGTGCTCTTTTATTTTCTAAGTGTTGCGCGTAAAACTTCATACTTAAATTTAAGACATTCTTAACAAAAATTGAAGCAAGTTTCGCCTATTTTTCTTTAGTTTATTTACTTAACAAAAACCATATAATAAATCCAGATTTTAGACTTTGTGTAAAAATTATGAAAATTCCGCAAAATTTCAGCAAAATTTGTAACTTTCTAATCAGCTAAAATGGCGCGTCCCAGTTTATATGTAATAGGGTCACTCGCTTAAAACAAAAAAACATTGAAATCGGCTCACTATCTGAAGACTTTTCGGGTTAGAAAAAATTGTTTTTCAATTTTATATAACACAGCCCGACAGAAAAAAAAAATTTCCCAGGATAAGACTAGCCATTTCTAATAGATTTTGGATCACTAAATTTGTAAAAATAAAAACTTGTATATTTGAATTTTAATAAAATAAGGCGAATAGCAAATAGCAAAATCGGCTAATTTTTTTTGCAAAACGGCTAACAAATCGGCTGCCGGCTAAACCGAATTTTCTCCGGCTGTTCGCTATCGTAACCGGCTAAATCTAGCCGGAAAACGACTAAAATGGCAACACTGCTTCTATGTTTGATGCGTTCAAAAATAATGCCTTAAAAATGCTTAAAATTGTAGGTAGTTTAATGTAGTTTTTAAAAAAGCAAAAAGCACAAAACGGTAACAAAAACCGCGAAGCCCAGTCGGCCTTTTCCATGTTGGATAATGAGTCTGTTAGAAAACCAGAATGCGATGTATCTCCAGTCATCAAAAAAACAGTCAGCGCATTTCCGCCTTGACATCCACGACACTGTTGACAAGTTTAATTTCGAGAAAATAGAGAATTTCGTTTACTGGAGAACCAGAATTAACATTGATAATAAAGGAATGCTTTGCTTGGAGTGCTTTTTTGAACTCGACCAAATTTGCTTAGGCGATTACAGCGCCAAATAAGAAGAAAAAGAGGCTCACCAGCAGTAGTTGCATACCTAGCAAAACGACATTGTTAAAAATTTCAACAAACTCTAAAATATGTCAAAGCTGATTTTACTGAACATGTCTTAAACCTAATTTACTAGTTCAAATATAATTACAATTAATATCTGTTTTCTGTTTTAAAAACTACATTAAACTAGCTACAATTTAAAGTACGATAATTTTAGAAAAATTACTACTGTCTGGAAAATCCTAACGAATAAATTTAAAAATTCGTGGAAAAGTACCAATTAGTTAATTTGGTCCGTGTGGGTAACTTTCAGGTAAGTTGTATTAAAAAAAGTGGATACGTCATTCGCTTTAGCTGGTTATTGTTATTTAGGCTGGATATCTTTTGTTCTTTTCTTGGGCAAGATGAATGTTTTTCCATATAAAGATCTAAACCTATCTAAATTCCAAAGTCTTTAAATTCGCGGATTTCGGAGAATCTTATTCAGTTTTTGCAATACTGAAATTGTTTTTTCATTTTGTTAGATTCTTAGCGTCCTATATTCATATTCTGCTGTCGGAGGGAAGATCTGAAATACTTTAGCAAAATGTATGGCGAAAATAAGGAATATAATATATAATATGCTAAGTATATTATACATACATATATACATTAGGGTGATCTAAGCAAACTAACCTAACGGTTCGTTAGTTATAGCATTTATAAAAATATTCCATATCATTTACATGGAAATTTTCAAATTTCTTAATGGGAAAATTTTCTTCTCACTAAATAGATCCTTTAAAAGCCATAAATTCGTTAGGGTAGTTTATTTGAATCACCGTGATGTACGGAAGATTTTCTTCGGGGAAATTTTATTGCGGGGGATTTTGTCCGGATGATTTTAAGCCGGGGGAATTAGTCCGACTACAGTCCAAAAGTAGATATGGTACAGAAGGAAGATGTAGTCCACCAAATATCAAAAATGTATGCACATAAGAATACGTGTTTACTTTTTAAGTACGTGTATCTTCTTTAGGTAAAACTTTCGGCAAATAGGTACAATATGAAAATTTAATATTCATCACTTGTGCGAAAAAAAATGTTGACCTCAGCGAAAGAGAGGATTAGCGGTCCGCGGAAGACACCACCTAAGTCTCGCTGCATCGCACAGTGGTCTGAATAGCGAATCTAGCCGGACAAAACTATTTTAATAGATTGGAGTTCATGGATTTGTACATCACTTCGTTTCTGCTAGTTTATGGGGCCGCTGATTACAAATCTTCACAGCTTAACCTTAGATTACCGGCGTGATTTTTTCGACGCACGCACGCAAGTTTTTCACATTTGATTAACCGAAACCAATTCGCGTGCGCTATTTCTCAGAGTTGCGTTTCAGTCAAATTTACAGAAGTTTGTTGAGCAAAATTTGAATTCATAGTCGCGCCATAATGTCAAATGAGCACAATCATCAAATGGAAATGTCAGGCAACACAAATCTTGGAATTTGAGTTAGCTTTTTACGCACGCCGTTCAATTTCAGCTCGTCGCATACAGGTTGTATGTGCATGAGAAATTTTTGACAGTAAACTGCCGGCGTGTGTGAATATTGTTTGGCCTGTCAGTCAGTTTTCAAAAATCCAATATGACGAACAAATTTTTAAAAATCTATTGAGTTCGCTCGAAACTTGTTACTCGGAGTTATTTTGAGTCGCTGATCATGAATCTGACCATACATTTTTAAAATTCAAAAAAGCGTATCCCATATGGCGGAATAATGTCAAAAAATTTATTGAATTCGCTCGAAATTTGTTTCTCAGGGGTCTTTGGTAGTATTTAGGAGTTTTTATGGTGTCTGATTACTAATCTGAAAGCCCGTTTCGAAAATCCAATATGGCGGAAAAATTTTAAAAATTGTATTGAATTCGCCCAAAACTTGTTACTCCGGGGTTTTTGAAGAGTGAAAATATTTGTATGGATGTCGCAAAAGCGCGCAAAAAGAGTATATTGCAGTGTTGCCAAGTTTTGAGTTTGAAAAAGCACTAAAACCCAAGAAAAATCGCGTTTTTTCTCGAAAAAAGCACCAAATCTTTTATTGGAGGAGTTAATGGACTTTGCATGCATATACAATTTTATGCCGATCCAAATTAATAAAAATTAATGTTTCTTGCTCGGCGGTCGAATTTATTCTGTTTACTATAAATTCAAATATATTCGCCCAAACGACGCGACGTAATCATTTTTGTTCTTATTTTCTAATTTGCAGCTGTGCGCAGCATTGCCGTTCCACTTAGATTTGCGCTGTTTAAATATACATTTTTCTTCTTTTTGCTTAATTTTTTCTACAATTCCTATCAAACGAAAGTAACAAACAAAAAATTAAGTTTCAGGAAATATGTGGAAGTGTGGAAGTTTCCCCTTTTTAAAGTGAAGCGCCTAGTGGAAAAAATCGTTTTGTGTAAAAAAAGCTGCCTACTCGATTATTCATTTTACTGTTAGGAGATGCTATTGCTTTGTTTAATATTCGTAAAAATTATAACAAATTCAGCCTAAACTAAAGGTTTAAAAATCGATTCCTGGTCCCAGCAACATGGACGTTTTAGCAGGCAATGGCAAATTACCGTATGTAATTCTGGTATGATTGAAAGTGATGCTCTTTCGCTTATGATTGTCATTGTGCCATTATGTTATTTCCATTTTTGTGAAGTTCCTTACGAAACTTCCAATTGCTCTAAATTTAACTTACATTTTTGTTTCAGATTTACAGTTGCGGTGTCTTCAAACAAAAAAAACGCAGCAAAAAACGCACCAAGCACCAAACTCAAAAATTTTCGCGTGTTGAATTAAGAAAAGCACTAAATTTAATGCGAAAAGCACAAAGTTGGCAACAGTGGTATATTGTACCATGATACAATAGTTTTTAGAAGGTAGTTTCACTTCTTCTTCTTATCCGCCATGTTAGCTATCTGACAGAAAACGTGTTTCGTATTTTTTGTTGTACCAACTTTTTCAAAAAAAAATCCAGCTTTTGACGTTGGAAAAATAAAACAAAGGAAATCCAAACATATATGTAAGTAGAGAAATTTTCTAATATTTTTTAATAATTTTCTTATTAACTGCTGCTTCCGTGGATATTGCAACACACGGACAGTGTTGCCGCGCCTGAAAAATAAAGTTTAACAAAATCTTTCAAAAGGTTTAACAAATCCCGTTAAAATTAAGCAACTTATTTAACGGGTCCTAATAAAACGAAAATGCTTGGAGTTACTGTTTGTTTCTTCCTGAGCTTGGTAAATTGGTAATAGATATAAAAAGTAAGCAAGTAAGTAAGTAAAGGCTCTCTAAGGCTGAGTTTTGTCGTCAAAAGTAAGGATTTTATAGTCTAATTTCAAATGAATATTTAAACGGCACTTAAGTTTAATTGTGGATTATTGTTTAAATCCTATTTAGCTTTCGTTGGGTTTCAGATCAACATTGGTCAAATATGCCAAACAATTGGCAGCACTGCTGCTTGTTCCTTGAAATTGTTGTTGCATTTTCTTGTTTGTTTACATTTTCTGCTGAACAGCTGATTATTTTTGGTGGGATTTGGTGGGATTGATTAAACAACCTACCAATCAATCTTGGTTGTTTGGTATAAACACAGAATTGCATATCTCATATTTAAATAGCCAATATTGGTCATTTAAGTGCAGATTATATGTAAGATTTGAAAATGGATAGTGGAAGTTAATCAACAATCCCTACTTAAGTAGGCCATCTGAAATCGGGTCTAACAGATGCTAAATTCGAAAGCTATTACACATTCTTTCAGGCTTTCAACACATACTCCTATAATAGTTATCTGCCCTTTCGCTGGTTCTTTGAATGCATGCAAAAAAGGGTTTGGTATCATGTTGTCCATAATGTGCGTGTTGATCTGGTCACGCAAATAATGGGACCTAAAGTTTTAGGTCGCCTCCGCACGGCAAATGGTTTTTATGAGAAGCGATTTCATGGCAGAAGTACACTCGGAGGTAATGCGACGACCGCAGATCGGGAATTCCGTAGAGCAATATTTACTGAAACTTTATTTGGGATCTGGATTACAGCCTTCCTAAAATAAATTTGAAAAATGTATTGAAGTAGTTACTCTTCTGACTATTTTAATAAACAAATTTCGCTTAAATTTAAGCAAAACGGCAACGCTGCACACGGATAGATAGCTATAAGAGCCACCGCATACCACAGCCTATTTAAATAGTAGGGCTCGCTTGAAATATGTACTTGAAGATTTATGGAGGTGCGCACACTACACCAACTTAATCGCTCCGATCATTTAGCTGTGGTGCAATGGAAAGACTAGCGAGCCCAACTAAAACGGCGGGCGATAAAGTCCGTGGTGCGCAATGGATCTAAAACATTTTAAACAAGAAATATTGCCATCATATTTTCGTTTTTATGATTTTTATTCATGATACTAGCTGTACCCTGCCACGCTTTGCTGTGGCATATTTCTGTTATATGGACGATAAATTATTAACGAAACAAAGCATACGTTTCATATGTGTTTGGTTATGTAATAAGTACTCGTGTGCACACAATATTTGTTATTTTTCCATTCTCTGCATAGATATCAAGGATATCTGGTTTGCCGACACAGGAACACGCAACATCTGAGAAGCAATCCGCATCTAAATCCAAACCATACTTTTCCAAAGTTCGACCTGGAGCATTATTGATTGTAATTCCGAATGTCAATCGAATTGGGAATTCAAATCTTTTAAATTGAATCATCATCATTAAACGGAATCTTGGGAATTCTTCACCTTTGAATGGCCACGTTAAAATCTTTTCTTACATTACGTTCTTCATCAATTTCTTAACTACGAGTCGCATTCCGTTGCAGAGTTTTCGCTGATTAATATTCCGCAACATGATAACTGTCAAACCTATTTTTAATTTCAGTATGTGAGGTCTCCCTGGAAGATTAATCGAGTTCAAAAATTTCGTTGTATGGTCTTTTTCCACAACGGTGTTTATCGACGTATATGCTATTTCCTCACGTTGAATGCTGGATTGAATAACATTAGTGGTACTGACCACATTGAGCAAGTGGTCTGGCAGTCTAGTAAAAGAGCTGATCAGCTCAAGCAACGACTGTTGTCAATACCACTATTATTTAGTTGATAGGCCTCCTTATTCTTCGCAGCAAGAATAGCCCGTTCACTGAGCCAATTGTGATTCCTAAAATTAATTTTCTTAATAAAGAAACATTCTTTCGATCAGTTCTCCTTTCGATGTTTCTAATTTCCAAAAATTATCAGGCCATAAAATTCGTCTTAATCTCTCATTGACTGGCAGCTTTGCGTTCCCAATGTCCAGTTATTGTCGCGCGAATACTTCAGCTGCAGTGTATGTATGTTCGTCTTGTCGCAATGTTGACTATTTCAGGCAAGTATTTATCTCTCGTGTTAAACGAGAAACTACAGACAATGTTTTCGTAAAATCTCCTGCGAGCAATATCCCGAATGGTTGAACGTTTCCACGCAAATCCCGCAACAATGGATCAAAAGCCTCAAACGATTTTTTATGTGCCATGGTGCACTCATCCCAAACAATGAATTTAATTTTTTGGTAAACTTTTTTCATACCGGATGCTCTGGAAATATTGCACGTGGGAGTTTCGATGATTTATATGTTCAATGGCAGCTAAAGAGCTGAATTGGCAATGTTTGCACCTGGTAATAATGTCGCAGCAATTCCAGACGAAGCGATGGCTAAGGTAATGTAATTTTTTGATCGAACCGTTGCCAGAATCCATCTGATAAGGAATATTTTGCTAGTTCCTCCTGGCGTCTATGGTACCATCGTCGACATGCGTATATCTTCCGTAAGATTATTCTCTCGGATACTCCAAGAGC
>NW_023458563.1:38647349-38664163 GCF_013731165.1 Rhagoletis pomonella
ATATAATTGGGTTAAACAATTTTCAAACAGGTGGCAACCCTCCAATTTTTTGCGATATCATTGGTTCTGGTATTATACCGAACAATAAAAAAAAAAAATTATTCAAATCGGTTCAGCCGTTCTCGAGTTTTGACGACCGTGACATACGAACACAACATTTTTATTAATTAGATTAGTAGTGGCATGAATGTATCCCCGTAGCGAATGTCATGCATTAGTCACTTAAGAGTCTTGTACGGAAAAGTTACGTCTTAAATGATTTTGGGCTCCGATTGTATGGAAGTCGTTCATGACTTTTTCATATAAATGGTAATTTCGTCGTTGATGTCATCTGCATGACTTGGGCATGCAGTGATCATTAATGACATTCAAGCGACGGTATCTTGCAATAGACTTTTTATAAGTGACCGCTGCAAGACATCGTCTGTTATAAGGCCTTGATAGGAGTACACCTGCATGACATTGTCACCAGTGTCATTGTCAGCTATATGTCGTTTAGGTTTCACAGCAAGTGCGACGATGTCACTAAGTTCTCATTAGTGACGATGTCACCGGTGACCATTTTCGCTACTGGGATGTATTAAATACGTATATGTATATTAAAACAAAAAAATGAAGTGATCAGTTATGAAATGTATAAATCTTTACATGTTCTGTTAAAAAATATCTGAAATAACAACCGAAAACCCCCAAGTTCTATATCGTAGCTGTGGCCACATTGCGTGTTTGCCACAGACACGGTTTATGTCAAAAGTTTTGAAGTGAAACTACCTTCTGAAAATTTTTGTATCATGTATTGTACCTTAAATCTAACACTTCACAGAATAAGATTATATGAATTTTGAGTCGAAACTTAGCGGAACTATTTAGTTTTTTTCTACTTAAATATTAAAATAAAATAATTTAAAGTCCAACTTTTCACGTTGAACTTACTGAGCTATGTACATATATAAAATTCATTTATTAAATTTAAGAAATTGTGAAATAATCTTTTAGTAACCAGTAATACTTCTTTCAGGGAAAAAATATTTGCAATAGACGCACCGTTACACGTTTAATAGGTAATTGAAATCGCACAAAAAAAAAACTTTTCTCTGCTACAGCTAACTGACTTGCATCGACTAGCCAACTTATAAACTTAATATTCTTTTATGTAAGAGATCAAAAAAACAAAAAAATAGTTACAATTATCTATTGTATTAAGAAGTACGCATGACATTAGGTTTGTATAGTAACTTCTCCAGTAAAACATTGCAGCGAGAGCGTAAAAGCAAAATAGAGCGTAAAATTGAGAAGAAGAAAAGCAAACTAGCAGAAAAAGTTAATGAACACAAAACTAGCAAAAACTTGCAAGTGAACAGTCGTTGCACTGTTTTGACATTCTGCTGTAAACATTTTACTATTTATAAATCAGTCTTAAACTCTTTGCTTTACACACAAGCACTTACACAGTCACAATATTTTGATTTAAGCTCCTTTTACTTTTGTTTGTGCTAAACTAATTCAACAAATGGCGGCTTTTGACATTTATTCTTCTTCTTCTTCTGCTAGCTAATTTCTGCTAGTAAAAATTTCACTAGCAAGAATTTGCAGCTCTCCCGCGTTGTTACGCTCTCGATTCAGTGCTCTCTTGCAAATTTTTTGGGTTATCATACACTTTTCCAGTAAAAATTTGCAGGTTCCAGTACAAATTAGTACTGACTGTTGGTTACTATACAAACCTATTTCGACGCTATTCGCATGACTTTGATTTTTACATGTTGTCCCGCTAGTTAAGTGAATCCGACCTGTGTGCATCGTGATGCTAAGAGTGTGCTAATGTTTCCAATTATTGATCCAATACTCTGGATCCGCCATTTAGAATTTTTAAAATCGGATAGCAAATTCGTGTGCAGCGACCTAAAAGTTATTTATAGATGGTTTACAATGAGTTTCCTATTGTCGTAATTAAATGAATAAAGGCATAAAAAGATACATAAAATTTTAATTTAACGGTAGCTCAAAAAAGGATCTGATGTGATTTTGAAATACTCAGAAATACCCCCCGTTCGCCAAATGGAGCACCATTTTCATAAAACCTAAAGCTGCTTGAAGCTCACTGTGATGGCGCCCGAGTTGGCCTCCAACTTTAGGTCTCTCATGACAAGCCCCACAGAATGTAACCTAAAAGTCTTTGAAGTCGGTCACAAAATACTCTGTGTATGGATTTAATCATGATAAAAACATTACAAGGTTTTGCAAGCATTCTATATATATTGTTGTGTTTAAGTCTCGAATTTTTAATTATATTGCTGGCAAACGTCAGACTGCGTCTCAGTGGTTTTAACTTTTTATGTTTTCAGCATGGCTTTAATAATTCTATTCAACTTACCGCTGGAGCCCATTTGGAGAGTGGAGCTTGCGTGTTGGGTCGGGTTTGACTTTTCGAACGACCTTTAAGTATCTTTCTGGTGACGAATTGCCCAACATTTGACGATGATTTGGATTTTTGCATAGCCGCTTCCAAATTTGCATCCTTCGAGAAAGCTGTAAATAAAGATTTAAGAAGTAATAACTTGACGAATTTATTATTATTTGGATGGCGCATACACCTTCACTGACTATATAACAACTGACATTTGCCCCAGCTTTTGAGAAATTTGCGGTTTCAAATGTTGGTCTTTTGAGACGCGAAAATTAAATATCTTGAAAAAAGGCAAAAATTTAAACTTATACTTTATGTTCAGTATTGCCACACATGAGCTTTTCCTACCAAAACTGGTAGGTTTTTCTCCATTTGGTAGATTGAAAGCTATATTGGTTTTTGAAAGGTTCCGTGACAATAATAGTTATTTGCGAAAAATAGAAAATATGTATCTCCAAACATTTGAGCAATCTTGTCTACACGAATAGAAAGGCGACCGCATACATGTAAATATACCTGATTCGTAAGTACCCTTACAATTAGCAATATACAATATGAACATTCATATATATTTTATGTGTCTACAAGTTAATTTAAATTGAACTGAACTACAAAGATGTGATAAACTATATACACTCTAAAACATTTGTATAAAATTCAGACTACAATAGGAGTAAATTCATGTTTAAATTATTTTGGTGTCCAATAATGGGCATTTTTTGCACCTACTTATGTGAAAAACAAAAAATTGTCTAATATTCTTATAAAAAATGTGTAATATTTACGTTTACAACCAAAATGTCGAAATTTTATGCACGAAGTGTCTAAAAGCTCACATGATGTTTATTTGTTGTGAAATCGTCGCGTCAGTCGGTTTGGTGTGAGCAAATTTTTAATCGTTGGTGTTCTTCGGTGGAAAATTGGCGCAATAAATATATATTTACAAAAGCAGTTATTGGTATTTTTATAAGGTCACAGTTCTTTTAGGTATAGAAATTTTTGGTATGCAAAGTGTGTGCTAAGCAGTTTTGTAAATTAAAGAGCTATCATTTGCATTTATATGCGCATAGGGAATTAAATTGTAATATGTTTGAGTATTTGTTTCAGAATGCAAGAAAAAATGTCAAGCTATAATGCTTATGAAGTGCATTTTTCTAGAAAACATTCCGAACAAGGCGACGTGTTACTTCTATGAACGGCAAATTTAATTGTTCGATGGAATCTTGTGCATATTTTGCATCAAGCATAAGTGAATTGTATTCACATTTTTTAAAGCATTTTGCCTGCTGTGAAAAGGTGAATTGTCCAATACTTTCCAGAGAACGTATATTTATAGAGAAGGACCAAGAACGGATCAGCGTGGAAACTGTCAAATACCAACAAAACCGGCGAAGCGCATTTTAAGAGCGGCCAGCCAGAGACAATCGAATTTTAACAGAGCCCAGCCAGAGGCAAAATAAATTTAACAGAAATTGTCTCATCAAAGCAAATGCATATTTTTCTTGTTAGAAATGAAATGCTGATGGCTTTTTACGTTTTACAACTTTTTCAATCCGACACAAAAATTCCAAAATCTTAAAATGAAGAAATCTCGGCCAGCCAAGTGAAAAGTGGCAACTATTTCTCCATATCCAGTAAAATAAGTTATCTCAAATTTTGGAAATTTTTAGTATTTTTTGACAAAACACTCTATTTCTATGTTTCATATCAATATTTCAATCATTAACTAGTTTTTGAGATGTAATTTTAATAAATATTAAATAAAAGTGTACGTTTTCTGCAGGAAAATAGATAATTTTTTTTAATAAAATCAAAACTTCTAAAATCCCAAGAATATGTGGTTTTATCGGCAGTCCACAGATGTAACGTGGCAACTTAGCTCGTTTTCATATTTTTCGGTCCGAAATTGTAAAATTTTTGTCCATGACGCGCCACAATTTTTGTACAGGAGGGTCAATGTGCCTAGAACACAATTTATATATATACAAAAAAATTATTATTTTTTTATTTTTTAATGTTAAAATTTTCTATACTTCAAAGCGTTTATAAAAATATGTTTACATATATGCACGGACGATTTTTAATATTTTTCAACCGTAAGCAAATCTTCAGTACCATAAAAGATTCAAACACATCAAAGTACAAGCAATGCAATGTCCAAGCTAGTGGTACTCCACTGTACATGTGTATATGAAAGTATGCATGTATGCGTGTAAAAAATGCCAATTCCAGTTAGTGTTTAACCCATTTTAGCGGACATAGTTTTTTTGGTTTCAGCTGGTTCCAACTGTTAATGAAGCACAATTTGTCTGGTTAATCTTACAGAACTTATAATTAATTAATATTATTCTCCATTCAAAATGTACAAGTATTTCCATATTCAGTGCAAAGTTATGCGAAAATCTAAATATTTCGTAAACGTAGGGTTAATGGTTTCACGCACGTGCCAATCTGGAGGCGATTCGCAGAAATTGAATAATTTGTGTTGATGGAAGCAACGAGGGGAAGACGAAAGCAGAACAATCGTATATATGTATGTACATATGTAAATTTATAAATGCATACATATTTACATTTTCATATGTTTGTCTTTTTAGTTGCATGAAAAATTTTTTAGCAGAAATAGGTAATATCAATGAAATAATGAAATGCAGTTTACAAATATGTGCTTTATAAATTTAGGTTTATTAATTAATTAGATACGTAAATGACAACGTGGGGGACAAATATGTACATGAGTAGCGAAGCTACCACCCATCCAATGGCAACTTCTTGCACCAGAAAAGATTTGAAAACTGCATTATTTCCATAAATATTGAAAATATTGAAAAATTTCCGACGTTTTCAGATTTTTAGTATTTTTAAAAAAAGTTTCCAAGTCGAACACCATTAAAAACTGAATTATTTCCATAAATATCGAAAATATGGGAAAATTCATACAGACTTTCGACTTAGTTTTGTGAGATCTCTACAAAAAAAAGGAAAATAATTCTTTTCACAGGTTTTTTTTTTAGTCCAATACCAATACAGTTTTTTACTTGAAAATAACACAAAAATTGGAAAATGTTATGTAATATTTCCGATTTATTTTAACGTTGTGTGTACAAATCACCGAGAAGAAATTATTTTTTCCCCTAAAAACTCTACTTAAAAAAAAATCGAATACCAATAAAGTTTTATAATTGAAAATCTAACAAAATATTATAAAAATCGAAAAATGGTATATAACATTTTCGATTTATTTTCACGGTATTTGTGGAAATCACCGGGGAAAAGGATTTTTTATCAAAAAATATTTTCACAAAAAAACACAAACACATGGGACTTTTCTA
The DNA here is from genome assembly GCF_013731165.1 of Rhagoletis pomonella. Classification (NCBI taxonomy): domain Eukaryota; kingdom Metazoa; phylum Arthropoda; class Insecta; order Diptera; family Tephritidae; genus Rhagoletis; species Rhagoletis pomonella. Next base: position 38,653,086 of record NW_023458563.1, read on the forward strand.
TTTGCAATTATTAATAAAATATCAAAAAAATCGGAAAATTTTATATACTATTTTCGATTTAATTTCATGTTACTTGTACAAATCATTGAAAAAAAAATTTAATTTTTTTACTTGGGTTTTCTATTTGAAAATTTTCCCAAAATATCACAAAAATCATCAATATTCATATTTAATTAACATTCCAAATGCTCTCGTGAGATTTAGCTCTGTTAACATTCTTCTTTTCTGCTTTGTATTTTGCTTTCGCTGTTAAGTATTCCAAATATTTGTCGCTTTTAAAATGCGCTTCGCCAGTTTTGTTGGCTCGAAAAATTTGGCATTCACAGTTTTCGGTCCTTCTCTATAAATTCACGTTCTCTGTACTCTTGTGTTTGAAACCATTTACTAATGTAGGCTCAATTCCATCACATTTTTTCTGTAAGCATAAGCAAGCGAATAACTCCTCTCTGGAAAAAGATATGTATGAAAATATAGAAACACCCAGTGGGTAAAAGATAAGCCCTTAGTGTGTAAATATAACCATCTAGTATATAAACTATTAAGCATCTAGTGTAGGGCTGCCATACGTCCCCGTTTCCAGGGACATGTCCCTGTTTCAGACCCTTTGCCCCCGTGTCTCCGTTTACAACCGAAATATCCCCGTTTATTGCTCGGACAACAATATATAATTAGCTTTTTTTAATTTTAAATGGTTAGCGGAAAATTGTTTAGCCTATCGAATTCGCAAGTGAAAAGTGAACAATTTTGGGCGAAAATAAAACGCATGATAACCCTGCGTTTACATAAGACAATTTGATTTAAATTAATTGTCAAATTTTTTAAAAAGTAGGCGTCCAGACTATTATAAAGACAATACACTTTGCATTGGGACTGTGGAAAGTATCGTTCAGTGCAAGTTCAACTTTAAAAAAAATGACGTGCACTGAATTTTACCATTATGTGAAAAATGAACACGATCTTTTAAGCAAAGTTAAAACTAGTGAAAAATACGAGTGGTATACGCGAAAAGAGACCCTATAACATGTAATATGAGTTAGTTACGTAAAAATGTGTTAAAATAGTTCCTGTTTTGTTTGCTCCCACTTACGTTAAGATGAACTTACGTTAGATTGAACTGCACTTTTTCTTTGATCTCTAGCGGTTATGTTTATTTTAATATTTTGAAATAGTTTGTTTGTATATTAGGGTGGCCAAAAAAAGTAAAGTCGGAATTTTAATGCTCTAATCCCCTAGAATGGTTCTACGTCGAAAAAAATTATACCCCTATTTTTTTATTTTAAAATCAAATAATATTTAGCGGTCGCTCAAGGCGCTTGAAGTTTTCCATGTATTTTATATGGGGGAAAAAATAACTTTTCGTATGGAGTTCTTGAAAATCAATTTTTTTCGATCGGAAAACTCTGGTTCTCTTCAAGAGGCTTCGGAAAGAAAATAATACAAGTAATATTTTCATATGTAGGACATGCTCGTACGAAAGCCAACAGTTCATTCCCTATTAAGAAACCAAAACTGGTAATACCGGGGAAGACAGGTTTTTAGGCCCTGCTCCTTGACACCATATACATAATAGATATGTATATATGCATGTATGCACATTAGAGTGGTTCAAAAAAATTTTTTTTTGGAAATTCATAAACGCTACCTCAAATTATTGTTATTTGTGATAAAAAAAGAGAAACGTGTTTTTTTTTATTTTGAAAAAAAGTTTTTATGGAGGTCGCGCTGGTCGGTTTTTTATGAAAACGCTGATGTTCTCAATTTTTTAATTTTCTTGACATGTTAAAATTCAGGTAAAAATGTGGTTTTTGCATATAATTACTCTGGTATTATTGGGGAACATTCCCTTAGTTACATACCTGTCTTGGGTAGTTAGAATGGGCCTAATGCCCGAAAATATGCTCTCGAAAAGAGACTAATAAAATTGAAACGTTGCTACTGAACGATTTACGCGTTGTCATGGGTGGGAACTTGTATCAGGGGGTTTCAAGGGTTGCTAATTAGGAATCTGAAGTCAGTTTTTCAAAATTTATACTGGCGGATGTAAAATGGCGATTAATTTTTTTACAAAATTATTGGATTGGTTTGAAAACCCGCACTCGGGAGTTTTTGAGGTCGCCGACTACGAATCTGAAATAAATTTTTTTAAATTCAAAATGGCGGATCCAATATAGCGATCAAATTAAAAAAAATATTACTAAAATTAAAACGTTGATACTGAACGTTTTAAGCATTGTCAAGGGTTGAAACTCGTTTCCAGTGGGTTTCTGGGGTTGCTGATTACGAATTTGTTTTCAGATTTTTACAATTCAAAATGGTGGATCCAAAATGGCGACCAACTTTAAAAAAAATATTGGACTTGTTTGAAACTCTTAACCGCCATTTTAAGTTTTGAAAATATGACAACAAATTCGTAATCAGCAACCCCAGAAACCCCCTGGAAACGAGTTTCAACCATTGAAAATGCTTAAAACGTCCAGTATCAACGTTTTAGTTTTAGTATTTTTTTTTTAATTTGATCGCCATATTGGATCCGCCATTTCGAATTTAAAAAAATTGACTTCAGATTCGTAATCGGCGACCTCAAAAACTCCCGAGTGCCGGTTTTCAAGCAAATCCAATATTTATTTTTTAATTAATCGCCATTTCGGATCCGCCATTTTCAACTTTGAAAAACTGAGTTCAGATTCCTAATTAGCAACCCCAGAGACCCCCTGGTAACAAGTTCCAACCCATGACAACGCGAAAATCGTTCAGTATCAATGTTTTAATTTTACTAATATTAAAAATAAAATGTTAATAAGCCACCATAACACTGACAAATACATAGTTTAGGAAGAGCCTGCCTGAAGCTATATAATAAAGCAAATAAGCAAATGGGTGTATGGAATTGACAACAACAACCACGCTGTCAAGTTTAAATAGCGGCTGCACTTTATAGTAGTTGGTTGAATAAGGAAAATGAATTAGCAACAAGAGTTTACGGGGTGTACATAGCCCAATGGTTAACGCTTCTGACTTTGCACATAGAAAAAAAGTCTGATGAGGAGATGTGGTGGTCTCCGAAATAACTGCTATAACTTCTACCGCTTAGACTTTGTTGCTTTTTCAATTTTTCCTAATAAACAATCGTGGTACAAAGCTCAATAAAAATATCAGAAATTCATTAACATTGCAGTCGATGTCATTTTTACAAAAAGTAAGAAATACGAGATCATCTTTTCACTTATATTTGTACATATACACTGGACCACGTAAAAAAAATAATAATCCTGCAATTACACCACCATCGCACTCAGATTTTAGTATTTGCTATAGTAATAATCCTCCATGAATCTCCTCTCTCTACGACAATTCTAAGAGGTCGCGCATCAAGTGTTTATTTTTCCCATAGGAATTACACGAAAGAAATTAGGTTATTTTCTTTTGAGGTCAATATAATTTTCTAGGATTAATCAAATCGCTCGAAGCTATAATAATATATTGATTACGGTAAGTTGAGTAAAACCAAGAAATAGTGTCTTCGGATAGTATTTCATTGTGCTGAATTTTAATCGTATTTTGCCTACATTTTGCTCGGGGTTGGGCACAATGCACTAAAAATAAATGCAATACGCTTTTCACTACCACTGTCTATTCAGTGATAGTTAAAATGCAGAATCCATTATCACTGAAAATTCTAGTGACAGTGAAAAAAATGCACTATCAGTGAAAACCTTTATTGATAATTAACATTTTGCAGTAAAATAAAATTGCCCCTTGCTGTAAACCAGCTTTATTGTTATAATGAAGAGGTGTGTTGTATTTCAAAAAAGAGTTTTTTTTATAATAGGAAAGCGATGCAAGCCTTCAATGCTCCTATCCTCATCATTCAGGTACAAAACTTGTATACCGATTTTCATCTAAAAAAGCAAATCATTTACAAAACTTTCGCAGGTAGATTTCTTTTAATCAAATACCTGCGGACTCCTCATCGAATTCGAGAAATTATGTATTAGCACTTATAGAAGGCTGTAAATTATTTTCTTCCTTACCGGTTGACTTTTAAACTCCACGTTTAACTTTATCCCGAACATGTTGTGTATTGTATGAATCAGCAAAGTTTTGCAAAATTTTAATTTGATATCGGGAATAAGAATTGCTGCAATAACTGCATCCCAAGAGTCATAGTGCAACTAAAATATTTTTCAAACCTTTGCATTAGCGTTGATTGCATTCGAGTATCAATTTCGGTTAAAAATTTCAAGTTTTCGGAAGCTAAACGTCGCATTTATATTATGATGCTGTCCATCATAAAGTTGGAATGAAGTAGCCACAGAACATATTTCGTTCTCTTTGAAGGAAGTCGATAGCTTCTGCGATAAGTTGATTACTTTTGCATTTTCTTCCAAAAAAACAATTTCTACCTCAATGAAATAAGAAATTTCCAGCTTGTAGCATAGCTCACCTAATCTGTTTTTGACTTCTATTAGCTTCTGGACCGAATTGTACAATGAGTTCCACCTTGTAACGCAAGGCGTAACCAGATTCGAAGTTAAACTGTTTTTATTATTTCCGCAGATTTTGGCATATAACATTTATTCAATAAGAATAAAAGCTGTGACAGACGGCAAAGCTCGTGCATATAATCTGGCACACATACGCGCATAATAATTTTACCCATACAGACGGCAGTAATGCGCATAAACGAGCCGAAGGTCGTGGATTCGAGTCCCACGGCCAGTAGAATTTTCACTTATTTCGTTTTCATTCTTTTTTTTATAAGTTCTATATTTTTTTTACGCTGCTTTCAGTTAGTTGTTATCGACTTTTTAATAAAATTCAACTCTAAAAATTTAAATTAACTAATAGTAAAATAAAAAATGTGTTACAAAAAAAAGCAAATGAAAATAAAATAATGTAAAATAAATAATATAAACAAAAAAATCTTTCGCAATCGCTCCAACCGAGGATCGAACCTGGCAGCTACAGGCTTGTAGCCCGCAACCCTCACCACTCGGCTACCGCGGACGCAAAACTCGCCCGCTTTGTTTGCTTACTTGTACTAAAGACAAAAGCTGGCCGTTTTTACTAGTGTTGTCATCGAAAATTCCCCGGATGCGAGTTAATTCTCAAAAATTTTGTGCATTTCTTCGGCTGCTCATGCGCATTTTAAAGAGATAAATGCATGAGCCAAAGCAAATAAAGGCTGTTTATGCAAATAATCGAGCCCGTTTGTCAACCGTATAAGTAGGGTGGCCAGATATTATAGTGACATAATCAGTACAATTGTGATCAAAAATCAGTACAAAGCCATAAAAATCAGCTCATTTTTAAGCGTATTTTTTATTATTAACAATATAACAACCAAATGACAGCGCATTAATTTAACAAAAAATAACTAATAGACTTTTAAATACATATAGTATTATCAATACAAAAATTCATTACTTTAAAACAAATCAAAGGTATTACGTATGTATGTACAGCTGTGCTCAGGAAAATAGTAGTAAAATGTATTGACAGGTTTTGAAAATTTTTTCTTCCCTTACTTAATTTAAATTTTTTATAAAAATATAGTTAATTCTATAACAAAAGACATGTGAGTGATCTCAAACTTTCTAGAAAATTTATAAAAATTGAGAAAATTAAAAAAAAAAATGTTTGCCCATTCAGTTTCAGTAGAAGACGAGCTCGAGTCAAAATCTGTTTGCATATTTTAAGCTACAATTTTAAACATATTTAGTTAGTGTGCTTATTAAATACAACATTCACATTAAAATGTTGACTAAAAGGTATATTACCGAATTATCGCTAAACGAATTTTCGAGTACGAATGAAATTTAATAGTGTTAAATGTGTATCTGCAAGTAAAATTACAGGTGTTCGAACATCAAAAATCAAAGTAAAGCTACATATATCATATCCAAGAGTCGGTAGTTTGCACCTTTTCCAAATTTTTAGAACTTACACTGCACCGTAGCAGTAGTCGTCTTAAATTTGAGATACTGACAGCCGATTTCTCAGTGGATGTTTACTTATAATCGAAAGATTATCTCTTATTGTCATCTTCTCAGTGTAGTTAATATATGATTAACTCACCACCACCTTTCATAAGATTTATTTATGGCGAAACCAGCTTTTCCTGTAAATCCTGTAAAACCTGCAAATCGTGAAGTTGGGTTGGGTTGAATCCAAACAGTTTCTTATTTTGCGAAATCCTAGGAAACGAAACAATTGCAAACTGATACCTTTTTAATAATGGTTCAAGTTTAATTAATGCTTTCAATCTGCTCACACGTACGAGTTGTCAAAAACCATTGTTTTGAACATGGAAACCTCAAGTAAATGTCAATTACACCAGTTTACAAAAGTATTTATTAAATGTAAAAATCAGTACAAACTCAAAAAATCAGTAGATTTTGCGTACTGATTTCGGCCTCTTAAAAATCAGTGCAATAGAAAGAAATCAGCACATGTACTGATTAAATCAGCGCATCTGGCCACCCTACGTATAAGAGTAACAGCGTCACACTTTTAAAGTTAGGTACAAATAACGTAACTTTGGATTAGCGTTTTCCACTTGCACGTGTCGCTTGGGTAGGTTCACTAATAGTTTAGTGATAGTGAGTTTTTTCTAACTATCACTGAAGTTTTAGTGATAAGCAATTGGTTTTTCACTATCACTAAACCTTCAGTGATAGTGAAATTTTTTTTAACTATCACATAATTTTCAGTGATGAATTCTGCATTTAACTATCACTGAATAAACAGCGGTAGTGCAATTCAGTGATAGTGCAAAAACGCCCAACCCTGATTTCGCTAAGTGTTTGGCCGAGCTTCTGCCCCAATTCGTGGTATTCGGCATAAAGTTATCACCAAGGCTGGTAAATCTAAGCAAATGCTTGAAAAGGCTTCTTTTGCATGTACATATCCTGCAGTTTTGTTGGTTTTTGCATATATTCGACTTACGTGCTTATTTTTGCACATTTGACAACATTTCATTGGAAAACAATAGAAATGCGTGAAAAAGGTGAATTCATTCATATGTTTTTATACTTCTGCTACCATCTTGTATGATACCTTGATACTGCTACAGCTTGAAGAAATTCGAACAAATTTGGCGATCATTTTGGCAAATTTCGGGTGTTTGATAGTCGGTATATCAAAGCATCAAACAAAGGGTTTGACACTGAAATAAATTCAAAAAACTTGAAAGTATTTTGGACAGATATTATATACTGTCTCCACAACTAAGAGTGAAGAGCTATCGAAATACTCCCCAATAGAATTAAGTTTATTTAAATAGTGTCCAACTACATCTACGGATGTGGAGACGAGTTTTTCTAATTAATCAACAATTTTAAATGACAAGAAAAGGTTATTTTAGGTTTGTAATTTTGAAAAGCATGTTTTCCAATACTGTAATTCCGAGCTTATTGAATAACAATTAGTTTTTAAGCAAGAAACAAACCCGACTTCAATTCCCATATAAAAATATAAAATAATCGTTAATTTCTTCATGATCTAATGATCGGATTTAAACCAAATTATTACGGGACCACCTGTGAGGTAAGACTTTTCCTTTGAAAATGGGATTATAGAAATCGGTTAACGTGGTCCAAAGTTATGCGGTAAGATACATGAAAAAAAAATGTCCGACGAATTGACAACCTTCTCCTTTTTGTGAAGTCGGTTAAAAATATTTAAAATATTTCCAATCTGGCGTTACGTGGCACTTGTATGACCAAATGTAAAAAAAAAAAACTGAAAAAGTTAACATTTCAAAAAGGCTTTTCTAGATTTGCAAAGCAATTAAATGGCCCCTCATTCAGTAAAAAAAGGGTAACTGATATAACTTCCATGGGCCCGTGGAAGTTATTTCAGACTTCATTTCCGCGAAGATCAGACATAACTTTCAGAAGATTTTCACGAAATGAAGTTTTTTCGATTACCTTTTCTAAAGCCATCTATAAAAATGTTTCGATATTCATTTGATCTTCTAACAATAACTTGGAGGCCTTATCGATTTCGATCGCTTCGAAGAGTTTATTTTTTTCTAGACCGGTGGCTGATAACCACAACTCGCAAAATTTGGTTGAAAGAGCATCCGCTTCTGAGATTAGATGCGAAAGAAAACGGAAGAAATTCCCGTTAATAGGGAAACGTTTTCCCAATGCAGCAATAGCTTTCTAAAGCCGAAGTGGTGCACATTTTTAAACTGAAACCGAAAGTTCATTCAACATTTTCTAAGAATAAATTACAAAATTAAAAAAGAATCTGACAAGTCATAAGAGCTCCACTCACCGGTTTCAAAGAATAGCTTCGAAAATATTCAAAAATTGGCTGCATTAATGTAAAACAATTTATATTCTTCTAAGATAGTGCTACTAAAATAAATAATCTCATATAGATACGCTTGGATTTCGGAACATCGACTATTTTTCAAAAACTTTTAAGCGAAAATAGTTAATTGTGCGCCGGACTTCCAGCTTTGCCGCTTCCAGCCACTAAAATTTAAGATTTTTAAAAACTGGAGTTCATCAATTTGTCCAGTGAGCGGCTCATTTAATATACAATAAGTGATAATTGCTGCACGGCACTGTAGGTTTAGTGGTAGTGAAAAACAAATTGCATTATCACTAAAACTTGAATGATAGTTAGAAAAAACTCACTATCACAAAACTATTAGTGAAACTACCCAAGCGACACGTGCAAGTGGAAAACGCGAATCCAAAGTTATGTTATTTGTACCTACTTTAAAATAATAAAAACTCCGAAAAGGCAGAAAAGTGTGACGCTGTGACTCTTGTCTTATGGAATAAATGTAATAGGCCAAAATATGCGGAAATAATAAAAACACTTTAACTTCGAATCTGGTTACGCCTTGCGTTACAAGATAGAACTCATTGTACCATTTGGTTCAGAAGCTAATAAAAGTCAAAAAACAGATTAGATGAACTATGCTATAAGCTGGAAATTTTTTTTTTCAATGAGGAAGAAATCGTGTATTTGGCAGAATATGCAAAAGTAATGCAACTTATGGCAGAAGCTATCGACTTTCTTCAAAGAGAACAAAATATGTTCTTTGGTTACTTCATTCCAACTTGATGATGGACAGCATCAAAATAAAAATGCGACGTTTAGCTTCCGAAAACTGGAAATTTTTTACCGAAGTTAATATTCGAATGCAATCAACGCTAATGCAAAGGTTTCAAAAATATTCTAGTTGCACTATGACTCTTGGGATGCCGTAATTGTAGCAATTCTTATTCCCGATATCAAATTAAAATTTTGCAAAACTTTGCTGGAAAGTGCTGATTCATACAATATACAAGATGTTCGGGATAAGGTTAAAAAATATGCGCTGGAGTTTAAAAGTCAACCGGTAGTGAAGAAAATAATTTACAGCCTTCCATAAGTGCTAATACATAATTTCTCGAATTCGATGAGGGGTCCACAGGTATTTGATTAAAAGAAATCAACCTGCGAAAGTTTTGTAAATAATTTGCTTTTTTAGATGAAAATCGGTATACAAGTTTTGTACCTGAATGATGATGATAGGAGCATTGAAGGTTTGCATCGCTTTCGTATTATAAAAAAACAAAAATGTTTTTTAAAATACAACACACCTTTTCATAATAAAAATAAAGCTGGTTTACACCAAAGGGCAATGTTATTTTACTAAAAAATGTTAACTATCAATAAAGGTGTTCACTATAACTAAATATTAAATGGTAGTGGAAATTGTTCTTCACTGTCACTAAGGGTTTAAGGATAGTGCAATTTGTTTTTAACTATCACTAAATGTTCAGTGATAGTGCATTTTTTTCACCGTGACTAAAATTTTCAGTGATGATGGATTCTGCATTTTAACTACATATCACTGAATAGACAGTGATAGTGAAAAGCGTATTGCATTTATTTTTTAGTGCATTGTGCCCATCCCTGATTGTAAGTTACAACCGTTACTTGTTCAAATGTATCTACAGTGTTTTCTTATTTTGCAACTGATGGTTATAAATCAATCAATCGATGGACACTTTTAGAGCAATTCTGGCTAAGATAGTAAAAATTCTTTAGTAGAAAAATTAAAGACAGATGGCAAGATAGTTGGAAAGACTTTTGTTATTCAAGTACAAAAGTCTTTGCAAAAGTCTCTCCTTCACCATTTGTTGTGAAAAGCTAATTTGAGAGAACGCAATTGTATATCAGCGTTGCCGTTCTGGTCCAATTGGACCAAAATTGGTAGCTTCATTTTCCTTTGGTAGTTTGATTGGTTTGATGAAGCTTTTGGTAGGCAAAAATGTTTTGGAAATGCAACCAAATTGAGCACTAATATTTGTTCGCTTCACAGCCAGCAAAAAAAAAACAGAAATGGATCCGGAAAGGAAAAAAAGTGGAGGAAAATATGTAGCAGAAACATATGTTTTGAAACGGATGCGTTTTTGTCTGTTTTCCTGAAAATTTTCTGGATGATTTTTTTGTTCAATACGCTTTCGTTCTGCACTTGACAGATGCTTTTTCATAGTTCGGAAAAAGATAAATTAATGAAGTACCTGACGGCATCGAACACGGCACCTTCAGAAAGCCAACAAATACTAGCACACTATTCTGCACTGCTACTTGAAAGACTTAAATACAGTTTTTGCTTTCAAATTACGTCATCATATTCGAACGTTTTCCAGATACGAAAATGAACGAAAACTGTAGTCGTTTCTGTTCGTTTCTGGATACGAAAACCGCATTGCCTTTTGACCGATTTTGAATACGTGAATTAACGAAAATTGTAGTCGTTTCCTGTTCGATCCCGGATACGAAAATTGTACGAGATTGCACTGCACTCAGTAAAATTTACGTTTCTCTGCTTGCTGGGTTACTTTGCGTTTCCACGTTCAAAAATTGCTTTCAATTTGGTCACACGTAGGAGTTGTCCAAGTATGAGTTTACTCACTTCCCAAAGACATGATCGATCCGCTGTTGAAATTTAACGAAAAATTGCCTATCTTGAGAGAAAGATTTTAATTTTTACTGCTAATTTGCGTAGCTAAAAACCCTTAAATTCAAGAAATTTCGTTTTAATGATGGAAAGATGTTTGGTA
>NW_023458563.1:38689163-38725851 GCF_013731165.1 Rhagoletis pomonella
TCGAACTTTCGATATGTATCAAATCATTGAAATTTATCGATAAACTTGAATGTATCGGGTCAATTCGAAGTCCTGCCGAAGTCCTCCAAAGACCTTCTCAGATAAAAAAAAAAATTGCTACGTGTTATGTTAGAAAACCTCTCCAAGGCTTCTAAAACTAGAAAAACTGTCGAATTTCGACAGTAACTGGCACTCTAGTATGTATTGTACACTGACAGGGTTCTGGTAAGAAGGCCGACAACATAAAGCTCAACATAGTATTCTAATGAAGTTGAATTTATATAAAACTGAATTTGAATTATAGTTATTTAATTTAAGTTTTTTTGAAATATTTGTTAATACTTATTACATATTTTGAATTGTATTTATTGTTATTAATTGTATCTACTAAGGACGCACAGACAATTTTGACTTTGACGGTCGACGGGTTGAAGGAAAAATTGGTAGAATTAGCGTTAAGTGTAACAGGACGAAAACATGAACTACCCTGCAGTGAAAAATTATCATTGTTAAAACTAACCAACTTATAGTTAGCTTTTTGGCGAGATTTCGATTAATACCTCACTTTTAATTAGCTATGACAAAACCAACTTAAAGTGAATTGCAGGAGTCATGCAGACGCAATCGGGAGTTGGTTTTCTTTACAAGTTCCTATTAAATATCCTCATACAAAAATTACTTTCAATACACTTTTTTTCTGAACTTCGCAGATTCTTTTTCATATTCAGGACAATTAAAAGGTAGATCGAAATTTTATACTATCATTTTGAAGTTATGTCTGACGGTGTTCGAATATGGGGCCACCCAGAGCAGAATATGTAAACAAATATGAAATGTAATAAAATAAAGTAAATAAATAAGTAAATAAAAAAGTAAAAAAACAAAAAAATATTTTGTTTTTCTTATTGATATTTTATGTCCAAAAGTAGTTAGTTACAAGTTAGTTGACATGTAATGCAGAGGTATCCAGGTCTGACTTTTTTGCGGCCATCGCCCCACAAAAGTAGTTAGCTTTTTTCGAACAAAATACACAGTTAATAGTTAGCACTAGTGTTCGCGTAAACAGACTAAAGTTAGGTATAAGCTAACGTCACTCCCTGCAGGGTACAGAGCAGACTATTTCAGCATTTAGGTATATCTATCGGTGGGGAATCCGACACAGAACAGAATACTTCAGTATATGAAGACGTGGTCGCCAGCGTACCTCGGCATCAACCGAATACTCAGCCTTCATATTTTACTTTGCGTGATATAGAAGACTCGATGGGCCATTTCACAGGAGTAGGATATCCCGAAGTAAATCAGTGGGTTAAATATTTTGAGGAAAATGCGCTAACGATCAGTTGGAATGAATTGCAGAAATTTGTGTATGCAAAACAATTAACTAAAGGGGATGCTAGGGCATTTATTAGAATTCAGTCAAGCATTTGTGACTGGAATTCTTTAAGAACAGCCTTGTTGAAGGAGTTCGGAAAGAAATCGTCAGCTATTGAAGTTCATCGAATGTTAAAAAATCGTAGAAAGAAGTTAACAGACACTCTGCGTGAATATTTGTATTGTCTTATGGAGATTGGGAATGAAATAAACCTTGATGAAGAGAGTTTAATATATTATTTTGTTAAAGGTATTCCTGATTCGTGGCAAAATGAAACTGTTTTGTATCATGCACAAACAGTCGAGGAGCTAAAAGTTGAACTTAAGGTATACGAAAAAATAAAGGTTTCTAAAGCGCAGTCAATGTATTCGAAAGGAAATCAACCAGGTGTTGTAGCAGGGGGGGAAAGTAAGCATCCAGAAAATTGTTCGTATTTTAAATGTGGATTAAAAGGACATGTTGCTAAAAATTGGAGTTCAAAGGATTTTAAATGTTTTAAATGTAATAAGATAGAACACCGTGCATTTGAGTACAAGACGACTAATCAAGAAGAAACAAAGAAGGAAGTGGTTAAGAACGGGAAGGACGCATTGTATATGATGTCTGAAACTGAAATTTTGACTTTCATCAAAACTGGCACTCGGGTATTTAAAGAAGTGACAATCAATAAGGTATCTTTTTCTGCGATAATTGATACAAGCAGTGATATCAGTATGATTCGATATGATACGTTTATGAAGCTAGGTGATATTGAATTGGCCAAGGATAGTAGAAAGTTTACGGGAATTGGGGAAGGCAAAACAGTAACAATATGTAATTTTTCGAGAGAAGTTGAGATTGACGAAATAAAGTTACGGATAACCTTTCACGTGGTAAGGGAAAAAGATATTATATATAATGCGGTAATCGGAAATGACATTCTCAGACTAGTTGACATATTTATTGGTGGGCAGGGTGTTATATTTTAGGTCAAAGGAAAGATGAATCTAGAGCAAGGTGAACGGGTAGAAGTACTACATAGAACAGATAAGAAGAGCGTGGGTCAGTTGTATAAAGCTGAAGTTGGTAGTTCATTTGGTGAAGATATTCGCGAACTAACACAAGAGTTTAAGCAAATCTGTATGTCCACTATAGCAGAGGAATGTAATCAAAAGCGAGATTGTGATTTGGAGCATCTAAGTGAGGATTGTAGGCTTGAGCTAGAAAATATTATTGATAATTATCGGCCAACAAAAGCTATGATTTCTCCTGTAGAAATGAGAATAGTTTTAAAGTATGAAATTCCAGTTAATAGTAGACCAAGAAGATTACCGATTGCAAATCAAAAAACTGTCGAAAATCAAGTAGAGGAGTGGCTAGATCAAGGCATTATTCGACACAGTTCATCACAGTACGTGTCACCAGTCGTTCTTGTAGGGAAAAAAGATGGTTCTAAGAGACTTTGCTGTGATTATAGGAGATTCAATGAGAAAATTGTGCGAGATAACCTTCCAATGGTTCTAATAGATGACGTTCTGCAGCGCTTGGAGAAGGCCTCTATTTTTACTACTCTAGATTTAAAGGACGGATTTTTTCACGTACCGGTGGAACCAGAATCGAAGAAATATACGGCATTTATTACGCACAATGGCCGATATGAATTTAATTTCGTACCGTTCGGAATTTCAAACTCTCCTGCGGTTTTCTGTAGATTCATTATTGCAATATTTCCGGAACTTTTACAAGATGGGACATTGGTAATTTATATGGACGACATTATCATTCCATCAAAAAATGAAAATGAGGGAATCCAGAAGTTCAAAAGAGTGCTAGCAGAGTAGCAGAATTAAATGGGCTAAGGACTAAATGGAAAAAATGTCAATTTTTAAGAAGGACGGAGAACTTTTTAGGGTATATAATTGAGAATTCGACGATTAGGATTTCTAGTGAAAAGACGAAAGCAGTTAAAAATTTTCCCTTACCTAAAGATAAGAAGTCACTTCAGCGTTATCTGGGTCTTACTTCTTATTTTCGGCGTTTCATTCCACATTATGCACCAACTGCAAGACCGCTAACAGATCTGTTAAAGAAAAATACAAACTTTACTATGGGTGATGAAGAAATGGCAGCGGTACAACAATTAAGAGATGCTCTAACCAGTGAACCTGTGTTAAGTTTATACAGTCCTTCAGCAGCAACTGAAGTTCATACAGATGCAAGTAAATTTGGTTATAGAGCAGTTCTTTTACAAAAAGTAAAAGATGATGGACAGGTACATCCGGTTCAATATGTGAGCAGAAGGCGAAGGCAGAGCAAACTTACCATTCTTATGAATTGGAAGTACTTGCAATAATCGAAGCTTTGAAGAGATGGAGAGTGTATCTTTTGGGAACTAACTTCAAGATTATTACAGACTGCAATGATTTTGCGATGACAATGCGGAAAGAGGATGTGCCATTGCGATTACACTATCGAACATCGGTCGGGATCCAAGATGAAGCATGTAGATGCGCTAAGCCGCATAGTTTGTTTAATAGTTGAGCATACGTTACGGTATCGGATTAAGGAATCTCAATTGACAGATAAGTGGACACGTGCCGTAAGAAAGTAATTGTAGACGCTTTTTCAAAATTCGTATGGCATTATCCAACGAAGAGTACAGGAGCAGCAGAAGTTTTAAGTAAGTTGGAAAAGCAGGCTAGTATTTTTGGAAAACCTGAACGAATTATAACAGACAGAGGTACAACATTTACAGCAACAGTGTTTGAGTATTATTGCAAAAGAGAGATGATTCAACATTTGTTAATTGCTACAGGAGTTCCACGTGGAAACGGCCAGGTGGAACGTATGCACAAAATCATTGTCCCAATGCTAGTAAAGTTGTATGTTGAGAACCCTAAAAATTGGTATAAATACGTACAATACGTAAATACAATTAATAATACACCTCCGCGTAGTACAAAATTTACTCCTTTTAGACTATTGAGAGGCATCGAGATGCGGACAAGCGATAACCCAGATATAAGGAAAATAATAGAGGAAGAAAACTTGAAGGAGTTGGAAGGAGATCGAGACAAAATTCGAGAGGAAGCTAGGGACAATATAGGGAAAATTCAAATAGAGAATAAGAAATCTTTCAACAAGAGAAGAGTGGTTGAACCGATTTATTTACCAGGGGTGTTGGTACCAATTAAAAGAACTCAGTTTGGAGTCGGGTTGAAGCTAAGGCCGAAATTTTTGGGTCCTTATAAAATCATTAAAGCGTTCAATCACGGAAGGTTGGGGATACTGATGGGCCACGTTGAAGTTATTCTGTGGCAGAGAATATTAAACAGTGGAGCCCAGCATTCGGGTCGAATGCCTTGCCAAGATAGCCGAATGTGGAAATGTGTTAAAGTATGAAATACTTTACTTAATTGTACTGTATTCGTATCATATTGTACGGAAACTACACATAGTAACGTTTTTTTATGAATTGAAATATGGAAAAACTACGACAGTTAGTTGAAAACGAACAACGATTATTGATAGACGTTTACATTTAAATTTGTTAAAATAATTTATGTTTTAATTAAACTTTTCAAATATAGTAATTAAAATATTAATGAAATTGCTGAACATCCAAAAACTGCGTGTTGTTTTATTCATTAAAATAAGAGGCACCACATTCATGTGTGTTCATCAGTTATCAACGGGCCAGTTAAAGTGATTTCAATATTTTTTTTAAATTTTGGCCTTGCTTTTTTATCAATGTACTACTAAACCTATGTATGCCTAAAACCATGCCACGAATATCAAAACCACTTGTAACGAATGAGTTCATACATATTTATGTACCACAAACTATAGTATGTATATAAATAGATACTAAGCCGCATGCAGGCGTGGAGTTTGCATAATCGGAAGTAATAGTAAATTGTACCGCATTTCCTCTTACTCTGCATATGCCTAAATGTATGCCATTATTTGCAATAGCAAGTAAACACAGGGTGCTTCTTATAAAATTAAAAATTTTCTGCTGCAATACAATGTGCAATGGCGCATCGCGTAATTCCTTCCTTTTCCGCTGCAGCCTTTGTGCATTTTTAGGCCCAGTACTACAAAAAGGAAACGCATGCACAAGGGTGCACTTGATGATTATTTTTTCATTCCATTATTCGAAAAATTTTTTTGGTGATGCATTTCCGATCGTTCTTTTTTGCAGTTCGCAAAAATTTTTTATGCATTTATGATGCATTTCCGAACGTTTTTTTGCAGTTTGCTTTTAATAAGGTTTTAAACAAATTAATGTATCGAATTAACAATAACAATCGCATCGTCAAGTTTTCGCAACTTTTAACCGTACCAAAGATGTATACACATCAAAAAATACTGAAATACAAAGATAAAATTTTAACTTAAATACAAAAAAAAAATTTACATATATAAAATTCCAAAAGTATATTTAAAAAAAACTGTCCTAAATATCTTTCGTTTGATAACCATATTTTAATATGGCAGCTCTTTTAAAACAATAAAAAAATTTATAAAACTAAAAATTTTGTACAAGTCTTATATTTCACTCAGATATTTTTATATTACATATAACGTGCATAATTTAAATACATCTGACTTTTTAAAGGTGACTACTCTCTTCCAAATTTTTTTTCAAACGGAAATTTTCTTAGATGTTCTTAGTCCGATAGTGTGATGCATATTTCAATTAAGTGATGAATGAAGTTAAGTTTTGACTTTTCAAACAGCTATCAACATTCTTCAAACATATAAAAGATATACCATATGATCGAGCTCATGATTTCGTTTTCGTTTGACACCCATATTTTAATATTTCCTATAGATTTTCTATAAATCTATAAATGTTTTTAGTCCGATAGTGTCATGCATATTTCAATTAAGTGATGAATGAAGTTAAGTTTTGCCTTTTCAAACAGCTATCAACCTTCTTCACACATTTAAAAGATATACCATATGGTCGAGCTGATGATTTCGTTTTCGTTTGACACCCATATTTTAATATTTCCTATAGATTTTTAATAATTAAATTTAATTCGAATTTTCAAACAGGTGGCAGTCCTCTTCAAATATTTTCAACTTAGGCCCTTCTTGAACTACCTTCGTCAGATACTCATATTTAGACTGATTGCGCACATCTGATCTAGGCAACAACAATATGTAATACGATACAAATTCAAATTTCAGTACAAAAATCTGTAGTTAACTGCTGATTCTGAGTTAACTGCGCACTGATAATTTCGCCTTAAGTAATTCGTGAATTAACCTGCTTCCACAACACAAATTAGTAATTCGTTTGGCAGCTCTACTTCTTGTTCTTGTTCTTCCCTATTTATTATTATTTTTGTGTACTGCAAATACCGAAGATGGAACAAATATTTAAGTTACCATCAAAGATTTTAATTTATATAATGAATATTTTATTAATTAATTTTCCAGCAACTAGCAAAAGTGCCAGCAAATGAGACCAGGCCGGTGAAAACTTCGATATATTTCCGATAAATGTTAGAGAGGGCAACGATTCGTTCGTCATTCGCATGGTTATTCGATTAAATGAAATGTTTTACTCTCTCAATTTCCCTTACTTTACAAGTTTTTTGCGTACACGAACGCAAAAACTGAAAGTTTTGGTTAACTTTGAACAATTAACAGCTATGCGAACGCAACTATTGCAATATATTTTTACCAAATACTGTTATTAGGGCAAATATCCAAAATATGTACTGTTTGCTCTACAATTCCACCCTGGGAAAACATCGATAGTACATCGATATTTTGCTTTGAAAACATCGATGGTCACGAACATCGATTGTTTTCCAGCTCTTCTGTACGCTTTGTATTTGCTACAAAACTTCTCCGTGAAGCGGTATGTGTTCCGAAAATTTGAACACGTCAAACGCTTTCTCTTCAAAAAATATACTGCCGCATATCGCTAGTAATCATCCTTAAGCGAGATTAAATACGATAAACCGGCACCGTATGCACAAGTTCCAATACACTTTTGTGAAAATGCCACTATAGTTCGCATAGGGTTGTCTATGAATTTGGCATACCACGCAGTCAATGTTTTTCGAAAATTTAATGCTCAAACCATTCAAAATTGTATAGCTTCCGTTTTTGAGCAATTACTTTTAAATTCCCTGCAGTTAAACCCCAAACTAGTCAGGAAAAATACTAGTCAGGAAAAATACTAGTTTACAACTAGAATTTCCTGACAGAACCCGAACAAGTTCGAAAATGACCAGACTTGTACCAAATACAAAACGGATTTATTCATGCCCAGTTTTATTTGACTTTGACAGTTTAATACAATAAAGTACAAATATATTATAACTTTTATTTGGGTATATTGTAAACCATTAAATCGAACACGTATTCAATTATACCAGACCTGTTAAATAATGATTAATATTCATAATGATTATTAATTAAAGCACGTTTTTTTTATAACCGTTTAATGATTAAATACCGATATTACCACCTTTTTAATGATTAATAATTAATTACTTAAAAAAATTGTAATTAATTCATTAATTTTAATTACATCATTATTTTGTTATTTTTAATCATTTTCAATTATTTTCGACTTTTTAATTACACGACAAATATAATTAATTGATTAATTTCTATTATCAATCAACAAGCTAAACTATAAACAAAAATTAAGAATATTTAGTAACTGCTCGAATTATTTATTTATTTTATTCTTAAGCTGAGATCCCACGATTGCCGCAAATGGACCAATCTGGAACAATTTTTATTGTGCTGTATTGGAGCACAATAAAAAAATTGTCCCAATGAAATTCTGTACAGTCACACGGTTGCCTCTTTTTATACAATTCTCATTGCCGTAAGTTGGCGAAAAGCAATATAGTGACAATAATTGCCCCAAACTTATCACACGATTGTTCGAGCATGCGGCAATTGTGACCATAAAGTGTTGCGCTGACCTCTAAATTCCGTTTTTTTCTCTGTTGTGTAAAAATTGCGTATTCTTAATAAAAAAAAAGTAAATCAATTGCATCTGCTTTGTATATTGCGGGCTCATTTTGTGCAAATTTGTTGTTGTTTGAAAGCAAAGAAGCTAAAGCTAGTGCCCAACGAAAACTCACACATTTATTTAGAAGTTTGATTGTATAGTTTTTTTATTTTTCGACGATAACTGCAACGTGCTATGTGGAGTTCAAGTTCCAACAGTTTTCTTTTTAATTTTGTTACGTAGAGGTTTTTTTATTCATTACAAGTAAAATTGGTACAAAAGAGTTATGTTTGTTTAAATGAAAGCTGCGAATTTACATAATTTATGTTTGGAATTAAATTTTATAATTATATGTACAGCTCGCAACAAAAGATAGCACCTTAACATTTTGATCAGTCTTGACTTTTTTCTTCTGTTGTTTAATGTTAATGTTTTCCTATAAAACCATAGCTCATTGTCTAGTAAAAACCACATAAGTCCAAATTCCAAACTTTATACAAAAATTATAAACATTTCTTAAAATTTTGATCACAATTCAATGGTTTTTAATTTGGGTTTCTAGAAAAAATTTTGTTTTGCAGTTTACAAAGTAATTTACAGAGAAGAAAGTGCATAATACCGTCAGCTAAAAAAATTATAAAAAATCAGCAGGATCTTTTAGCAACTTCAAACCTCCACCTTATTGTACTAAATTTTAATGAGCTACAAAACTAAATAACCATTTTTTTCTAGAAATCCAAATTATAAACCGTGGGATTGTGTTCAAAAGTTTAAGAAATTTTTATAATTTTTGTATAAAGCTTGCAATTTGGATTTATGCAGTTTTTGTTAGACAATGAGCAATACTTTTATACGAAAATAATGAAGATTAAATAAGTAGGAGAACTGGTCAAAATATTGAGGTTCTACTGCTTTGTCGTGGGCTGTATTGAACTTTTAAGTTTTTTTTTTAATAAATTTATACTGTTATGGCAGTCCGCCATTTGGTGACATAAAATACCTTTCGTATTCTTCTCGTATGAGTTTTGCTTGTGGTTGTATATATCGCGGCAAAGATTCCGTCATCGGACTTCAAGAAAAATTATAATTTCACTACAAATTAAATTAAAAGTTATGTTGCTTCTCGAAAACAAGGATATTAATTTCAGTGATTTTTGGACACATAAGGAAGCAAAAAAGTAAATTTTTAATAAACAGCCTAAATATTGATGTGTATTGTTCACTTCATTTGCCGCACAAGAATACAATAAATATTGCCGCAATTTTGAAGTTTTCATTGCCCCATGATTGCCAATCGAGCTATCACACGATTGCCGCACACGGGCCGTATTTGATTGGGCACAGTAAGCACAATATCGGCCTCTATTGCCGCATGAGTCAATGTATTGTGAAATCACACGATTGGGGCATAAAATGAGGCAATAATTGGTGTATTGCGGCAATCGTGGGATCCCAGCTTTATCCAAATCTCAAATTTCAAACAATAATTACACAGTAGGGAGGCAAAAATATCACAGCTAAACGGCAAAATACGTAAACTATCACATCAAAATTTTTAGATATTTCTTCTTCTTCTTTATTGGCGCTGTAACCGCCTGAGCGATTTTGGCCGAGTCCAAAACAGCACGCCAGTCATTTCTCTTCTGTGCCAAATGACGCCAATTGGAAATCCCAAGTGAACCCAAGTCCTTCTCCACCTGGTCTTTCCAACGCAGAGGAGGCCTTCCTCTTCCTCTGTTACCAGCATCGCAGCCCGCGTTGAATATTTTCAGAGCAGGAGCGTTTCTGTCCATTCGAACGACATGGCCAAGCCAGCGGAGCCGCTGAATTTTAATTCGCTGCACTATGTCTATATCGTTGTAAAGCTCATACTGCTCATCGTTAAATCGTCTGCTATATTCGCCATGACCAACGCGTAAAGGTCCATAAATCTGTCGCGGAATCTTTCTCTCGAAAACTCCAAGAGCCGCCTCATCAGATGCTTTCATTTTCCATGCCTCCGCGCCATACAACAGCACAGGCATGATCAGTGACTTATAGAGTGTGATCTTTGTACGACGAAAGAGGACTTTACTTCTCAATTGCCTACTCAGCCCAAAGTAGCACTTGTTGGCAAGAGTGATTCTCCGTTGGATTTCAAGGCTGACATTATTATTGGTGTTAATGCTGGTTCCCAAATAAACGAAGTCGTCTACTTTTTCCAACTTGTAACTGCCAACAATGACGTGGCTGCCAAGGCGCGTATGCTCTGACTGTTTGTATGATGACAGCAGCTACTTCGTTTTGTCCTCGTTCACCACCAGACCCATTCGCTTTGCTTCTCTATCCAATCCCGAGAAGGCAGAACTGACGTAGCCCTTGTTTTTACCGATAATATCGATGTCGTCGGCATACGCCAGCAATTGTACGCTCTTGTAAAGTATTGTGCCTGAGCGGCTCTTAAGCTGATGCCAGATAAAACTTTGTAGCTTTGCGTGAGATTTATAACTTTGCCAGCAAAGCGCCAGACGCAAAAGGTATGCCACAATGAACGCCAAGAAAGAATTTTGTACCGCTGTTTTACTCGTAAAAGTTGCTGTGGATTTTATATATTTTGCTTTAAAATTATTAGCAATGTAATTAAGTTTTATGTTTCTGCATGAAAACCCGAATTTGGACGAAACAAAATAAATATTAAACCGGCTGATTGTCAAAGCGCGCAAAAAGATGGGAGTTGGCCATCTTTTCGCTTCACGCTGCAGCTTCAACGATTTATGTGGCATGCTTTGTGCATTTTCATACAATCCATCTTATCTGTCAAAGCGAATCTGTCACGTAAAGCGAAGCAAAAGTTTTATGTGGCATCAGCTTTATTACCTTCTCCAACATCAGATTAAAGAAATCACATGAAAGGGAGTCCCCTTGTGTGAAACCTCGTTTGGTGGCTGGTGGTATTGCTCAACGTCATTTTACACAGCCGAATTAGTTTCGCGGGCATACCAAATTCAGACACCGCGGCATAAAGGCAACTTCTCTTCGTGCTGTCGAAAGCGGCTTTGAAATCGACAAATAGATGGTGTGTGTCGATCCTATTCTCGCAGGTCATTTCCAAGATTTGGTGCATTGTGAATACCTGATCTATGGTGGATTTTATAGCCCTAAAGCCACACTGATAAGGTCCAATCAGCTCGTTGACGGTGGGCTTCAGTCTTTCGCACAATACACTCGATAAGACCTTATAACCTATGTTTAGAAGGCTGATTCCGCGGTAGTTAGCGCGTATTTCGGGTTCGCCTTTCTTGTGGATTGGGCAGAGCACACTTAAATTCCAGTCGTCGGGCATGCGTTCATCTGACCATATCTGCATACGAGCTGATGCATGCACCTCGTCAGCTCCTCGCCGCCTTGAATAGCTCGGCTGGCAGGCCGTCAGCTCCAGCAGCTTTCTTTTTTTTTCAGCCGCGTAATCGCTATTCATACCTCGTCATAGTCAGGTAGGAGTAGTCGACTAATCCATCATCATCGACTGGGGACTCGGGTTCGTCTTCTTCACTACTTTCAGCGCTGCTGCCATTCAGTAGGTTGTAAAAGTATTCCCTCCACAATTTAAGTATATTCTGGACATCGGTCACTAGGTCGCCATTGTTGTTCTTACAGGAGTTCGCCTCGGTCTTGAAACCTTCCGTAAGTCGCCTAACCCTCTGGTAGAATTTTCGGGCATTCTTCCTGTCGGCCAGCATCTCAAGCTCTTCGCACTCACGTATTCGGCCTCTCTCTTCTTATTGCGGTAAATACGTCTCGCTTCCTTCTTCAGTTCCCTATAATGGTCCCACATGGCTCGCGTTGCGCTCGATCGCAGTGTGGCCCTGTAGGCGGCATCTTTTTTCACTGCGGCTTCTTGACATTCCTCATCGTACCAGTTGTTCTTTCGGGCTCGCTGAAATCCAACTACTTTTTCGGCGGCTGTACCTAATGATCGGGAAATGTGGTTCCACTGCTCGCGTATGTCGGATTGTTGAAGAGTGCTCTCAGAGAGCAGGTGTGTGAGTCGGGTGGCGAATAAATTGGCCGTCTGTTGTGATTGCAGCTTTTCGACGTTAAGCTTTCCTTGTATTGTTGGGCGCACATTTTTTGCTGCACAGAGGCGGGTGCGTATCTTGGCTACAACAAGATAGTGGTCCGAGTCGATGGTTGTCCCTCGGAGTGTACGTACGTCTAAAACGCTTCAAGCATGCCTTACGTCTATCACAACATGATCGATTTGGTTTCTCGTTTTTCGATCTGGAGACAGCCATGTAGCTTGGTGGATGTTCTTATGCTGGAACCTAGTAATGCATATTACCATGTTTCGGGCCCCGGCGAAGGCGATCAGCCTCAGTCCGTTATCGGAGGTTTCGTCGTGGAGGCTGAATTTTCCGACAGTGGCGCCAAAGATCCCTTCCTTGCCCACCTTGGCATTAAAATCGCCAAGCACGATTTTGACATCGTGTCGGGGGCAGCGCTCATATGTACGTTCCAAGCGCTCATAGAAGAGATCCTTGGACGCCTCATCCTTCTCTTCCGTCGGGGCATGGGCGCAGATGAGCGAGATGTTGAAGAATCTAGCTTTGATGCGGATTGTGGCTAGACGTTCGTCCACCGGGGTGAACGCCAGTACTCGGCGACGGAGTCTCTCTCCTACCACGAATCCAACACCGAATTTGCGCTCCTTTACGTGGCAACTGTAGTAGACGTCGCAAGGCTTCACGCTTACTTTACCTTGCCCCGTCCATCGCATTTCTTGGATGGCGGTGATGTCAGCCTTTGTCTTCCCGAGGACATCAACCAGCCGGGCAGAGGCACCTTCCCCATTAAGGGTCCGGATATTCCAGGTGCATACCCTTAAATCATAGTCCTTTATACGTTTGCCGTGGTCGTCATCAAAAAAAGGGGGTCTCATCGGATGCTTTTTAGATTTTTTCATTGGGCGGGGTTTTAACGTGGCAGGACCCAAACCCAGTGCACGCGAAATTGTACGCCTGCTCACTTTAGCTCGCTCCCAAACGGGTGTTTGGTTGCTACCCAGAGGATACGTGGATATAAATATCCGGACGTTATGAGCTGCGATTTGAACCGTACGCACAAGAATCGCTTCTGGCCACTCCCAGGTGAATGGCAGTCAAAAGTTTTCCACTTCTGCGCACGGAACCATCCTTTGAGATATTTAGGGGGGAAGTTTTAGAGTTCTGAAAGTTAATTTTTCTACGTTAAAAACACTGTGCTCAGGTTTAAATTTTTTCTGGGCAAAGGTTTTGATAACTGACCTTACTTAATTGCGATCTTTTAAATTCAATGACGTCCTCCGTTTTTCCAGATTGGCTCTAGTTTTCGAGATAACGGTGCTTTTTTTTTACTAAAATTTTGCACGTGACTGTATTTTGATATACCTTAGCTATTTCTGAAAATCATGGAAATCGGTTCACTATAACATATAGCTCCCATGCAACTGATTGTTCAGATATGTGGTTTTGCGTTACAACTCATATTTTATTTCGTAATATTTTTTTATAATCCTAGTTTATATACTATTTGGACCTAAATTTGGGTTCTCTTCAATCCCGTTTTGGCATATTTTTAATTTTGTTTTATCCTTTGCCTCCTGCGATCAACCAGCAAAAGTCCGCCAACATTGAATTCAATCGTTTTCCAGCGAATCGGTCCTCAAAACACATAATGGATTGGTGAAATCTTTCTCCTATCTCGTCGGTTTCTGTTGAAAGCTGTTGCTCGTAAAAGTGAAAGTGACTGCGGAGCATGTGGATTTTAAGCGACATGTGCACATCAAAGGCGTCAAAAGATTCCATCAAGTTCGCAATAAAAATGGCATATTCTGGTGAAACATTTTTACACATAACGTGTTTAATTAAAGCCCGAACTGCATCCCATGCAACGGCTGCTGTGCCATCAAGAATTTCCAAGAAGCCTTGATCCTTCATTAATCTTCTGATGTCCGGCCTAAAGCAAGAGAGAGATATAATAAAATATATGAGCGAAAATCTCTCAAATGGGCCACCCAAAATTGGACGGTCAAGATATTTTCGCACAAATCACTTTATTCGGTTTACAACCACTTGAGAGATTTTCACTCATATACAATCAAAAAACTACCTTCACGGATTTTTTCAACGGAAAGTTTTGGAAAGGCATTATTTCTCAAATATAGGAATGCAGTTTCGTTGACTGTAACCAACTGTTTGATGTAATTTTTAACAACACCAAGTTTGATATGTAAATCGGAAAGCATGATTTTATTAAGCGCTATCAAGGGCTCGTGAACTATATTGAATTTACCACTCGATTGTTCCTTTCTTTTTGGCCAATCATATTTGGTATAGTGATTGCATTTGGCTCTACTATCCCAATGACAGAACAAGCAACAGTATTTAGTGTAGCCCGTTTGCATGCCTGATAGTAGTGAGAGAACTTTAAAATCACAGTTCACGCGCCACCTGTGCTCTTCGTACTTGATGCAATCTAAGATTAATTGCATTGTTTCGTATGATTCCTTTATTCTAACCGCATACAAGATGGGAACGGGTTTCTTGCTACTATCGCGATAGAGCAAGACTGCTTTCAACCTTCGCTTTGATGCGTCAATAAAGAGACTGCTTTCAACCTTCGCTTTGATGCGTCAATAAAGAGACGCCATTGTTCGGGTTTATAGTCAGTAATTCCCATTTCATTCATCAAACCTGCAACATCAATGCAATAAGCCTGAGTGCCATCTTCCGAGAACTTGATATATGGAAAAAACGGATCTTGTCTATATTTGTAGGCCGTTACTTTTACTCCTGGTGCTAAAACATTCACGCTTTTCAGTTCTGATGCCAAAATCATTGCGTTGTTATGGGAGAGATTTAATTTACGCACCATGCTGTTTAGGTGTTCTTGGGATATGAAAGACGGTAAATTGTTTTCAATCGGAATGTAATCAGATCCATCATCAAGTGGTAATGGCGTTGCCATAGACTGTTTGCAATCATAGACAGTTTCGAGTTCGGATGGATGATTTGGAACTTGTAATGCATCACTGTGTGCAACAGTTAAATGAGCGCTCGGTACACCTTTGTAGACGCCACAAGACCGATCTATTGAATTAAATACTTATGAGTATATGTACGTACATATATATGCATATATCGATGGCTGAGTGGAAGATCGACCTATCTCAGCTCCCGATTTAAAAACGCCCTATCTCAGCACATTTTCAATGTATTTTGAAATAGGGCGT
This sequence comes from Rhagoletis pomonella, assembly GCF_013731165.1. NCBI lineage: Eukaryota > Metazoa > Arthropoda > Insecta > Diptera > Tephritidae > Rhagoletis > Rhagoletis pomonella. The sequence goes on from NW_023458563.1 coordinate 38,704,758, forward strand.
TCTTCAACAAAATTCTGAGATAGGATGTTTTTCAATAAAATTCTGAAATAGTGCCTTCTTCAATCAAATTCTGAAGTAGGGCGTTGTTGAAAAGTTTTCTGAGATAGGGCGTTTTCGAACTGGCTGCCGAGATAGGTAGATCTTCCACTCAGCCATCGATATATAAATGTTAAGTTTGTTTGTTCGGCGGACAAAAACTAAACAAAGTTCTGCACTATTCTTTTTTTATTTGGACATCTGCTGCAGACTTTCCAAGGTTGGTTATACTTAGGCGTGGTACCTTCCAAACATACAGAAACTTTTACCTATTTCATACACTCAGCGATTAACGTGAGGGCAAACTATACATAATTTCATGGCTTTATTTAAACTTTCTTACTTTTTCGATTGAAACCAAATGTATTGTTGGTGCATGCATATCAATTTTCAGCTTCGTGTTTTCCGGGATTTGTCCCAATCATTGGTAAACCGAATGGTAACGAAAATCGTTTTTTTTGTCCACCAAAAATTCATCGCACTAATGCACGAAATACATGTGAATTCGGGAGTGTATTTATTTTGTGCAGGTTCAGATTGCAAAAAGTACCATTTATAGTATGCTAGTGCTTTTTTATTTGAGACTTATTTACACTGGTCTGATTTCAAAACGCATTTACCACAAACGAAACAAAACTTGTTTAATTTATTGCAAAGCTTTTTAATTTTCTTCATCTTTAGGAGTTTCCTAAGACAATGATATGATGAATAAAAGTTTTTCGCAAAATTTTCGATGTTTTTTATCAATTAATATGACAGTAATCGCGCGCGTAGATTTTCGGTTTTTGTTTTTTGGTTCCCAACTTATGTGAAATAGACGCGGTATAGACCGCCGCCTATTTGAAAGCATTGCTCAGTCACTTTGACTTCAACGAACAACAGCTTTCACAGTACAAAAAAGGTATTAAAAAGCCATTCGTACAACAGAAACTGCAAAAATATGCCAGATTGAGATTGAAAAGAACCCAAATTCTGGTCCAAGGACTACTACTACTATTATAAAAAAATATTACGAAACAAAATATGAGTTGTAACGCAAAACCAGATATCTGAACAATCAGTTGTATGGGAGCTATATGTTATAGTGAACCAATTTCCTTGATTTTCAGAAATAGCTAAGGCAATATCAAAATACAGTCAAGTGCAAAATTTTAGTAAAATAACCTTAAAACTGAGGTAATTATGAACAAAAAACCTAAAATTTAAGCAGATTTTCAAACACCGTTATCTCGAAAACTAGAGCCAATCTGGAGAAATGGAGGACGCTACTGAATTTAGAAGATCCCAGTTAAATAAGATCAGTTATCAAAACCTTTGCCCAGAAAAAAATCAAAACTTGAGCACAGTGTTTTAAACGACGAAAAATTCACTTTCAGAACTCTAAAACTTCCCCCCTAGCTATCTCAACTTTTGACGTGATACGGATTTTCTGAAAACGCCATCTTAATCTAGAGGCCAAAATTAAGTTTACGTGTTTGGCCGTTTAGCTGTGATATTTCAAAACCTTAAAATTTACCTACAGTGTTATTACCAGGGAACGGATTTTTACGACCTAAAAACCTATAAAAAAGGCAAAATAAAGTATCGAAATAGGCTGGAAAAGGCAAAATAAAATAGCGAAAAAGGCAGGAAAAGGCACTAGGTATTGTAAAAAAGGCAAAAAAAGGCAAAATAAAATAGCGAAAAAGGCAGGAAAAGGCAAAAAAAAAAGGTATTGCAAAAAAAGCAAAATAAGGCACTAAAAAAATACAGAAAATACGAAGAACAATCAAAAAATATCTTTTTTTAGAAATGTTTATATTACAAGTAAAAAGAGAAAAACTATGAACTAGTTTCATTATATGAAAAATTTGTACTTTGAATCTTTGACTATTTTATCCTTTCGAGTTTCTAACTCATAAAACTTTAATTTGTATAGTTGAAGTAACATTGAACCACAAGTTGCATTTTGAAGTTTTCTGGCAGCATTTTCATTCGATTTTCGCGAAGAAAAGCCTTGGATGTACTAAATGTGCGCTCGACGTAAGTTGATACAAGTGGAGCCCAATTTAAATATGGAACGTTTGAAACGTTCATATTATCAGGAATAAGGGCGTTTTCCTAGCCCTTTACAATTTTATCCACACCCCTTATTGTCTCTAAGCCTACGTTAGCCATTTTTCCAACACCAGTTTGGCAAGAGGTCCCTGCGCTTCTATAAGCCGCATGGGCATGTTTATATTTTTTAATCTTAAAAAAAAAAATTGTAAATGCTATAATCACTTTTTTTAAAGGTAGAAAAGGCAAAAAAAGGCAAATATCTTAAAAAAGGCAAAAAAAAGGCAAATATCTTAAAAAAGGCAAACAAAGGCAACATCAAATGTGTATATATGGAATCAGGGAAAGCTAAATCGTGGACATTCTTAATCGAAGGCAATTTCCATAAAATCCGTTCCCTGGTTATTACTGTTATAAATTATTAAAATAAATAGACTGAAATATGCAAAGTTAATGAATTAATTTATTTCAATGAAAACTTTTATTTTTATTTTAGTTCACTCAAAAATTAACTAAAGTATTCATTTTATTTTTAACTAAAATGTTTTCTTTTGCATTTCCAATATTATAAAAAGAGATAAAAATATAATATTTATTGTACGTGAAATCTTTTACTTTTAGTAACATTTAATGAAAAATGCATTTAAATTTATGTTCGAAGGCTTGAAAATTTATGATTTACTTTTCCTTTTAATTAATATAATCTATTAAATAATAAAATCTAAGGTTTTTAAATAAAAATGTGTAATATATTAAAGTGTACTTAATCAAAAGTTTTTTATTGTATATTCATGAATTCACCTTATTTTCTGACTCCCAAAGTAGTGGTTTTGGTCCCTAATTTGACTATGAATATGAGACTGGTATATTTCTGACCGAAATCTGACAATTGCAACTTTGTAGGACATCACCATGTTAAAAATACCAGTTGGTTGCATGGAAAAAAGATAGACTAGTTGTGAGGTAGTTTACAACTAGTACATTTGACTACAGGGTTGTAGTGCTAGTGGACCTCTATGAAATCTATACATAAGGCAGACCTCATTGAATCGCACTACTGAATATTGACATATTTGTTTCCCAAATTTACTGATATCATTCTAATATCATTGCAAGATCTGAGAAAATCCTTTACGAAAGGATTATAACAACGATCACAACGACTTTTTCGTATTTTCGTTGTGCCAAGAACTATCCATAAAATAACTATAATTGTTATTGCATACAATACTTTTACGTGTTCAGCTGCAAAGAAATATAAATGAAGATTATCAAATAAACTAGAATGGCAGAATTTTAAAAGAAAAAAGCTCTTCATTGGTATAATGAATTTAAAAGTTTGATAATTATAGCACTTAAACAAACTCAAGTGACTGTGAGCGACTGACACAACACGGTAATGTGCTAATCAAGAAGTCAGGGACACACGCATGTACAATGAAAATATAAAGCCTGATTAAAGCTCAAAAATTTAAGTCTCAAAAGTACGATGAAATTAATAGCATACTAGATTTGGAAAATTAGCTGAATGATCTGAATACCTTGTCAAGTCCAACTTTTATATTTCCTAAAATCGACAATTCAAGTCTGCAGCAGTGATGGGCACACCTAACTACTTTTGTACTTAAAGTACCACTTTGGTTACTAAATACACAAATACTTAGTATTTGGAGATGACTAAATATTCAAGTAAAAAGAACTTAGGTATTTAGGGGCTGCTAAATACCCAAATACTAGTTACTTAGGTATTTAGGAGCTGCTAAGTACCCAAGTAAACAATACTTAGGTATTTAGGAGCTGCTAAATACCCAAGTAAAAAATATTTAGGTATTTAGGAGCTATTAGATATTAAAGTAAGAAAAACTTGAGTATTTAGGAGCTGCTAGATACCAAAGTACAAAAAATTAAAGTATTTAGTAGGCGCTAAATACTGTGGTCCGAAGTACTCATGTACCTTGGGGATGCAAAATACTTTCACTAAAGTACCAAGGTATTTAGTCGATGGGTAAATACTTTCAAACTAAATACTGTATAATTTAGGAGAAATTTAGAGAATTAACGCCTCACCTTACACTCACTTCAACCTACTTTACCACAACTCACTTCACCTCTCCTCAAATCAACTCACCACATACAAACTCACCACACCTCACCTAAACTCACCACACCTCCTACTGCTACACCAAAATCTACCAAATCTTAACTCACCACAGTTGAACTTATCACACTTGTTCTCACCACACCTCACCTAAACTCACCACTCCTCAATTTGGGAACTGTTTCGGGATTTGAGAGATTCTTCAGACTTAATCAGGACTTTCAGGACTATTTCGGGGTTTTCGGGATTTTCGAAGCTATTTCGTAAATCTTTAGGGATTCCCGGAATCTTTGTTTGAGATTTTCGGGATTCTCGGAACTAATATTGGGCTTTCGAGACGACGATTTAGGGATTTTGGGAACTAGTTTCGGGATTTTTCGGACTTTCGGGATTCTCGGAATTAATAGCGGGATTTTCGGGAGAATTTCAAGATTCTCGGTATTTTTGGGACTCGTGGACTATTTTTGGATTTTTAGGAATAATTTCAAGTTTTTGGGACTTCGGGGGCTGTTTCAGGATTTTTGGTACTTTCAGGATTCTCGGAACTAATATCGGGATTTTTGGGACTTTCAGCAGTATTTTGCAATTCTCGGGAGTAATTTCGAAATTTTTGGGACTCCGGGACAATTTTTCGATTTTTGGGATTTATATCGGCCTTTGGGGACTATTTCCAGATTTTTGGGGCTTATTTCGGATTTACGGGGTTTTCGGGATTCTCGAGAATAATTTTGAGGCTGGTGGGACCCTATTAAGGGGTTTTTGGGACTTATTTCGGATTTTTGGGACTCTCGGGACTATTTCGGGATTATCGGGAGTAATTTAGGTATTTTTGGCACTTTCGGGACTAATTCCAGAATTTTGGGGATAATTTGGGATTTTTGAAACTTTCGGGTTTTCGGGACTTTCGACACTATTTCCAGATTTTTGGGACTTATTTTGGATTTTTGAAACATTCGGGTCTATTTCGGGATTTTTGCGAATTACGGGTATATTTCGGAATTTTTGGCACTTTCGGGACTATTTCGTGATTTTTGGGACTAATTTAGGAACTTTCGGACTTCCGGCACTATTTCAGGATTTTTGGTATTTTCGGGACTATTTCGTAATTCGCGGAACTGATTTTTCGATTTTTGGGACTTACTTCGGGACTTTTTGCGTTTTCGGGAGTATATCGATATTTTTGGGTCTTCTTTTGGAATTTTGAGACTTTCGGGACCATTTCGGGGTTTTCAGGAGTATTTCGGGATTTTTGGACTGATTTCGGATTTTTGGGACTTTTGGGACTATTCCTCCATTTTTTGGAATTTTGGGCCTTATTTCGGATTTTTGGAACTTTCGGGACTATTTCGGGATTCTCGGAACTAATTTCGGAACTGTTGGGACTTTCAGGGCCATTTAAGGATTTTTGAAACTCTCGGGACTATTTCGGGATTATTGGGAGTAATTTAGGTATTTGTACTGTTAATACTATTTACTATTGTACTTTGTTCATTTTTGTACTTTGTTATTTTTGAAATTATTGAATTAAGTTCTTTTTCAATTTATGTAAATCAAAAAGAAAATTTTTGATTACTTCAGATTTTTTTCTTCTTTGAAATTTAAAATACTTTAAATTAAAATTAAGTTTATATAAAAATAAAATTTCTTTAAAAATACATTTCTATAATTAAATATGCTACAATTGGCGATCCTGCCAGGAGCAATATAAGAAATTACATTAAGCTGATATATTGATTCTGTACACTTGGTTTGTTGCTCCGCGGTACTAGTCCACAGATGATGAGATGTTACACCAAAATGTTGAAGTGCAATGCGAGTAGCACCATTGCGAGCAGCTGGCATATTCCAACACGCACTACTACCACCACCGTTATCACCACCACTTGAATCACAGCAGCCGCAACATCAGAAAGCAATATCCCCATTGCCTTTTGTTGAAGATCAGCAATCACAATTAGTAGAGCAACAACAGCAACAGCTTCAAACGCACCAATGCGCATTCAACGACACTAGCACAATTGCCGATATCATTGATGCATCTGCATTAGAAGCAGTCACTGGAGAAGCTATTTTAAGTGCTGATATTGCATCAACCAGTTAACAACAACCACATAACCAGCAGCAGCAGCAGCGTTCTCAAGATCAAGAACAGCAACCGGAAAGTTTGAGCGGTGCTCAATGCTCCTCTTTGAGCGTAATAGGAGAAGTTCCAGTAGTAGCGCATTAACAGAACGAAACAAAACATCTCCAACATCACTTCCATTGCTGCTGCAGGAGGAAGAAGACGAAGAAGCGGACACAGGCAACGAGGCTAGAGCATCGAAGTCACCCGCAGCAGTAGCGGCATCAGCAGCGACCGCAGCAGTAGCGCTAACGTCAACAACAATCTTAGTTTTACTGGTGAGCTGTATTGTATAACTTTAGCGCTAGTTTTGTTGAAAATAATTAAATACAGAGTTTAATTGTTATTTATTAAATATTACATATATAATATTTAATTTTTTAATTGTAAACTTCCCTTTTCTGAGGTCTTTTGATATTTGCTCAAATTCAAATAATCAAAATGTTTCGTTCACCACAACATGATACACATACATCTACACGAGATAATTTAAATGAAACTCTTATTGATTTACAAAATTCTGGACAAGTTGTCCGGAAGCGTGGTTTATTCATGCGGAAATGCAGTTTAGTACCAAAAATATTACACAAGAAACAACAAAGTATGAACATACAATTACTGCACTTCCGCAAGAAGTTATAATAACGATTTTAGACTTTATTCAAAATCCGCCCGAAAATAATAAATTTACCTCACTTAAGAAAATTTTAATTGAAAGGCATTCATTAAGTGAGAATGCGAAATTAGACAAAATTTTATCGGATACTGAAATGGGTGATCGTAAGCCCTCGGAATTTTATCGGTCACTTGTACTGCTTTCGTAGAAATTCTTAAGAAACTTTGGATGAGGAAGTTACCGAAGAACCTAAGCGTGATTTTAGCTAATTCTAATTCAAGCAGTATTAGTGAATTGACGAAATTGGCTGATAATGTTTGGGAGGTTATTAGCAAAAGCGAGATAGCTTCAGTTAATGATTTTCAAAATTCAAAAGGTGAAAATGCAGTCATGGCTAATTTGGTTAACACTACTTCTCTTATTTTTAAAAATTTTTAAAACCTTTCTTTGGAATTATGTGAAATGAGGAGGGAAATGAATCAAAATTATTCAAGGTCACGTTCAGTGAATAGGAATCGTTTTAGGAGCCCTTTTAGATATCGATCAAAATCACGCGACAATCCGAATTGGTTATGTAGATATCATTATAAATTTGGAAACAAGGCTAAAAAATGTGAACAACCATGTGCATTTTCGAAAAATAATAGTCCAACAAACTAAAGTCGTCCGTTGTTGCGGCGACAAACAACGGGAATTTGGACATTTCCACACGTCGCCTATTTATATTTGATAAAACAAACAAACTAAATTTTTTAATTGATAGCGAAGCAGAAATTTCGGTACTTCCAGTTTCTCAATTTTCGAATACTAGGAAATCTTCAGATATAATTTTAACGGCAACTAACGGCTCAACTTCTTCACTGGAAGTGGTTTTTACGTGGCGGGTCCCAAGCCCAGCGCACAACCCATTGCTGGGACGGGGGTGGTTTCGCAACCAAATACACGTTTATATAGCGAGCCGCTTGCTCCAAGCAGACACCCGCTTGCAGCCGCACCTACTGGTGAAAAGACGCTGCAGACTTCAGTGAGCCCTTAAACCGAATAAGTCAGAGTGGCCCCACCGAAGCTCCCTCTCTTTCTGCCGTGACCCAAGGCTCCACTCGGATTGGTTACCGCATCTCGCACATGGGTTGCTCACGTTGCCCAGAGTGCGCGAACGAGGACGCAAGAGTCGGGATTGAGTATAGCCGTGCAACTGTAACTGCATACCCAGCGCAATGACTATACCCCATTGCACTCCATTAAGTACCGCCGCCGAAGAAGTAGTCGGATTTCAGCGAGCCCGAAAGAACAACTGGTACGATGAGGAGTGTCAGGAAGCTGCAGAGAAAAAAGATGCCGCCTACAGGGCCACGCTGCGATCGGGCGCAACGCGCGCTATGTGGGACCGCTATAGGGATCTGAAGAGGGAAGCGAGACGTATTTGCCGCAACAAGAAGAGAGAGGCAGAAATACGTGAGTGCGAAGAGCTTGAAATGCTGGCCGACAGGAGGAATGCCCGAAAATTTTACCAGAGAGTTAGGCGACTTACGGAAGGTTTAAAGACCGGGGGCGCACTCCTGTAAGAACAATAATGGCGACCTAGTAACTGATGTCCGGAGCGTACTTAAATTATGGAGGGAACACTTTTCCGCCCTACTAAATAGTAGCAGCACAGAAAGTTGTGGAGAAGAAGAACCCGAGCCCGCAGTCGATGATGACGGAGTCGACGTTCCACCGCCTGACTATGACGAGGTACGTATAGCAATAACGCGGCTGAAAAACAACAAAGCCGCTGGAGCTGACCGCCTGCCAGTTGAGCTATTCAAGTACGGTGGCGAGGAGTTGATAAGGTGCATGCATCAACTCTTGTGCAGAATATGGTCAGATGAACGCATGCCCGACGACTGGAATTTAAGTGTGCTCTGCCCAATCCCCAAGAAAGGTGACCCCACCATTCGCGCCAACTACCGCGGGATCCGCCTTCTAAGCATAGGTTACAAGGTCTTATCGAGCGTATTGTGTGAAAGACTGAAGCCCACGTTCAATGAACTGATTGGGCCTTATCAGTGTGGCTTTAGACCTGGAAAATCCACCATAGACCAGGTATTCACAATACGCCAAATCTTGGAAAAGACCCGCGAGAAAAGGATCGATACTCACCACCTATTTGTCGACTTTAAAGCCGCTTTTGACAGCACTAAAAGGAGTTTCCTATACGCCGCCATGTCTGAATTTGGCATCCCCTCAAAACTTATACGGCTGTGTAAAATGACGTTGAGCAATACCACCAGCTCCGTCAGAATTGGAAAAGACCTCTCCGAGCCGTTCGCCACAAAACGGGGTTTCAGACAGGGCGACTCCCTTTCATGTGACTTCTTTAATCTGATGTTGGAGAAGATAATAAGAGCTGCAGAACTGAACCGCTCAGGAACAATTTACTACAAGAGCGAGCAATTGCTGGCTTATGCCGATGATATCGACATCATCGGTAGCAAAAACCGCGAAGTCTGTTCTGCCTTTTCCAAGTTGGATAGGGAAGCAAAGCGAATGGGTCTGGTGGTAAACGAGGACAAGACGAAGTATCTCCTGTCACCAAACAAACAGTCAGCACATTCACGCCTTGGCACCCACGTCACTGTTGACAGTTACAATTTCGAGAAAGTAGAGAATTTCGTTTACTTGGGAACCAGCATTAACACCGATAATAATGTCAGCATTGAAATCCAACGCAGAATCACTCTTGCCAACAAGTGCTACTTTGGACTGAGTAGGCAATTCAGGAGTAAAGTCCTCTCTCGACGTACGAAAACCACGCTCTATAAGTCACTCATCATGCCCGTGCTGGTATATGGCACAGAAGCATGTACAATGACAACATCAGATGAGGCGGCTCTTGGAGTGTTTGACAGAAAGATTTTGCGGAAGATTTACGGTCCTTTTCGCGTTGGCGACGGCGAGTACCGCAGACGATGGAACGATGAGCTGTATGAGCTTTACAACGATATGGACATAGTGCAGCGAATTAAAATACAGCGGCTCCGCTGGCTTGGTCATGTCGTTCGAATGGACACCGACGCTCCAGCTCTGAAAGTATTCAACTCGGAACCCGCTGGTGGTAGCAGAGGAAGAGGGAGGCCCCCACTGCGATGGAAAGATCAGGTGGAGAAGGACTTGGCTTCACTTGGCGTTTCCAATTGGCGTCAGTTGGCACAGAGGAGAAACGACTGGCGTGCTTTGCTGAACTCGACCAAAATCGCTTAGGCGGTTACAGCGCCAAAAAAGAAGAAGAAGAAGAACGGCTCAATTATTTTTACATACGGGAAGAAAATTTTGAATATTAATTTGCGTTTAAGGCGTGAGTTCCTTTTTACATTTTTAATTGCTGATATTGCGAAGCCGATTATAGGAGCTGATTTTTTGTGTAAATATGTACTTCTTATTGATATTAAAAACAAGTGTTTAGTAGATCCGTTAACAAATCTATCAGTTAATACAATTTCATACTTTTGCAATGTCCCTCTTCCAAAAATTTTTTCAGTAGATAATCAATATACAAAATTATTGAAGGAATTTCCTTCCCTTATTTCTGAGCCAGATTACTCAAAACCGGTTAAGCATACAACGGTTCACAGACTTGTCACTGAAGGAAACCTTCCTTTTTCTAAGCCAAGGCGCTTAGATCCTATCAAATTTAAAGTAGCTAAAACTGAATTCGATTTTTTGGTAAAAACAGGGATTTGTAGACCATAAAATTCATCCGTGGCATCTCCACTTCATTTAGTACCAAAGAAAGAAGTTAATGACTGGCGTCCTTGTGGTGATTTTAGAAGACTTAATAATGTGACTGTACCGGATCGTTATCCTTTACCTCATATTCACGATTTTAATATGAACCTTAGGAATAAAAATATATTTTCAAAGTTAGATTTAGTTAGAGCGTATCACCAAATTCCAATGGCAGAAGAAGACATTTTTAAAACGGCGATTACTACTCCTTTCGGTATGTTTGAGTTCACCCGAATGCGTTTCGGGCTGAGGAACTCAGCGCAAACGTTTCAGAGATTCATCAACGAAGTAGTAGGTAAATTAGATTTTGTTTTCGCGTATATTGATGATCTACTGGTTGCAAGTGAGAGTGAAGAACAACATTTAAAGGATCTACGGGTACTTTTCGAACGTTTGTCTGAGTATGGTTTGAACGTCAAACCAAGCAAATGCATTTTTGGTGTTCCAAGTATATATTTTTTAGGACATTGTTTATCTGAGGCAGGGATACAACCTTCTGTAAACAGAGTAGAAGCGATTCGCAATTTTGAACGACCGAAGTCAATAAAAGAAGCGCAAAAGTTTATTGGTATGGTTAACTATTACCATAGATATATTTCAAAATTAGCTGAGTTTACTGGAGTTATATATGATTTAATTAATAAAACAAGTAAAAAGCGAGACAAAATTTTGGTTTGGGATGACAAATCCATTAAAGCTTTTGAATGCATTAAAGAGAAGTTTGCATCTAAGATTTTGCTAAATCATTTTAGTAAAGATGCAAAATTGTCTTTAACGGTAGATGCATCCAATACAGCAATTGGTGGTGTCATACAGCAGCATTTCAATAATAAGTCTGAACCACTTGCGTTCTTTTCAAAGAAACTCTCTCCAGCAGAAATGAAATATAGTGCTTTTGACAGGGAACTTTTAGCAATTTATTTGAATATTGAACATTTTCGGTATTTATTAGAAGGAAGACAGTTTACGGTTTTTACTGACCACAGACCCTTGATTTTTGTTCTAAATTCCAAAACTGAGCGTAGTCCAAGACAGACAAGGCATCTTGAGTTTATTGCACAGTTTACTAGTGACATACAGTATATTAAAGGACAGACCAACATTGTAGCTGCCACGTTATTTCGTGCGTTTGAAATAGATGTGATTAAAAATTCAGAACTTAATTTCAAAATTTTACAGAGTGAACAGCAACAGGACAGTGAACTTAATAAACTTATTTCTGGACAAACGTTTCAAAATCTTAATTTAATTAAAATTCCTATTCTAAATTTTAATATTTGGTGTGAAGTGTCAGGAGAAAGTCCTAGACCTTTCGTTCCAAATAATTTGCGCAGGACAGTGTTCGATATGTTACATGGAATTGCTCATCCTGGTACCAAGGCTACACGCCGATTAATTGTGAAGAAGTATTATTGGCCTTGTATGAACAAGGAGATAAACATATGGTCAAAAGGATGTATAAGTTGCCAGAAATCTAAAGTTTATCGTCACACAAAATCTCCTGTGAGCACAATTCCAATTCCGAAGAGCAGATTTGAACATACACATTTAGATATTGTTGGACCGCTTCCTGTTTCAAGAGGTTACCGCTACATTTTAACAATTATGGATAGATTTACTCGTTGGCCGGAAGCATATGCTGTAAAGGATATCTCTGCACAGACAGTTGCAAATAAATTTTTTAATGAATATGTTTCGCGTTTCGGTGTGCCTTTAGAAATCACGACGGATCAGGGTACTCAATTTACGTCCAAATTATTTTCGGAGCTTACTAAATTACTTGGTAGTCATCATATCACAACTTCTTCCTATCATCCTCAAAGTAATGGTATTGTGGAACGATTCCATAGACAATTGAAAACTTCAATTTTGGCTAGGAATGGAACTAGAGATTGGTACGATGAGCTACCGATTATTCTTCTTGGTTTGCGTTCAGTGTACAAAGAAGATATTGCAGCCACTCCAGCTGAAATGCTTTTTGGCCAAAATTTGCGTCTACCTGGAGAACTTGTTGTGCCAACTACAGAAAAAGTTACTTCCGCCGAAATTTTAGGAAGTTTACGGGAACGTTTTAAAAACTTTAATTCAAATTTAAAACATCACAAAAATTCCGATTCAGGAATTTATGTTCCAAAAGATTTACAAACTTGCAAATTTGTTTTTATTCGCATTGTTAACAAGCATTCTCTTCAACATCCTTATGAAGGGCCTTACAGAGTTATTGAAAAAGACAAAAAATATTTTAAGGTAGATGTGAATAATGAAATTAAAATTATTTCGATTGACAGACTAAAGCCAGCAATAGTTGAAATAACAGAACCACATAACACTAACAACCATATAGTTTCAACAACGACTAAAAAGAAACAAGTTACTTTCAATTTGTATAATAATGACTCTCTGGAAGGGGGAGTATTGTAGTGTTAATACTATTTACTATTGTACTTTGTTCATTTTTGTACTTTGTTATTTTTGAAATTATTGAATTAAGTTCTTTTTCAATTTATGTAAATCAAAAAGAAAATTTTTGATTACTTCAGATTTTTTTCTTCTTTGAAATTTAAAATACGTTAAATTAAAAATAAGTTTATATAAAAATAAAATTTCTTTAAAAATACATTTCTATAATTAAATATGCTACAGTATTTTTGGGACTTTCGAGACTGTTTCCAGATTTTTGGGACTTATTTTGGACTTTTCGAGCTTTCGGGTCTATTTCGCGTTTGTCGGGAGTAATTTCGAGATTTTTGGGACTTTCGGGACTATTTGGGGCCTATATTGACTAATTTCGGGACTTTCGGGACTATTTTGAGAGTCTCGGAACTAATTTTGGAAATTCGGGATTCTCGGGACTAAGTTCGGGGTTTTCGAGACTACCTCAGGATTTTTGGGACTCCCGGGAGTATCTCTAATCCTAATATTAGTGTTTTGGGACATTTGAGCCCGTTTAGGGATTTTTGGGACTAATTTCGGATTGTTGGGACTTTCGGGACTATTTTTTGATTTTTGAGACTTTCGGAACCATTTGGGAATTTGGGACTAATTTAGGAACTTTAAGACTTTCGAAACTATTTCAGAAAATCCCAAAATTCCCGAAACTAGTCCCAGGAATCCCGGAAGTCCCAAAAGCTCCAAAGTAGTCTCGAAACTCTCAAAATAATCCCGGCAGTCTCAAAAATTCCTAAAATAATCCCGAAAGTCCCGAAATCAGTTCCAAGAATCCCGAGATAGTCCCAAAAGTTCCAAAAATTCCAAAATACCCCCGAAATTCCCAAAAATCCCGAAATTACTCCCGACAATCCCGAAATAGACCCGAAAGTTCCAAAAATCCAAAAAAAGTCCCAAAAATCTGGAAATAGTCTCGAAAGTCCTAAAAATACCTAAATTACTCCGAATAATCCCGAAATAGACCCGAAAGTCCCAAAAATCCTAAATTAGTCCCAAACATCTGGAAAAAGTCCCGAAAGTCCCAAAAATACCTAAATTACGCCCGATAATACCGAAATAGTCCCGAGAGTCCCAAAAATCGGAAATTAGTCCCAAAAATCCCTAAATAGCCCCGAAGGTGCCAACAGTCCCGAAATTATTCCCGAGAATCCCGAAAACCCCATAAATCCGAAATAATCCCCAAAAATCTGGAAATAGTCCCCAAAGGCCGATATAAGTCCCAAAAATGGAAAAATAGTTCCTGAGTCGCAGAAATTCCGAGAATTGCAAAATACTGCCAAAAGTCGCAAAAGTCCCGAAAATCCCGATATTAGTTCCGAGAATCCCGAAAGTCCCAAAAATCCCGAAACAGTCCCGAAAGTCCCAAAAACTTGAAATTAGTCCTAAAAATCTAAAAATAGTCCAGGAGTCCCAAGAATCCCGAGAATCTCGAAATTCTCCCCAGAATCCCGCTATTAATTCCGAGAATCCCGAAAGTCTCAAAAATCCCGAAATAGTTCCCAAAATCCCTAAATATTGTGAAAGTTGTCTTGAAAATCCCGATATTAGTTCCGAGAATCCCGAAAATCTCAAACCCTAAATCTCTAAAGAATTACGAAATAGGTTTGAAAATCCCAAAATAGTCCCGAAAACCCCGAAATAGTCTTGAAAAGATTTAGTCCGAAGAATTTCTCAAATCTCGAAAGAGTTCTTAAATTGAGGTGTTGTGAGTTTAGGTGAGGTGTGATGAGTTCAACTATGGTGAGTTAAGATTCGGTGGATTTTGGTGTAGCAATAGAAGATGTGGTGAGTTTAGGTGAGGTGTGGTGAGTTTTTATGAGGTGAGTTGATTTGAGGAGAGGTGAATTGAGTTGTGGTAAAGTAAGTTGAGGTGAGTGTAAGGTGAGGGGTTAATTCTCTGAATTTCTCCTAAATTATACAGTATTTCGTTTGAAAGTATTTACCCATCGACTAAATACCTTGGTACTTTAGTGAAAGTATTTTGCATCCCCAAGGTACATGACTACTTTGGACCAGAGTATTTAGCACCTACTAAATACTTTCGTCTTTTGTACTTTGGTATCTAGCAGCTCCTAAATACTCAAGTTTTTCTCACTTTAATATCTAATAGCTCCTAACTACCTAAATATTTTTACTTGGGTATTTAGCAGCTCCTAAATACCTAAGTAAATAGTACCGGGGTATTTAGCAACCCCTAAATTCCTAAGTGAATTGTACTTTGGTATTTACAACAACACTAAATACCTAAATACTTTTGTACTTAGTATTTAATACTTAGTAAATACAATTTTGCCCATCACTGGTCTGCAGTTTGAAATAAATAATACAACTTAATCGTCCGTTGTGTGAAAGTGTTTTATCCCTTCATTGTGTGAAATGGCCTGACTGGGCCACCTAAGCGCTATTAAGACGTGTTTAGAGTAGAGGATAATGAGGAAATTATGTCTATAAACATTTTTAAATATACATGGTATAAATCTAGAATAGGTATATAGATAGTTATAAGAGAGATGTAGGTATATAGATAGTTATAAGAGAACAGATAAAAAAATAATTGGTTCGACATAAAAAAAATATTTCCCAGATTTTGTTTTTTTCTTATTTTTTTTTTACTAATTACTGTGAAAAATTCATAAGTATATGTATAAAACTTAAAATATAAAAACTGTTTATATAGTTGATGGTCTTGTTGCTAGACAGGTTTTGGTTTCCACACCGTGGAAGTCTTGTCAGTGGAAGGTGTTGCTCATTTTCGCCATACAAAAAATAATTGTCGAACATACTTTGTTCTTCCATACAAAAAAAATGCCAAAACACAACGCGATTTTCTAGCAACTTCAAACTTGCACTTTGTTGTACTAAAATTTAATGGGTAATAAAACTGCATACCAGAATTTTTCAAAGAAGTCTGAATAGAAAGTTGCAAATTAGTATGCAAATTTATTGAACTTTCCTTAGTTTTTCACACAGTTTAGAGATTTTATTTCTCGCTTTTTGGTGTAGTATGAACTATATTTTTATAAAATGTTATCGAAGATAAATTAGAATAAAAAACGTTGCATATATTTGGAAAAATTCACTGTGCCAATAATCTTGTTCATCACTGTATGTACATCATAACTATAAGCGAAGTTTATACCAAGTTAGAAATTTTTGTAACAGTTATGATGGTACATATTTGTCTGCTTATTTTTTGTAATAATACGATCTCTAATAATAATAAATAAACACTTACTTTTCTCCAACCAAACCAAAATTAAACTACAAGAGACAAAATCAACGGTACACAATAAATATAATAGTAAATGACTATACTAAGCCTGCAGTGGTGGCGTGCGTAGGTCATTTACTATAGCATATGCAGTTTCTTTGAATACCCGATTTTTTCCTTATCCGTTCGCCGACAATGCTTATAGAATTTACAGACTCCTTATTTCGTCGACGGGTATGGTATATTGTCGCCGATTCTAAAATACTTAACGAAGAAAGAAGATATACACCTTTGAAAATCGAAATGGCCTGCTTAGGCCACATCACATAATGGAGGGTTAACCACGAACTGAACACTCAAGTCATATGTTTTAGTAATAATAAATATTAAATGCACACAATATTAATTTTTTATCTTAAAATCTTTGTTCGTTTGGAACAGTAGCTTATATCGCAAGGCTGCCTTTAGAATAATGCGGCATTCGCAGCATGCGATTGCGAATGACTCACTGGCGCCGAGCCGTTGAAGAACTTTTGGCAAATAAACGTGCAGAAATAGTTCCGATACTATCTAAATAGCAAGTCAATATTCTTATTAAGTATCATCGAAAAATTTAAGAATAAAGGGAATGCCGCATTATACTAAAGCCAGCCTCCCGACATGAGCTACTATTCCATACGAACAAAGAAATATTAATGGTGGCTTAAATAAATACTGTGAAACGCTTTGTAACGCTGCGGCTATTTAATGTAGCGTACTCGCGCGCATAAAACCCTATGTTGAACTACCTATTCTTTAATTACACTTTGGATTTACATCTTTTTGTAGGAAGAAAGTCAGGTTTTTGTTATATTTAATTAAAAAGGAAATCAAAAGTGGGTGCAATGGAAACATTCTTATAAACAAAAAATCTTAAATAAAATTAAAAAATGGTAAAATAATTTTTTTATTCAAAAATAAATAGCATTGTCGGAATGTTTGCAAAAGTGCTTTAAAAAACGCTTCACATAAATTTAAAATTAACTAACTGTGATAAGACTTATAATTATTTGAAAAACCCCACGTGCAGCAAAAACAAAACAAAAGAAGTAAGAAAGTCTAAGTTCGGGCGGAGCCGAACATTAAATACCCGGCGCAAGTATTAAATATATGTTTTTTTACCTTTCCGAAACCTTCCGCTAGATGGTGAGCCGGGGTGTATCAATTTTCAGTAAATTAGCGTCCTTCAAATTTACCGCTATATGAGAAGCGGCCGTTATTTTAGTCCGATTTCAATAATTTTCAACGTTTTGCTTATATGTGGCAAGCACAATAACCACACCGAGTTTGGTACAAATTGGTAGAACGGTTACCGATATACATATATGTGATCATTAGTGGGCGGTGCCACGCCCATTTTCCAAAATTTTACCATAAACGTATTTCTTAGTAAAGAATTGTTGCAAGCATAAATTTTGAATAAATTAGCTTCAATATTTACTGATTTATCGAAGATTTTGTATTTCTCTAAATTACCGTTATATGGGATGCGGGCGTGGTAATTGTCCGATTTTAAAAAGTTTCGGCGATTTTTTTATGCTGTACCAAGGCCAACAACTGTGCCAAGTTTGGAAGAAATTGGTGCAGCGGTTACCAAGATATACACATGTAACCATAAGTGGGCGTAACTACGCCCATTTTTCCGAAAATTTATAATATTCTTATTTTTCGTCTAAAACTTATTATAAATATTAATTTTGAGTGAATAATCTCCAGTAGTTACTAAAATATCTCAGTTTTCGTATTTCTGAAAATTACCGTTATATGGGAAGTAGGCGTGGTTATTGAGCGATTTTAAAAATTTTCGGCCATTTGGTATGTTGTGCGAAGGCCAAAAATTGGGCCAAGTTTGGAAGAAATTGGTGCAGCGGTTACCAAGTTATACACATGTAACCATAAGTGGGCGTGGCTACGCCCGTTTTCCAAAAAATTTTAATGTTTTTATTTTTCGTCTAAAAATTATTGTAAATATCGATTTTGAGTGAATTATCTTCAGTAGTTACTAAAATATCGCAGTTTTCGTATTTCTGGAAATTACCGTTACATGGGAAGTGGGCGTGGTTAAAGTCCGATTTCGCCCATTTTCAATACCAACCTACGTTGGATTAAGGGAAACCTACATTCGAAATTTCGTTGAGATATCTCAATTGTTGCTCGAGTTATCGTGTACACGGACGGACGGACAGACAGACATGGCTTAATCGATTTCTCTATTCATTCTGAGCATTTATGTATACATTTGTCTATATCTATCTCGATTCGTTTTGGCTGTTACAAACAACGGTTATGTGAACAAAATTAATATACCCTTGTGCACAAGTGCGCTCGGGTATAAAAACTGATTGATAGGCATGTCATGTTTATGAGTTTGGAGTGTTTTTTTATTCAAATGTTATTGCTAAGGCGTATAATAAATGCATGGCTTTTAGTTCAAGAAGAATTAAAGTCAGTAAAGACAAATAGTTTTTATATAATTTCTGCATTTTAATTGCTCAACTTCTTTTCCAACAGAGCAACTGTCAAAAATTTCCAGCAGTAAAAAGTTACTAATTGGCACAGCAGAAATGTAAAATTTTCTCACCATAGTAAACAATTTTTTGGCCATAGAACTTTTCTACTGATTGGCACAGGCCCTTATAGTACATTCCCACTGCACTGAAATCTGAGATTTCGCGAAATCTTTCGAAATCCATTAAGATTTCTCATATATTTTCATGATTTCAATTTCTTAGATTTCACCGAAATCCTATCGAAAACCTCACTTTTGTAAAACGAACAGACCTTTAGATACAAAAAAGTTCGACCCTGCAGGCTGCTTCACTTGAACTGTTAAAATTCTCTACATAAACAAAAGCACCCAAACATGTTATTAGAATATAAAAATTTAATTCTGAGCTACTCATGGGGCAAAGCTTATCGTTACCTAAACGTGAAAAGGTGCCGCATCAAAAACTAGCAAAAATCACCGTGCTGCAAATTATCAGTAAAACAAAACAAACAGAGAGGATCGTAAATTGAACCAGATCTCTATCAGGATAATATCGTTGCTGCATTTGTGAGCAAATTTTTTTTCTAATCCCGATCATTGCTCAAGAAAACGAAGAATTCGACTATAAAAGATGCATATACGCAGCGAACTCCTTTGTTTGTAAATACAAGCTCGTTCATGTCGCCAACTTTTTGTTTATACAAATAATATTTATATTTTTTAAGCACAAGATCTCTTTCTGGCTGGTGTTATCTGATATACTTAGTTACAGAAGAAATTAACAAATTTACAGACGATGGGATCTGTTATATCACTTGCCAAATTCTTCTTGTACCATAAAATATGTAATAAAATTTGCCTATTTACAAAATGTTATTCCCAGTTTCACCAATCAATTTTAGATTTATTAAACCGTTATTTTATATATATTTAAAATTACACATTTTTTTATTTTAAGTTTAATGATTTGTAAAATTGATTGGTGAAAACGGGAATCAGTTGTATATCTCAACATATGTAAGAAAGATTTCGATAGTATCGAATATTTTGCACTATCACTATCGAAACTATCGAATGTATACACTATCGATAGTTTTCCAACGCTAATGAGTAATTCTTTAGGAAGCACAGGACTTCTTTTTTAGCTCTTATACTTCGTACTTCGAAGTACAGTCAAATGTACTTCTTTGCGATATTTTGTACTTCAGTTCGTGTACTTTTCCTACCTTCTGGACGATCGTCACATGGCCTAGGCGATAAGTTCGTTCAAACCATTAAAGTCGCCGGGGACCGATGGAATCATACCAATCAGCTCCAAAGTGTTCTGAAGGTGTCGTGCAATTGGTTGAATCCTATTTATGCGAACTGAGGACCGGGTACATTCCCAATGCTTGGAGGGTAGTCAGTGTTGCGTTCATCCCAAAGGCCGGGAAAGGCTCTCATGTTCCCCTAGGGATTTTAGGCCTATCAATCTGTCTTCGTTTTTGCTAAAAACGCTAGAGAGACTGACTGTAATAAACGCAATTCCTCGTGACTGTCTTTCAAGAGCTCAACATGCCTATTGCAAGAAAAGGTCGGTGAATACCGCCCTGTATACATTGGTAAAGTAGGCAGAGGAAGCCTTCACGCAATGAAAATTTAAAATAAAAATATCTTGGAAATATGACTTGATCTAAAAAAATGGTGTACAGATCCGCAATCTACGACCCAAAATTAAATTTACGTGCTTCGGAATTTTTTTGTGTCCTTTTAGTGTCCCTACATTGCTATTGACAAAATTACAGACGTAAGCTGCAAAAAGTATTTAGTTGTAATAATGCGTTTGGAAATATCCACTGTAAGAGATACAAATATAATATAATACTAAATTTAAACGCTTAAATATGATATAAACATACATATTTAAAATAAACTTTGCTACGATTTTTTACTTAAATTTTTCTGGGCTTTTTCTAAGCAATCGGTTCCGGGAGGTACCAACCCTCATCTGAATGACTACGTGTCAAATAAAAATATTCATTAATGTTGTTTCTTTTTGTTCAAATTCAAACCACCGAATGAAAGCATATGCCAATTATTATGTTTGAAACATTTTATAAGCCATATTAAAGTTCTCAATCGCAAATAATATACAGTTACTGCCATACAAAATGGCTCAATTTAAAGAAAATTTATATATAATGAGATGTATAGAATTGACAACAACAACCACGCTGTCGAGTTTAAATAGC
>NW_023458563.1:38725861-38789553 GCF_013731165.1 Rhagoletis pomonella
TTCCTAATAAACAATCGTGGTACAAAGCTCAATAAAAATATTAAAAAAAAAAAAAAAAAAAAAAAATTTATTTTGTTAGTATCCCCAGAGTATTTCATGTTAAATAATTTTGATTACTTTTTGTAAAAATGTGGTTCATAGTAGAGGTTTACGCGGCCGAGCCACGCCGCCACCGAGTTACGGAAATATCGGCGCGGCGGCGGCGTTCGGCGCCTAAGGAATTTTTTACAAAATTTTCACGATGCATGCACATTAAAATACACCGTTTGAATGAACTAATACTCATATAAATAACGCTATTTTACGAAACGAAAATTACATTTTTAAAGGAGTTTTGTTTTATACCTTAACTTTGTTCGCATAACGGTTGTTTGTAACAGCCTAAAGGTACCGAGATAGATATAGGCAAATGTATACATAAATGATCAGAATAAAAAGAGAAGTCGATTTAGCCATGTTTGTCTGTCCGTCCGTCCGTGTGTACACGATAGCTCGAGCAAAAATTGAGGTATATCAACAAAATTTGGTATGTAAGTTGCCCTTTATCCAAGGTAGGTTCCTATTGAAAATGGGCGAAATTGGACTGTAACCACGCCCCCTTCTCATAAAAGTGGTATTTGTGAAATATGCAAAAACTACGAGATTTCAGTGAATATTAGATAAAAATTGTTGAAAATTAGTATTTGAAGTAGAAAGGGGCGTGACCCCGCCCACTTGTGTAGCCGCAGCACAAATCTTTACCAAACTCGGTCCGAGCCTTGTTTAGGAGATAATAAATTTGTTGAAAATCTTTAAAATCGGGCTATATCCACACCCACCTTCCATATAACGGTAATTTATAGAAACACGAAAACTGCGACAAATCGGTAATTATTGACGCTAATTGACTCAAATTAGATTACTGCAATAACCACTGAGCATAAAATAAGATTATCATAAATTTTTGGATTTTCGGTGTGGCGCAGCCAAGGTGTATTAAACAAGGTGTGATTGACAACTCAGTGCGGCTCTCTTTTAAGGTACTATAATGTCAAAAAGTATAAACAAACGAATTAACCCTTAGTGATGCATGTATCTTATCAGCACTGATGCCCTAGGCTTTTATTTCGATTATAGTTTTGTTTTACTTACATTACTTACATCACATATATTTTGTAAATAAAATAAAACAAATTGTTTATAAAATCGTTTTAGCAATTTTCTTGTTTTTAATTGCCCAAGTTTTATGCTTTTGTGCGTTTATTTTTATATTTCAGTTTTTTATCCTAAGCATTATTCAACACTTATAAACTTATATGTGAGCTTAACTCTAAAAATTTTGAAATTGAATTTTTTTCATGCAAAATAGTTTTCCATTAAAGACCTTGTTTCGAGCGGTTTTAATTTAAGCTCTTCCATACTTGCTTGCATGGTTTAATTATTTCGGTAAGCCGAAATATTTCTGTTCGCAACGTGCATTCTAAAGAGTCGTCTGTTTGAGTTTGGGCATCAACAAAGAATGTGTCCTGATCGCGTACTAAATCCTCACTTGTATCAGTTGTTTCATATGGCATTGGGACTGCGCATGGGTATAAACGAGCTCGTTGGAAAGTGTTTGATTTGGACATCACTTTCCTTGAAGTGGTTTTCACAAACGCGAGATGAATCACGTAGTACAACACCACAGCTTTCTTCCCATCGCTGCCGTCTAAATTCGCAACTAGGTGGTTTAAAACATCGCACTATTTTCGTGTCCTGACTTTTATTGCATACAGCGCACCGTTCAAATGTTTTGCTCCGTTTCATCTTGGTTTCCTTACATTAAATATTTAAGCAAAGTCGAACGTATTTACTTATTACCAAACTTAAATGTACTTACTTGCTCTTCTCGGCGGTTTATCTCTTAACAATTTCACGTTTATTAAGAAAATTTGTTGCTTGAAAAATTTGGTTGTATTTTTTTTTTAATTCAAATTTGAAAAAAACACATTTTCAAATGGGTTAACATTCATTTCAATTTGACATTATAGCCTGTTTCTTATGAGAGCAATGTCAAAATCAATCACACTTTGTTGAATACATTTTGGGCGCAGCCTACTTATTACCACAAAAGTGTATCTTGGTAACCGATTTATCATTTTCTACCAAACTCGGTGCACTTAATAACCTTGGTACGGGAAAGCAATTCGTTAAAAATTATTCAAATCGGACTGTAACTACACCCGCTTCCCGTATAACGGTAAATTTCGGACATACGAAAACTCAGATTTTTTAATAACTCAGGACGCTCATTTACTCCAGGTTAATACTTACAACAATCTCTTAACAATAAATAAGACTTATAGACTTTTAGGTAGTTTAGCGAAAATTGGAAGGACGATATTTGATATCTGTGCCGGGTATATAAAATTTGGTTTCGCCCGAACTTATTTACTTGTTTTACCTAATTTGGGAAACTGAAGAGGAATATCATCTCCTTTATTTTTCCAAAAATAAACGTAACTGAGAAAAAACATAGGAAACATGTTTTTTGATCGAATGCGTTTATTATGGTTAAATTAGGGTCGAACACTGGAAATCTGACGACACATCAAAAACTTTAACGCTAATATCTCAGAAAGCAGTTTAAACAGAAGTGCCCTTATTGCATCCACCTCCTCAATTATTTGAGATAAAACAAAAACAAATTGATTTCCTTGTGTATTCATCATTTCATTATAATAATAATAATAATAATAGACTGACGCTTACAGATATTTAAGTGCTTGGCCGAGCTTTTCCTGCGATTTGTGGCGTGCGCCTTGATATTGTCACACACTTACAGTTTTATGCCGACTTCGAACGCCGATTGTGTTTTTATGAGAAGCTATTTTCCATGGCAGAAATACACTCGGATATTTGCTATTGTCTGCTGAGAGGCGACCGCTGTTAAGGAAAAGTCTTTTTTCCACATTGCGATGTTGCTTTAACCAGGCTTTAAGAGTGGAAGCGCGCACTACTTACCACTACACCACAGCGGCCGCCATAAAGAGTTGAATATTTTTTAAACAGACTTTTAATAAAAAGCAAAACCTTTGTTTGCTAATTTTTACAAGCGTAAGTTATTTTATTCTGGGGCTGTGAGAAAATTACTTTAGCATTCATAAGTTGTGGTCACAACCTAGGAGGGTTTTACCATGTATGTATGTCTGTACATACCTCAGACCTTCCTCTGTTAGCCCATCGATCAGCACCAGATGCTGACGAGATGACATGATAAGATTAGTAGCCTCATTGTTCTTTGGAATCCACCTTATGGGCGATAGCGCCGGCGTTGCCAGACACGCGGGCGTCGCCGCCGCCGCCGCCGCTGAATCTTTTTGAAGTTGACCACGCCGCCCCCGCAAAGCCCGTCGGGGCAACCTCTAGTTCATAGAATTATACAAAAAAGAAGGTTGTTCCCGTGTCACTTTTTCCCCGCCATATTAACAACCTGACAATTAAATATTTTTACCCAAAGAAACAACGACATTGTCGAAATATACTAGAATTGGATACTACTCTCTTCTCTGAAAGTCATGAGGCCTATGGGCCCCAAAGTAAATTCCGTTTTCAAGTTACTTGAAAGACATGGACAAAACCAATATCGAAATGTGTAATTTCAGTGTCTCAATTATATCAGAAACAATCGTATCCGATATAGAAAACTGTAATCCTGGCTAGCTACATTGTATAATAATCAGATGACATAACACTAAAAAATTTTAAAATATGGTCACTAAAATTTTATTAATGTAAAAATAAAGATTTTGGCAAGTAGCTATAGAATATAATGTAAAATTTAAACGTTTTGAAGATAAGATATTAATTATTTTTAAAAGGGAAATGTTGATACAAATTTTTATTTCTACTCGGAAATTTAGGATATAAAATCCCCTCCACCAAAAAAAATAAATAATAAATCTCCTTTTTATACCCGAGCGCACTTGTGCACAACATAACTTTGTTCACATAACGGTTGTTTGTAACAGGCAAAACGAATCGAGAAAGATATAGACAAATGTATACATAAATGATCAGAATGAAAAGAGAAATCGACTAAGCGGTGACGACTGTCTGTCCATCCGTCCGTCTATGCACTTCTTTCGAGCGTAGGAAAAAAAAAATTTCCATCGATAACTTAAATTTGTGACACACAATGGCTAGAGGCGTCGCCTGAGTGCATTCTTTCATATATTTATGTGTGTGCCAGTTTTACCGTTATATATTTTTTATCTACTCGTTTATTCCATGAGGTATTCGTGCTTTATTTAAATTTAAATTACTTTACCGTTTTAAAAATCTGAAAATTCACTGCTGGAAATTTTTGTATTCTCTTTTTGTATTCGCGTTCTCGTTTTTGCGTTTATAAGTTTTGAAAAAAGGTTTTGAACGAACCATTATATCACATTCCTAGGCAAGTTTTGAAAGAATATTTTCGATACTAAATTTTATTAAAACAAAATGTTGAAATCAGCTTCATATAGAACCAGTGTCATCGTTAATTAAGAAAGAGATGTTCTTAAAAAAAAGCTTTACGAAATTTTGTTGATTTTGTTTATGTTGCGCAAAGACTAAACCTTGGATTTATACGGGTTTTGTTAAGTGTAAACTGCATTTTTATAAACAAATAATTAAAATTATATAATTTTAAGATAAATGGCCAATCTAGTTAACATGTATAAAGTTTTGATAAGCACTTGAAATGTCAAATTTTAGTACTGAATTCAAAGAAGATGTCCCTTTTATCCATTCATAA
This sequence comes from Rhagoletis pomonella, assembly GCF_013731165.1. Taxonomy (NCBI): domain Eukaryota; kingdom Metazoa; phylum Arthropoda; class Insecta; order Diptera; family Tephritidae; genus Rhagoletis; species Rhagoletis pomonella. The sequence goes on from NW_023458563.1 coordinate 38,730,618, forward strand.
TAGTTTAAAAAATTTGTTTGTTAAGAAGTGTATCTTAAAATATCTGCCTTGACATTTATGTTAAAAGTGTAAAATATGTAAATGTACCTACATAAACTTTCCCGTGAATACCATCAAAGCATTGGTGTTGAAGGGAATCTATGTATGCATGTATGCATATGAGCAAATTAAAAAGTCGATACAATTTACAGTCAAAAAGTACAGTTTTTGTATAGATTATAGATTATTTCCCAACACTGTGGGGAACTAAGCAAAATGGCCTAGTGTATTTCGCAAAAATTCACCAACCGATAATTTTATATATTCATTAAAAGATAATTTGTCATCAGTCTGAAATAAAAAAATTATAAATCGGAAGGGTAAAATAGTATTGTGTTATTAATTCAAAAATAAAAATTTTCATTTCAATGACGAAGGGGGGATCTATCCCCCCAAATCCCTCGCCCACCCTGGCTACGCCACTTTTTCGACATAACATCCGTGTCATAAGTTCCACGGAAGATTTTTAGGCCATGGAAGTGAATTCAGACAATATTTCCGCAGATATTATTCATGGATGATATGTAAGAATTAATTTCAGTGATAAATTTGTATTAAATGAGCCGCTCTCTGCACTAATTTATTAATTCCACTTTTTAAAAAATCCTGAATTTATGTGTGTTTTCTTTTTGGAAAATATTGAATGAACTTTTGGTCTTCACTCCGGCTTTAGGAAGCTATAATATAGGAAAACGTTGTCCTATTGAGGGGAATTTCTTCTATTTTCGTTTATAATCTCTGAAGAGGATTATAAGGCCTCGAAGTTATTGTTAGATGAGAAAACTTCTTTATAAAACGAAGGAGGCGAATTCGACATTGAAACTGAGGATGACTTGGATGATGACTTGATCGAATTTTCCAAAGCAAATTCGAACGCAAACATTTTTGGCGGTTCTCACAAAGTTCCCAATTCCGGAAGTCTCGAAATCTGTATCAATTATAAGCCCTGTATGCAGCTCTCAAGAAAACGGTCAAGAAAAAATTGCCATTATTTCGCGTGTGTGTCCAAGGAATTTTGACATTTTTGATACTTCACAGTCTGTTGCCTCACTCTATCCTCAAGAAATAATGGAACGGGCATATATTTCTGTTGCAAACCCGGGTTGCCTTGTGCTCTTTTTTCACAAAAAACTTTAGAAAACCGTAGTAGAAAGCGTAGTAAATTCCTTAAAAACTGCGTACTGCCTTAAGGAAATTTGACTCAAGAAAATTTCTTAGCCATTTCTTGTGTGTCATTTTATATGGAGTTTTTGCTTTTCTTGAGAGCTGCATACAGGCCTATAAAATAAATCCATGCGAAATTGTATTTACTTTGTGCGGTCATGTAATTTTATGTGAATTATGTGACAATTCTTCAAATTTTTAAAATTTCCATTAATGTCAAAAGATGAGATAATGAGATTTTAATCTATATTCAATATACATATAAACATAGGTGAAATCATTTAAATTAAAACCATAAATAAATCGTGATTGAACTTTGTACCCAAATAATAATAATTTGATCGCTCTGCTCTAAAACTGGGTGGCGATCAATTTGCAATTTTGTAGCCTACTGACTTTTAGTACAATAAGATGCAAGTTTGAAGTTTCTACAAGTTACCGTTAATTTTAGAGGCTTTTTGTAAACGGTCTTGCGTATAGGAGAAAGTGGACAGATAAAAAATGCCAAAAATCAAAGGTAATTTGTAACATTTGCACTTTGTTCTACTAAAATTCAGTAGGCTACAAAATTGTATACCCAAAATGTTTCCAAAAAATTTGATAAAAAAGTTGGAAATTTTTCCTGAAAATTATTGGAAACTTTATCGAATTTTCCTAGTTGTCGTACAAAGTTTGGAATTTTGGTTTTCATATTTTTTTGTACTAGATATGAACCAAATTTGCATAAAAAGTAACAAAAATTATTTAAAATGAAAGACTTTGGGAATATTAACAGAATACATTTTGTTTTTGAGAGGGGCCATTTTTACTGGCAGTAACTTTATGTACACATATATCACAATCGGATTGCAAATCTTTTAGAGTTTTGCTGTAGCTTCCACCTTTATGTTGACGTTTAGACCTCGCGGCAAATTCAGCATGCCAGAACTCTTGCCTCACTTGTATCATCCTCACATTCTGCAGCACATTGTCAAAGCATACATGCAAATGTATGTATACATATACACACCACTTTTCGTTACATATGGAATGTGCTTATGCATACAATAAAAAGCATACTCGTATGTAGTGTTGCTATTCAACTCATTACAAACCCGGGAATGCATACGCAAAATATGGAACAGGCGCGATCACAACCACAAACCGGCGATTAATCTTGGGATATTGCGCTCCTAAGTCATTGATATTTCATAACAATCGTAGATCTCATTCTTTATCACTGGTATACAATAGTTATAGGAATTTTAAAAATAATATAAATAACTGACACCATTTTTAGCATTTTAAATATCTCAACTCTTTGGCGTTATACGTATTCATTTTTTAGGTATGTATATTTTTGTATATATTTATTTATAGAAAACTTTTTAAGTTTATTTTGTATGCAAATATTTGATTTTGGTCTCACTTACAGGCATCATTTTTACAATAAAAATACTAAATATTTATCAAAATTCTGATATGATTAATTTACACAGCTTCAAAGTATTTTGAAGATAGATAATCATTTTAGCCACTAAACTGATTTTCACACTGCTTTTAATAACTTTCACTCGTATTAATCACAAACGGGGCGCAATAAGTATAAGGAAAATTTCGCGAATCAAAATATAACAGTTAAGTTTTATGTTATAAAGCAAAGGTTCTTTCAAAATATCGTTATCTTATATTCGGTGGTAATCAAGCATTAGTCGTTGCAAGTTCGAAAACAACCGAAACGATAGCATATCCTAAACAAATCTTTTTGCAATAATCACGAATACCACAACCATTTTATAATTAAAAAATAATAATTATGTCCGTGTTGAATATTCACACAACTAACAATACTAAATAGAAATCATAAAAAAACAAAATCATCCAAAAGAAACACAAGTGAAAAGTATAGGTGGATAAAAACACAAACACTTCAACAATAGCAAAAGACGAAATAAAGCAAACATGAAAATATAAAAGCACATTGGAAAGGAGAATTTCATTACTTCAACCATCGTTTCATTATTAAAAGAAAAATATTTGTATGCTTATAAGATTCACCTTTAGCATTACAGAGAGCTACTTCCCAGCAAAAAACACGATTACCACAGAAACGAAAGTGGAAACGAGCTAGGCGATGGGAATCGCTTACCCTTTCGCTTCAAGAAGGCCTTATTTTAACATGGGCATGTCATTGGCGGTAAGCCCTTACCCGCAGCATTACCTTAAAACGAAGGGAGAACGCATGGATAAACAGAATCCAGAGAAGCGAACAAAGAATGCCTTACAGAGAAACTAATGTAGAATGCCTATATAAGTGCATACTTAGTTATATTAAATTGAAATCAGAAAATGTCTTAAAAGATTAAAATTGAATTTTTATAAATCAGTTCAGTTGTATTTTCTTAAAAATCGGTATGTACATACATGCATATTTAATAAAGCTTAAAATCGTACTTCCTCACTCTTGTACTTCACTTCATTGACTGACTTCAACTTCGCTGCAAATTGAACAAAGCAAAACATGATTTTTATGCGAGACAAAGTTCCACAGAAAGTAACGGTAGAAAAAGAATTTTTGGATATTCATTCTATCTTTCAGCTCACTACGATGCAGCATTCTACTTTGCATTCCCCGAAATGAAGCAAAGAAGGGAAATAAAAAAAAATATTGTAGGACATTCTACTTTACATTCCCTGAAATGAAGCAAAGAAGCGAAACAAATATAATATTGTAGGACATTCTACTTTGCATTCCCGGAAATGAAGCAAAGAAGCGAATTAAAAAATAAATATTATAGGACATACTACTTTGCATTCCCCGAAATGAAACAAAGAAGCGAAATAAATAAAATATTGTAGGACATTCTACTTTGCATTACCGGCAATGCCTAAAAGAAGCGAAAAAATTCTAAGGCTTTACAACGCTATGCCTTCTAGAACACGTTACCACTAAAAGCGATTATCGATTTTTTGCTGGGTTGCGTCGAGTGTGTAAATAAAATATAACGGTGGCGCACGGCCGAGCGAATAAAGCGACGCCGCAAATATATTGTATGCACCCAACCAGCAAAGAATTTTTCAAATTGTCTTCATTTTTCGCATCAGGAACAAATCCGAAAATGGGCCCATTTCGTATTTGAAAAGCGTTTGAAAATAATGGTTTGAGTTGGAGAAATATGTTAATATTTAACAAAGATCCTAGGTTAAATTTCTATCTGACGCAAGTTGTTAAAATTATGTACTTAAAAATATTTTCATATATTCATATATTCATACGGAAATAATTGGCAAAGCCAAGAAAGCTACGAAAAAGCAGCTTTGAAATTCAGAAGGAAAGCGCATTTCAAGAAAGCATTTTATCCGAAAAGCAGCAGAAGCGTAACCGTTTCCCAAGCTTTTTCTCTTTCTGGACACATAAACATGCCCAAGACTTCTAGAAATATAATCAGTAAACGTATGAAACATCCGCAATTCTGCCATTTACGTATATGTATTTGGCTGACTGGGTGCATACATTCATATGTATGAATGTAGCTCTCGGTCAGATGCGCAGCCGGCCATCCGAAATCTCAACATCGCACAGTAGGCACAAGATCCAATTTAGGGGAATTAAATTAAAAAGTCGTAAACTAAGAGCGTTACAAAAGAAAATTCGGCGATGGAATTAAATCAAGAGTACTACATAAATTTTCGAAGTTGTAGATTTCTAAATAATTTTTGTTGTTTTTACGCCACTTTTTAACACATTCGCACCAAGAACGCAGGTATCTAACTACTTATCTTAAGATGCCTAAATTTTTCAATCTCATAGCGTTTGGCTACTTATAAGACAAATTTAAAACTGACGAGGCTTCCCTAAAATAAAAAAAAAAAACATATATTAAAATGCCCCGTTCGCGAATATTCGGCCAAAAACATATGCGTGGAATGTTAGAAGAAATATACAAATATTTGGTTTACTTAATTTTTTCCAATAATAGGTATATCGTCACTAGACACGAATAAAGGCGCGCTAGTGTTTCGACGGCGAAAAAAGACGCGTAAAAAAAATTTTACGAAAAAAGGCGGTTAAGAAAAACTTCGGCGAAGAAAGACGCGTAATCATAGATTTATATTTGGTCAAAGACTGTCACTTCAGCATCACTCCTTAAATATCTTTGGGGAATTTACATTCTGTTACACCCGCAAACATAGTTGACTGCGAAAAAAAGTTTACGCGTCCTTCTTCGCCGTCAAATATTTTAACGCGTCTTTCTTCGCCGTCAACTATGTTATGAGTCTTTCTTCGCAGAAGTTTTCTTTAAGCGCCTTTTTTCGTGGTCAACTTTTGAGCTCGCGCCTTTGTTCGTGTCTAGTGACGATATAATGATATATTATTTAAACAAAACTATTCAGAGTGAAGATCAATACAACGGTTTTGATTGGACAGCTGAAAGTCTTAGACAAAGTTTAAATTAGAGGATGTGGCGAAAGAATTAGTGCATGAAATATGTGCTCCATTTGTAAAGTTTATTCGGTAATCGTTGTAAAAGCTTTTCCATCCATCATGGTTAAATGGAATTGATGGTAAACTCGTATTTGCAAATTAGCTGGTTCGATCCGGATATTTGAGCCTAACTATTTTCAATCTCTGCACGGACAACGTCAGCTGTTCCTTTCTGGCGCAAAATTTAATTGACCTTCAAAATACAGTTTAAGACACGAATGCTTCCAAATTATATTGGAACTCGACAACATTATAGTCTTGTCTGTAAATTAGATGTCCACTAATGCCGTCATAGCAGCAATTGCAGATTGCAGTTACTTTTCCATTTTAGGCATGAGTTACGTGTTTAACTGTACGGTCAACAAAAATTTAATTACCTTTTACAGATTTCATGACACGGCTATATAGCCGCAAATTTGTTCATTGTGGAAAAAGTGGTTCGTCTGACAACCGCCATAGATCCTACGACGTGGGACATATTGTAGGGTACCAGGTATTTATTAGAAGATTATTTTGGATATTTCATAATCGAACCGAATCAAACTTACAAAAATACCATAACTAGCCCGAATAAGACAAGTTGCACTCCAAAAGAAACGATTGCATGTTAAAAGAAAAAAGTCAAGTTTATGATAAACTTTTGGAACTATTTTTCAATGTCAAATATGCACGCACATATCACATACATTTATTTTATTGAACACTTACCTTTAACTATAAATAAACAAAACAAAATGAATTAATACCTTTTTTCAGCTAAAACAGATATTTTTTCAAAAAGGCGGGAAAATAGAATTTTGCATACGCTAAAAAAAATATATGCGAAGTTTGAAAGCTCACATCACAGAATAGAACAAAACAGTATTATGAATCGCTAAAGGTATTACGAATCAGAACTTTAAAATTGAATTATACAAGCCAATCTACTATTTCGCCCACTGTGCATCGGCCGCGACGGCAAAAGAATTCATACAATATGAACAATCAATCCAATGACGCCTTGACAAGCCCATCATTATAACATCAGCACTAGGAATGTTTATCCCGGGCTTTTTAAGAATCCCGGGATTTTCGGGATTTGCAATTTACACTGGGGGAAAATGAAAGAGAAGATTCTGTAGAGTTAAAACACATTACATTTTTTGGTGCGTAAGGGACGAATAGATATTGAAAATACTCTTTTATAATTTTATCCTTGAATTTACTTGATATTTTTCAATTCTTATTTTTGAATAAATTATATGTTAAGGACTAATTTATTAAAAAAATAAAAGAGATTAAGGGGACATTTTCAATTCCTATTCACCTTTTGAACCCAAAAAAAAATTATTTCATTTGGTACCCATACTTTTGTTTTACATTGCACTAAATTTTTTTTAAATAAATTTTGGAATTAACCATATTTTTGATATTATAACGAGCCTTAACCGTTTTGATTCTGAAATGCATCTAGATGCTTTTGGAATATTTCTGCATCAAAAATAAAAAAATGTCGCTTACATTATTTTGGCGGTTAGGGCTCGATAAAGTTTAAAAAAAAATCATGAGGTCAGAGAAAGGTCCATTTATATGCAGTTAACTATATGTAATATGAGGTAGAATTTTATAAAAATATGTAAATTTTGGATAAACAAAAGGAATATAGACAAAACTGGTCGAATTAAGGCGCTTCTTTTATTTCTGCCACTAGTATTATGAACTTCTTTCAACCAGAAAATAAATTTTTTTACTAAATTTTTTTTGCATCGAGCTTTTTTCGACATACCTTAAATTACTTTATCAGATATGTACACACTAAAGTATTATTAAATGCATATTATTTCAACATATATCGTGAATAACATACTAAAATAGTATGTACTGAAGTAGACAAAGCACAAAATAAATGTTCAGAAAAGTGGAAAACTTTTGCAGTTTTTCAAAGATGTTAATAAGTATATTTTAGAATTCTAAGAATTTTCTAGATTTTATACACAAGTACCATGAACATTAGAATTTCTCGACAATTTGTGATGTTTCACATCTTTACATTTTAGGATGGATTTCAGAATAATTAAAATCCTAAAATTTTTGGAAAATATAAAAATTTCTAAAATCTCAATAATTTTGTACATTTCAAAATATTTTCATTTTACCAAAATTTTTAAAATCTCCAAGATTTCGATAGTTTTTAAAATTTTGAAAATTATCATAAAAATAAGAAATCTCAAGAAATTTAATAATTTTTAGAGCTCGGATATTTATGCAAGTGATTATTTTTGTTTAACATCACAGAAAGTCCGCACCTAGGTAGAAACTCATTATAGGAAGAAGTGAGTTAATTTGGATCTATTATGTTTCGCATATTTTCACATATTTTGCATATTTGCATATTTTCTGAATATTTGCATATTTTTGTATATATTTTGCATATTTTTGATATATATATAATAAATAATAAATAAATTATTATAAGCCTGTCACTTTGATGGGGCAGCTCTTGTTAACTCCGCACGCGACATACTGACCTCCTTCTGCCTGAATAGTGATGACCAGCTACGCCAGCATAGAACAAATCTAATTTATTTGTGGTATGTAGGCAAGTGCAAGCGATTCTGTAAAAATCTTTTGCAAGTTCGCCAACTAAAGCTCAACACGTTCTTTAAGTACAATAAGTAGGATGCTATCCAGACCGGGCGATTTTAGACTGTCAAAAGACTCAATAGCATATCTTAGGGCATCTACATTAGCCACATTTCTGGAAACAAACCGGTTGTACCTTGACACTGTGGTTCTCGCATACCCTCCTTCACCAGTCGAGGGAGAAACCATCACCTGATTTCCACGAAATTTAGGCTCTAGAAGAACAGAGAGCTCTCCGTTAAAAAGCCATCAGGACATTCATAATTTTATCTCTCATTCGCAAATGGCACTGTAAACAGTGAAGTATGTTCCCCTTGTGAGCGGTATTCTTTGCTCCACAGCTTTGAGCCAATCCCAGTTAGCTTGGGAGAGGCATTTCACCACAATGGTTCCCTCCCTCTCTTATGAACGAGCATTGGCCACAGTGCCGGAGGCCCGGACGGACCGGATCAGCGTTTAATTTCCACAGTAGTCGTCTGCCGAGTCTAACCCGCCCTCCCCATTACGGCAATGAGACGTAGTTGCTTCGAGGGAATAGCGAGGGCCGTTCCGCCTCGACCGACTCTTGTATCACTTCTACCCTTGGTTTGAGGCAAGCACTTCGCAGCGCCAGAGGTCTGTCTGGATGATGGGAATTGGGCAATGCCACACCAGTACCGTGCCGTGCAGATTTGGATGTAGGTACATCCATCAAGTTCCACTGGCTTCTGGAGTAACATCCGTAGACCTGGGCCGCTTACTGAATGCAGCGACAGGAGGAGTTCGGTCAGCCACAGAAGAGGGTTTCCCCTGCCTGCGTTTCGCCCCCCGATACTTCCTCTTCTGGGCTGTGGAAAGAGGACCAACTCGGTCATTGGAGGGTAGTTGGCAGCGAACTGATTCTCCACCTACATCCCCTGCAAGAGATTGGTCCTCTTCCGACTCTGAAGAAGAGAGGATTGGGTTTTTCTCCCTACTCTCCTCCAGGATGCGCTCCTGGTCTATGACGTTGGGGAATTCGCCAACGGTTGGGGTCGTAATTGCTACTACTAAAGTAGTTTAAAGAGTTAACCTAAATACAAGTTGTTAATAAATTTGAAGATATGCTTTTAACAAAACATGTTTAATTTTCTCTGAAATCTTAATAACATGGACACCAGTCCAAACGACTTCGGTCTTGTTTCTTAGGTGTTATTTAAATTGTCGCATAAAACTCTTTTTTTAGCATATCTAACTATGTATTTTTTTACAATTTTGTAATATATTTTGCATAGTTCTTGCATATTTTTTGGATATATTTGGCATACATTTTGCATATTCAATTTGCATACAAATCCGAGCTCTAATAATTTCATAAGACTCATAATTTTGGAATTTTTGTTATTTTCTAAACCTGCGAAAATATTCCACTTGCTGTGATTTTCAGCTATGTAAAATAGTACAAATTGGAAAATACAACAAAAAACAGTAAAAATTTTAAATTATGGTGCATTTACATGGTATGAATCTCTATGAAGAAATGAATGAAAGCGATATATATTTAACAATTTTGACTTATATACTTGGCAAGTATTTTTTTGTAAACAACAAACAAAAAAATTTCATTTTGGGCTAACTTCGAAACTAATAGCTTATTTTTTTGTTAAATGTGCTTTAAAAAGGACCTACTGCCAATAAAGCCTTGTGGATTGCAACTTTTCCATATTTGTAATGCTTCCATTTAAACATCTTTGTGGAAAAACAGTTTTTTGTTCAGAATTGCTTGTTTATGAAACATTTGGCATAAGTTGAAATCATAGGGATGCCATTTTCTTCCGTTTCTCAATGGATTTTATACTTGAAAATGCACCAAAATATGTATGCAATACTTCTACATATCGTCGTTTAAAGTACAAAACCGCGCATCAAAAAAATTCAAAACCTCGTATGTGAGATTGTCTAAATTTTATAGGAGAGAGTAAAGCTCGGAACACTTTAACGACAGCAAGCGACAAGCAGCATCTGTCAAATTTTAAATACACACGTTCTTACGGACACAATTATTTTGACGACAGCACGACATCTTGGCTGCAGGACTGCAATTGTCGACGTCGCCAAATTAAATCTATTTCTAATTTTGCCGGCGACAATGAGTAGATGTAGTGCTGCAAAATTAAATTGTCGCAAAATTAATCACATATTCTTGATTGTTCATGTTTTTCTTATTAACTTAAATAAAATACACAATTTGTGAAATAAATATACCAAAATGTCAAACTTTAAAATCAGCTGTTTGCTATGTCGCTGAGGTCTTCAAAATGTTTAAGAAGCTGGCTTCAAGGCGACATTTGTCGACAAAATGATGTCGCTGTTGTTACGTCGTGAAGTTGCAGTCGTCAAAGTGTTCCGAGCTTCAAACATGTCCTAATTAAAAACGGTTCTCTCTTTTAAACTTAATTATCTCTTCTCCTTAATTCTTCTAATTATCGATATTTTATTATAAATGGCTAAGGGCTTGATGGCAGGAGCTTGCGGTGACCAAATATCTTTTTTGGCACAAATGTCAGTTACGAAGTTTTGCAGAACCACGATATACATATTGGCGCTTACACAATATATTAGTGTTTGGCCTAGCTTCTCCTCCGATATGTAGCGTGCGTGATTTTGTCACACAAAGTAAAGGACAGTTTTACGTCGACTCCGAACGGCAATTGTATTTTTATGAGAAGTCGTTTCCATGACAGAATATACTCGGAGGTTTACTATTACCAACAGAGGCGCAACCGCTATTAGAAAAAAACTTTTTTGTTTTTTATATTTTGATGTTGGTGGGAAACTGGGGTTGAGCTCAGGCGATGCTCTACAACAGCCGCCACTACTTTTACATATATTGCTGGTATATTCAAAATACTATCCCGAACATTGGAGTCTATATATGTAATAAAAAAAAGAATGAGAGGTACTATAAGAAAATGTACCTAAAATTCAGGAGCAAATGAAAAAATGGCTCATTGATAATGATTCACATGTATAAATTAAAAGATATAACTTAAGCGGTTACAGCACTAAACAAAAGGAAAAGTTAGAAAAAAAACAATGCGGTGTGAAAGAATATAAGACCATAAAATGTTTGTTTGTTTCGTTATTTCTCTGAACCTTTAAGAATTTCCATTCTTTGCAGTAGTTTGCAAATATACACTAATTGTTCTAAAATTGCAAACATTTTCGTGGGCTATTTTTCTTTGATTTCGAATTGAAAATACATTACGATCATGTTGTACCGAAATAAGTGCGGTATCCCTGCATTTTGTAAAAGACAGAAAGAAACATAAACTGTATGAAAAAATGAAAGGGAGAAGTATACATGCCTTCTATAATTTTGACTTATATGTTTATTTGGCTAATCTTTGTGTAAAAAACAAAAAATACACATTTTCATTTCTTTGCCAGCTTGGAAAATATAGGCTTATTTTTACTTAAATGTGATATAAAGCTCATTAAAATGTTCTGTAATGTCTTGTTTTTAAGTTTGTTATCATAGTGCTTTGTATTTTGATTGTCCACTATACGTGAGTTGCTTCTATTCAAAAAGTTGTAGTACAAAGAATTTCTTTGTTTTGAATTTGTTTGTTTATTGTTTTTAATTTTTAAAATTCATACTTTTGACATGTATGTGAATGGCGGAGTTGCCGCTTTCCTCCTTTTCGGTTGGTTTGTATATTAAAAAGGCATCAAAATGGGAAAACCCCTCCTGGGTATCTCTGAATCTGTTAAACTTTTTATGGGAAGATGTATGAAAATTCAACTTGCTATAATTTCATATGCTTAACAGTATCACAACAGTATGTTTACAGTATCTCCCCATAACTTTTCATATGAAAAAATTTATTATATGCATCCTACTCGATATCATTGAATTCCTCATTAGAACATGTAGTCCTTCTATTTTAGCGTATCAACAGTTCATATGGCTTCATACCATGTAAATGCACAATTAAGCAATTTGAAAATTTTGAAACTCAGTGAATTCAAAGAACTGATGGCATTTTTCACCAGTGTGTTATAATTCTATGATACAAATATACAGTCAGTCAATAGAGTTTAGGTACAGCGAATTTTTTACAATACGGGCAACTATTTTTTAAATATTTTATTTTTCGATAATTTTTTATAAAAATAAATAATATAAAAAACATTTTAATATACAACGCTTTTATAAATGGACTAAAAAGTAGAAAATAATATTTCTCAGTCCCATAGAATTTGTTTTGATAACTTTTGATTTTGAAATTTTAGCAAAAGTCATTATAAGCCGCTGTGGTGTAGTGGTAAGCAGTGCGCGCTTCCACTCCACAATGCCTGGGTTCAAACCCTGGTCAAAGCAACATCGCAAAAATATAGAAAAAAAGGTTTTTTCTTAACAGCGGTCGTCCCTCGGCAGGCAATGGCAAACCTCCGAGTGTATTTCTGCCATGAAAAACAGCTTCTCATAAAAATACAATCGCCGTTCGGAGTCGGCGTAAAACTGTAGGTCCCTCCGCTTTGTGTGACAACATCAAGGCGCACGCCACAAATCGGAGGAGAAGCTTGGCCAAACACTAACATATGTGTAAGCGCCAATCTATTATTATTATTATTCATTATAAACAATCTATGAAATTGAAAATGAAAAACGTGGAGCGCATGCAATACAAAGCATTCGATTTAATTGACAATAGTCAAACTACATAACGTAGACCTAAAATTTCTACAGCGAAAGTAGAACTTTGAAATCGATTTTAAGCGGTCGTTATTCATATACCCACATACATACATACATACATATATTACTTTTCATATCAATTCAAGTGTATTACATGCGCCCCACGCTTTTCATTTTCAATTTTATAGATTGTTTATAATGGGTTTTGCTAAAATTTCAAAATCAAATGTTATCAAAACAAATTCTGTGGGGCTGAGAAATATTATTTTCTACTTTTTAGTCCATTTATAAAAGCGTTGTATATTAAAAAGTTTTTTTTATATTATTTATTTTCTACTTTTTAGTCCTGTCTGAATAAAATTTTGCAATAGATATTAAAATAATTCAACGATATTAATAGAAAGGTGCACACACATGCATTTACATATGTATGTACATACAAACGAGCACCAATTAATTTTATTTAAAGAAATGGCGTGTCGTCTATTTCCGCTGTAGCAAACGTAGTACATAGGACGACATCTAGATGTCATCTACCTCGCCCTATTCACTACAGATGTCGCCCTATGCACTATGCTTTTTTATAGGAACTTTTCAAAGCAAAGCTTTATGGTGTCGGACACACAACATTGAAAGTTTCTGGATCCACAACATTGAAAGTTTCTGGACACACAACATTGCAAGTTGATAAAAGCGTTGTAAAATATGGTCAATTCTACAACAAAAAACCCAAAAATCAGAGTTCCGAACCTTGTGCAAAATTAAAGAAAATTCCGCAAAATTTCATTCAAATATTGCACTTTTTATTTACGCTCTCTAGAAAGAAGTTTAGTATGCAGTTTTTTAGCACATTCAATTTTAGAATAACAAAGTGCAAGTTTGTGGTGGCTAGGACTTACCATTGATTTTTAGGAATTTTTTTTGTTTAAGGTGTCGCTCATTTTCTCCATATAAAATAATGTTTGATGATTTTTTATATGGAAAAAATATGCGACACCTTCAACAAAAAAATTTCCCAAAAATCAATGGTAAGTCCTAGCTTCCTCATACTTGCACTTTATTACACTAAAATTGAATGGGCTAAAAACTGCATACTCAAATTTTTTCTAGAGAGCGTAAATAAAAAGTGCAATATTTGGATGAAATGAATGAATTTTCTTTAATTTTGCACAAGGTTTGGAACTTTTTTTTGGGGGTTTTTGTTGTAGAATTAACCATATTTTTATAAAAAATTTGCAAAAAATAAAATATCTAAAAAATAGTTGCCCGTATTGTAAAAAATTCGCTGTATTTAAACTTTATTGACTGACTGTAATTTTTCAGAAATTTAACGAAATTGCGCATTGCGCAATTTTGCGGACGCAGATACGGTCAATAATTGCGCAATTTTGTAAGTGCTCACGATGTTGCAGGAAAATCGCACTCACGTGTGTTCACAGGGCGGCTTAATTCTTTTTTTCTACAAAAATGTATAATATTGTTTTAAAACTGGTACTCGTTGCAAAAGGGGTATTTTTACCTTAATGATAAAGAGATAATTTTTCAATTCTCTCGACACACGTACTACGCAGTTAATTGCACTGCTTTATTTTTAATACTGGGATCAGGGGCCGAGCGAATATTAAACGACAAAAAAAAAGTAAAAACATAGTCGTGGTACGCCTTTTGCTCTTATTTAAAGGGTATATAACTTTTTTTTGTGCAAACTTATATTACAGATGCTATAGGGGGTCAAGGGTCAGATCTTCGAAAAATTAAAAACCTTATAGAAATTTAAAAAAATTTTTAACTGATTTTTTTTTTAATTTGTGGCACCTGTAATATAGGTTTGCACAATAAAGTTATATATCGTTTAAATAAGAGAACAAGGCGGACTACGCCTATCGTTTTACTTTTTTAGTTATTTACATACAATAATTAAAAATAATTTTTTACCAAAGGTTATCCCCTCCTGGATCCGCCACTGTTCCAAACCCATTTACTTATTATCTATTATATGATAGGGGAGCTTCTCAAACCATATTGATGCAATTTTTTCATATTAAGTCGCTGAAAAGTAATAAATATCTAAATCCCGGGATTGAACCAATGACATTCCGAAAATCCCGGGATCGTAAAAATCGAAAAAATTAACATCCCAGCAGAGAGCAAGTTATTAGTGCGAGCATTTATTAAACACAAACAAATTCAATATACAGGTGAAGTAATTTGCATAAAACTTGGACCTAAAAATACTTATGTATCCATATAAATAGTATAGCCGAGCTCTTCTACGTATAGATTATTTATACAAATCATACCTTTGCTACAAGAGTGTCATAATCCAAAAAATTCAAGTATGCAGAAATTACCCCCCTCTTCTTCTATGTAGTGTAAACATTTCACAGCTGTATCGATTAACAATAGCGCATTAGAAGAAAAAGTGTTTTCATTTTTACCATGGGAGCGTATGCCGTCGATTCTTATGCTGAGTACCTAGCACATTTCACTATCGTCGAACAGTAGCACATTTCACTATCGTCGAACACTAGCACATTTCACTATACCTGTCAAACACTAGTACATTCATTATTCGCATGGAAGAGCAGCACATTTCAGATTATCGCGTGGAAGAGTAGCACATTGCAGATTGTTAAGCAGCAAAAATATGCACATTTCAGGATTTTTCTGGGTTTAAAGTAAATCATAAAAACGTAATTTATATTCCAAAATCAAGTGTTTATACAAGTCTGAAATTCAGACCGTGTATACTGTTTATTAATCATTTGCTTATGATCATCCACTTTTCTTTTTACAACCTTCTATTATGTTTCAATCAATTCTTACCAACTTCCCGATGCGCTAGAAGCTTGATACTTTAAATTTAGCTCAGAACCCAATGACAATGCCGTGTGAAGTATGATCAGATATGGTTCATATTTCAAATTTATATCACATCAGAGCTTCTTAAAGTGGGTCCCGCGCAGGGTTGGGCACGCTGCATTAAATTTTCAATGCACTGAGCATTTCATTACCACTATTCGTGTAGTGGTAGTGAAATTGGAAATGCATTACCACTAAGTGCATAGTGGTAGTGAAAACAATCTGTCACTTCCACTAACCATATGCACTTTAGTAGTAATGCATTGCAAAATTCACTACCACTATCAGGTTTGCGGTTATACATTTTTGAACAAACCTGTTGTAAGGATATTATACCACTTATAAATAACAAGTAACACTTATATTTTAGATTACACAAAAAAACCGGTTTACACTCATACTATGTAAAATACTCACTTTTGCGTCATAATTTTTTTGAATTAAACAAAAAGTGTTATAAGCCTTACTTGTGTAAAATCAAACGGCATATAATATATAACCCCAAATCATTTTATGACTTCGTAAACTCCAAGCGAAATGTACGTGGGTCTCTAGTCTCTAGTGATAATCAAACAATTTCTAACATGTTCGCTCAGTTTTTTAAATCCAATTATTCCATTAACTCACATGCTAACATTGACTATCCTTTTAAACTATGTCCAATGAACTCAATAAATATCCCAGTAATTTCTCCCGATGATGTAGTAGTTTATCTGAAATCCTTAAAGCAGTCCTTCAGTTATGGTCCTGACCAGATCCCTACTTGTATTCTTATAAATTGTTCTAATTATCTCTATGAGCCGTTAACAGCGATATTTAATTTATCTCTTAAAGAGGGCGTTTTTCCAACTATATGGAAGGAATCGTTCATTACCCCGTTACATAAAAGCGGTAGCAGATCTTCAGTGGAGAACTACCGGGAAATAGCTAAGCTTTCTGCAATTCCTAAATTATTTGAAGCAATTATAACAAATCAGTTGACGCATTCTATCTCTTCTAGCATTTCATATAGTAAACATGGATTTTGCAAGGGCAAATCAACTTCTACAAATTTACTCGAATTAACATCCTACATCTCAAAAGCATTTAGTGAAAGCAAAACTGTTGATGTTATATATACTGACTTCAGTAAAGCATTTGACAAAGTGTGCCACTTGTTGCTCAAACTTGATCTTCTTGGTCTTCCACCTAATTTTCTACGTTGGATCTCTTCATACCTCTATGATAGATCACAAAGGGTAATGTTTAAAAATACTATCTCTGACGTAATTGATGTTACTTCAGGAGTCCCTCAAGGTAGCCACCTAGGCCCGGTTCTGTTCTTGCTTTTTATAAACGATATTTCTACAGATATACAATTTTCCAAAATTTTAATGTATGCAGATGATGTAAAGCTTTATAAATCGTACGTTTCAATTAAAGAAAAGTCTTTGCTACAATCAGAATTAGACAGCATGGCTTACTGGTGTCAAGTAAATCTTATGCCTCTAAATCTTAAGAAATGTAAAGTAATGAGCTTCTCGCGAAGAGCTGTTCATCCCGCTTCTTATACAGTAGGTAACCGTAACCTGGAACAGGTATACAATTTTGTGGACCTTGGTATCACAATGGATCCTAAGCTTAATTTTAATCTTTATATTAATGTGACAGTCAACAAGACTAAAGGTGTACTTGCATTTGTGAAACGATGGTCAAAAGAATTTTGTGACCCTTATATCACTAAAACCCTGTTTACAGCATTAGTTAGGCCAATTCTTGAATACGGTTCTGTGGTTTGGAATCCAAGGTATCAAATTTACTCAGACAAGATAGAGTCAATTCAAAACCAATTCCTACTTTTTGCTTTAAGAAATTTCCGTTGGGATTCTCAATATAACCTTCCACCTTATACGAGCCGATTAAAACTTATTAATCTTCCTACACTTTCCAGCCGCAGGCAAATGCTTGGTAAAATTTTTATAGTTAAATTACTAACAGGCTCAATTTCAAGTCCGCTTCTTCTTGGCGAAGTTAGCCTTAATGTTCCCTCCCGGGTATCAAAACACTTTTTCCCACTATTTCTGAAAGCTTGTAAAACTAATTTTGAATTGCACGACCCACTCCGTTGCTTATGCCAGGATTTTAACTCTCATTCCAGCACGTTTGATATATCAGACCCGCTTTTCAGCATTAAGAAATCGATACTGTCCTCTCTCAATAAATGAATCATTAAAATAAAGACATAAAATCGGCAGATGAATTTAGTTCTGTAGCTGAACAGTTTTAGATCTCGACACTTAACAAACTCCTGCCTATCGTGACTCGGCGCAAAAATTGAAAATACTGGTTCCGTACGTCATGCGGACTGCGCCCCTCGTGCGGATGCGCGGGAATGGAGGGTAAAAACCGTTGGGATATTATTATTATTATTATTATTTTTAAGCAAAAAAAAACCTCCTTCAATTTTCATATATAAAAATATATATATATACATATATATATTTCATGATCCAATGATCGGATCTAAACCAGCTTAGTACGGCACTACCTCTGAGACCCCACCTTTCCGATGCAAAAAGAATTATCGAAATCGGTTGTCGTGGTCCAAAGTTATGCGGTAACATACATAAAAAAAAAATATTCCGACGAACTGATAACCTCCTCCTTCTTTGGAAGTCGGTTAAAAATGAATGTATATACATATATGTACGTGTGTGTGTCGTTTATAGGCGTCCAAAGTACTAAACCTATCTTTATAAAATTTTTACAGCAGGTTAATGTGATCCCTGGGGGAAACATTATTAATATTTTTACTTTTAAAAATAAAGCACACGCCCCTAGCAGAGAGAAAATTTTTATTCGTCATAGCTCCCCAACTTTTTGGTGCGCATTAATGATACTTGGGTATATCTGTCCTATTGATCAAACTGTAGGTATATCATTTTGGAAAAGTGAGGGGTTCCACACCGTAGAAAATAGACAATTTTTATTGGTCATAACTGTAAACGTTTTTTTGTTTAAAAAAATTTGGACTCCGATCAGTGATGGATAAGTAGGCACAATAGTGGCATTTTTGGCACAATTCATCCAGTCTTGAAACAGTCATAAATTATAGAAATTTAGCATAATATGCCAATATGTAACAAAAAATAAACTACAAAATCGTATTTTCTGACCTAAATTCACAGGTCGTGACCTCTAAATGACTTTTTAAAAATCTGTAAAAATAGGCAATAATATTTCTCAAAAAAACAAATTAGGGGATAAGTAAATTTCGTCCGCGCACTTGCTCACCACGACGATCAGAAGGCAAGTCCGCTTGTTTTTTATCAAGCATAACGCGAGACGGTTGATAAAGACATTTGATCGTCTCCATGGCGCTTTACATTAAAAAGAAATGGAAGTAGTTACAGGAAAAGTGTTTTTTTCGCGTTCCAGGCAAGGCATAACAAAGTAGAAGTGATTTCGACATTTCTCTCTTTTGAACTGCGACTGAAATGTCAACTCTTAACCCTATACTATTCAAATTTTTTTTTAAATATAAATTTTCAATTGTGAGCTGTGCGACTGATTTTAAATACACAATAAAATGAAAAGGAATTGCGAGCGGTGCGTTGCGTTTGTCAAGAACCTGGACAACAAACTTGTGCGTTATTTTAAACCTTCGAATTGTCAAGTGAAGCGACAACGGTGGGCAAATTGCTGCGATGTTTCATTAGGAGACTCTTCACGTGTGGTCGTGACTTTATTTGTTGCCAATCGCAGCGTTTGGTCCCAGGTGCAGGATTTATCATACCGAATATGAAAAGAAAATCTCCCTTTCATATACATACATGGATAGGCCAAATTTCAAATAGTGGTCTGATAAAACCTATACCAGTATTCCTTGTTGACATAAAGAAATTGGAAGTAATTTTTAATAAATTTAATGGAAAGGAAATTTCTAATTGCAGAAACTTAATAGCTAAATTATTGAAGTTAAGTTCTGATGTAAATTTAGAAGAATCAAACTTTCTTTAATGTCTAATATACTTTAGAATTAAGTATTTGAATAAAAAAATAAATGCTCAAAAACATTGGGATAGTAAAAGCAAGAAAATTGTCAAAACGGTTTTATAAATGAGTGTGTTTCATTTAGTGTGTAATTTTGTGTAAGTATGCCTTTCCACATTTACATTAAACCGAAAATTCAATAAATAAAATGAAACTGATCTAATGAGATTTTACCTATTTTCATATTTACAAAAACTTTCATTTCAAAGATGTTGAGTTCTATCAAATATGGTAAATGCTTAACAAAGGGTTAATTTCTTTGTTTACATTTTTTGACATTACAGTCAGGTATGAGAGAGCTCGACTGAATTGTCACTTCTACCTTGTTGAATATGCCTTGGTTCCAGGTGACTTTTATTGTTTCGCTCTCGCTCCTCTCTTTCAAGAGAGTAATTTTGTTATTTGACAGTTTTACAAGTTTTTACACTAAGTTATCTGGAACGCAACTATATGTTCAGCTTCTCCCCGCTCTGTGTAACATATAACGTATCGTTCGTTAAATATTAAAATCAGAAGTACAAAAAATGTGTCCATAAAAATAACTCAGGAAAACCTCTTAAACCTCTTGCTTTCTTTTCGCAAAATATTGGTAGATTTTTAGCCTTTGTTGGTAAAAATTTTAGAAAATATAATATAGCTAAAAAGTTGGTAGATCCACCAATAACTTGGTAAAGTCCGTGCACTACTTATAATGAACTTCTTTCTTATTTTTTACGAAATTGCGTTTGACAAAAGATCTTCTTTCGAATAAGATGGAATTTAAACTAATTGCCATAGGAAAAATTATAACAAAACAACTTGTCTCTATTTATCGTCTGTGCAATTTCTGCGATTGGCATTTCGCACAACAACCTCTTTCGATTGAAGTTGTTTTGCCAAATGCAAATTTTAAAAAGTTGCTTTCTCAAATACACTTGTATTGACCACGGTTGCCAACCGTCCCGTTTTCGGCGGGACTGTCCCAGATTTATGAGCTATGTCCCGGTCCCGGTACAATGCCTGCCAGGACGCAAAATGTCCCGGCTTTTGGGGAAAAAAAATTTAGAACTCTTTAAATATTTACATTTTATATATTTTATTTATTAATCCAATTCCAACGGGTTTCTTAAATACAATGTTCGAATTTTTAATTGAAGTACTAAATAAAAAAAACATTAAAAAATTACTAACTTTTTCAATTTTTATTTACCTAAATCACCTAATGTACTCACCAAATTATTTCTTAAGAATATTTAACATCCGCATTCTCATCCGGATCCGCGGATCTTAGCTTTTAAACATCCGCATCCGCATTCGCATCCGCGGATGTCTAAAATTCCACATTCGCAACATCCGTACTTCAAACTAGCACTTTGTTATACTAAAGTGCCAACTTGTATGCACATTTATTGAATTTTCCTGAGTTTGGCAAGAAGTGCAGAGATTTTTTATGGTTTTTGTTGTAGTATGAACAATATTTTTATAAAAAATGCGCGTAAAATTTTAAGTAAAAAATGTTTCCGATATTGTGAAAAATTCCCTGCGCCAATAGTTTATTCCGACACATATAGAAATATTATCATTGAAGCTTCGTTTTATATATGAAAGGTTACTTTTTTTGTTATTTATGGCCTTATAAAAATTGTATATTCAACAATTTTATTGAGCTTCAGCCGTTATTAATGACCAATTTTGTGGAAAAAAAAGTAATTTACATTTTGGTAGATGTTATAGCTGCAATTTCGTAGACCACCACGTCTCCTCATCAGACTTTTTCAACCGCCGGGACTGGGATATGAACCAGAGACCTCGGGTTACAAAAGCAATGGTCTACCCAATGAGCTAAGTTCGCCGCGTAAACTATTGTTGCTTTTTCCACTTTTTCATATGTAAACCCAACAACAATCAAGGGCTGCTATTTAGACTTGATTATGTGGTTGTTGTTTTTGTTAGTTTTTTGTTAATACATATTCTATTTTTAGAATGTTTAACTTTATGTGTGCTCGTCCTTAAGTTATTTGTTATTTATGGCCTAATATTACTATTTTTTCTAAATAGAAAATTTCCCAAAGTAGAATATTGAAATTGATGTATTTTTTTAAATATTGTGTGCGTAATTTAACCTCCCCTCTTTCCTAACATAAGTTTGGTTTTTACATTTTCGGGCTAGTTTAGGGCCCAGAGAGGACCACATACATTCTCTACCCTGGGATCAATTCTGAAATTTCTGGAGACTCTAGGGCCAGGTGAGGTACTGTGATAAGTCGAGGGCACAATAGACCTACTGGTCGCAGTACTTTATTCGACTAACTATCTATCTAAGTGCGAAATGATCTCACAAAAGTAATAAATTGTCCAAAAACCCACTGAGTTTTTACCCATTTTCGAACCGGACACTAAGAGCTCAACCAGCCACCGACGTAAAAGCGTAGACCGTGCCAGCTGACATGCACCACCTCGTGAAGGTGACTTTGTCGTTGCTTCCCTCTCTCTCTCTCTATCAACAGCACTTGATATGTTGATACGGACGACAAGTACGGTAGGGCTCTAAACGTCAAATCGCACGTTAAACTAATGGTTCACTTGATATTTTTTCACTTATCGATAAAAGAAAAACTGCTGAATATGCACATACTTATTTCTTAGCTAAACTTTGAACGTTTAAAATTATTTCTCTTCTTCTGGCAGTTTGACAGTTTTCACAAACTCGCCCGGAAAAATAGTACGGTCGACTTCGGGCTAGTGAGAAGCAAATATTTACCGCTCAAAGTGGCTCTCAACAGCCCGAGAATGAACCAAAGAAACACAAATTGGGCACTTTCGGGCACCTGCGGACGAGCAAAAGAACAGACTTACTGTGCATCCCGGTTTAAAGAATGCAAAAGTTGGCAACCCTGGTATTGACCCTACCCAAAAAAAAAACCCTTTACTATTTTACTCAAACTCAATTTAACAAAACAACTTGAATGGAATAAGATGATTTTTTGTTTGAAAAATCATTTGATAAAAAGGTCTTATTTATATATTTTCTATATATTTAATTAAAACGAATTAAATAAAACGAATTTATTGAAAAATGCTTCTTTATTGATATGTGTCCAGTTTTAACAAACATTTTTATTTCATTGTAAGAAGCTTATGTTGTGGAAAGCATTTAATATGTTTTTTCGCTCTCCCGAAAAATTAGTAATTTTGAAAGAGATTGTTTCGTCAAATGTCCACAAATATGTTACTGATCACATCCGATCGTGTAATGAAGAGCCTCCGCGAAGCTCTATCTATCTATCTATCAATCTATTTTCCGAGGTGTTAGATTTATTACTACCAGCAACAGAAAATATAACTAAACGTGTACACTGAGGGGAAAAAATATTAAAATCAAATAGAAACGTAATTGATCTTACTATAAACGTCATCGAAAATACTGTTTATTGGTAAATATTCAATTCAATTACGCGCATTCTAAAAATACCGCGTTCGTTCTGAAAAAGCATCCGTGAAGTGAATAATCAAGACAAAAACAAAAAAAAATATTTAATTTGCATGTTGCCTGCAGTGGAATTCGAAACCTGACCGTCTCTGGATATCAACAAATTGTGGCAAGCATCTTTGCGCATTCAGCTACACCCAGGCATATAAATGTTCCTTCAAATGTTGAATTTTCATCAACACCACAGCACGCGATTTGTGCGGACTATCATGTACTATGTATGTACGTGTGTGTTGTCGCCACTCTGCATCCCTGTAGGATCATGGAATAGACTTAGAGCAGGGTTCCCAGACATTTTTCACCTCGGCACCCTTGTTGTGCTAAAAAAATTTCGCGCCACCCCTACTCTCCAAACAATGCAAACTTTATGCTCCTTTAGCTTTAATGTGAGGACTGAAATTGTTTTGATGATTTCATTATTTCCTTTAAGTTTATTGGGAGCTTTGAGAATTTTACCCTGAAATCATTTGACGCTGAAAGCTTGCTGGTGTATTTGTTTTTAACCGACTTCACAAAAAGAAGGTTATCAATTCGTCGGAATATTTTTTTATTCTTTTTTTTCTATGTATGTTACCGCATAACTTTGGACCACGTTAACCGATTACTATAATTCTTTTTTAAAGGAAGGGTGTTACCTGACAGGTGACAGGTAATTTGGTTTAAATCCGATCATTGGATCATGAATAGATTAACGATAATCTTAAATTCTTAGATGGGAATTGAAATCAGTTTTGCTTTTTTTGCTTAAAAATTACTTGTTTATGTAAGCATTTGTTGTAAATTCACTCTCACATAGAAATGTAAAAGTAAGGCCCCTATTATGAGTTGCATTCGACTGTGGTCGAAAGTGCTGATCGTGCGAATTTCTATTTGGTATTATGACGCTCATTCGATGGAGAATAGCGCTGTTGTGAATTTCGCTCGGTTAGGTTGTTTACAATAGTCTATTTTTCACCGCTGAGAGTTTTGGTTCAACGATTCGTCAGAGGATGAGAGCTTGGTAAACTGGCCAGGAGTAGAAAATGTGTAAAAGGGTTTAATTGTAGTCTTTCGAATTAATAAAATTTTTTAAAATTGGTGTCTAGCCGCCATAAAGTAACAAAACAAATGCAAATCATACATTTTTCACAATTTTCTAACACATCGCTACACCATCGAAACAAAATTCTGTTTAGTTAAACGAGTTAAGAATGTCGTTTAACACAACGCAAGAATGCACCTTTCACAAAATTGAATTCCTTAAAATTGTAATTTGGCACAACGCAAAAGTGCACTATGTATGACATTGAATTGTTTAAATTGATAACTTGCATATTTATATTTACCTATTAGTATCTTCAATTATCCAACTTGTAAAACGTATTTAGTGAATACCCTAACTTGCATTGTAAAAGTTTTATAAGTAGTTTGCATTGAATTTGAGTGGTTGGCAACGCGCGTTGGTAATGCAGCGCGCGCAGCTGACATATAGGTTGACAAATGTCAACAAAGAATTATTATACATACATAAAAATTGTTCAAGTTTGTCGTGTGCGGTCGCAACCCAGAAATACCTTTGCGTTAATAAAAAACACCGTCCTCAAGATTACTAAATAAACGAAATTGTACCCTAAAATTCAAGTTCGGTTTTTTTATTGCGAGTCACAATCTTGGTCAGTCGCCAAATCCGTGTCGGTAAGCGCGCCAGCCCACTCCCCTCGTTTGAAAGCCAAGTGAGTTTGCGCAAGGAAGCCGCCGAAACCCACGGGAGCACAACAGCCCCATCTTCGCCAAAACAGCCTCCCCGCCGCGGGAATACCACATCGCCGCCAGAAGGCAGTCACCGTCACCATAGTAGCAGCGAACCATCTAGCCACCACCGCCGCAACCTTCGCCGACCTTCAACCGCAACACCATCTCCGACCCCCCTTAACATTGGTCCTTCGGCGCCAACAGAGAGCCGCACCGGTGGAGTACCATAACCCCAAAACCAAGTATCCCCAGCAAAACCGTGAGTAAAAATCAATTTTTTACTAACCCTGCGGTGAAACAAAGATTTTAAAAAGGCAGAAAATAATTCCTTGTATGTTTAGTAAGCGCCAGCATTAAGTAATACATTTTCCCTTGCTCGGGCCATAAATTTTCGATTTTCCCGCCATATTTTCATTTTTCCCGCCAATTTTACTTTTTTTGCGCCAATTTTACCCACACAAAGACTTTTGCAAGAATACATATACATACGTACTTCACATAACATTCTGTAGCATACAAGCAAATAGTACTTGGCGTACATATATATATACACATATACCAAAGCTCATAGTATATACAGCGGCTAATCAGTTAATCCCAAACAAACATACAAGGAATTATAGCTGGGAATACATAACTAACCCCTCGTTTAGTAATCCCTATATATATATATATATATATATACATTGATACACACACCCAACTACGTGTTGGACATATAAAAGAAAGTGCGGTACAAAGTAAATAAAATAACGTACAGTGAACTCCCTACAACAAATACCCATAAAAAAAAGGCAAGGCAGTTACAGTGCTCGAAAAGATAAAATACAGTCCATTAGATAGGTAATCATACATTTTGCGCTCAAATTATCTCCATTTGTGGTTTGCGTGAACAGGGTCAAGCGTTATTAGTTTTCCCACACTCTCTTGGTTTCCAGGCGCTCCCCTGTGATTAATTCAAACCGTATTATTTGCGACCGCACAGTAAAGCCCCGATTGTATTTGATCACCCCCACATCCCAACCTTAATTAGGTCCGCTCATTCGACTTCGGATGCTAGGTCTCACTAGCACTCAAGATAAGCCAAAAAGTCCCAGAATGAGCGAAGAAGAAAAAATTCTCGAGACCCCCGCGGAATCTCAGCGCTCTACGCGTACAAGCGGAAAGCCAAAAAAGGCAAAACAATCGGTCATATGTACTAAATTCATATCGGAGACAGATAATTTGATGGATTACTGCGCCCGATTCAGATCAGCCCCGATCGAAGAAAATACTGAGTCTGTACTGAAAATAAAAGACAAGAGCCTAGAAAACTTTTGGAATAGAGTTCAAAACGCCTTTGATTCGACTTTGGAAATTGAAGAACATGACCTCCCCGAAGACTTTAGAGCGTCTGCCTACAGTAAATATAGGTCATGTTTGATTATATATGAAGAAACAAAAGCCCAAATCGGAGACCAACTCCAGTTAGTAGCACAAACCACAAGTCCCACTCCCAAAGCCAGTACATCACTTCCTCAGGAAACTTCAGGCATAAGCTTAAACGTCCCACCTTGCGACACCGAAACCTTTTATGGGGGTTATGAGCAATGGCCGTCCTTCCGTGATATGTTCACGGCGGTCTATATAAATCACCCTAAGCTCACTAAGGCGCAGAAGTTGTACCATCTCAGGTACAAAACGCAAGGAAAAGCTGCCCAAATAGTTAAACAATTCCCTCTGAGTGACGATAATTTCGAGCTGGCATGGGAAGCACTAAAAGCTCGCTATGAAAACAAACGGGTTTTAGTAGATAACCAAATCCGCATCCTTATGAATCTAAAACCCATCCCAATAGAAAATAGCGAAGACATACAGAGACTGCAATCATCGGTGAATAACTGTCTCCAGATTCTAGGCACACAGCAAGTCTCCACCGAAAGCTGGGATCCCATTCTGATCTACATGGTTACCTCCAAGCTTCCTGAGAACACCGTGGCCCTATGGGAGCAATCCCTCAGTTCCAGGAAGGACCTCCTGAACTGGTCCCAAATGAACCAGTTCCTCACTACTCGATACGAGGTGGTTGAAAGGGTAGATCAATTTCGTGCACCCAAGCCTCCGCGGACTAATCCTTCGACAATAGGCTACTCGAGGCCAACCCCCCCTAACAGTAGGCCATTCCCTAAACCCCCCACCTCTCAGAACTCTCACAACAACTCCTTTTCCCAAATCCGAGCGCACATGACGGAACAACGCACAAAACCATACAAATGCCCAATGTGCAATAAACCTCAACACACTCTATCTCAGTGCTCCAAATTTCGTCAACTGCCAACTCAGGATCGCAGAAAGTTTGTGAGAGAACACAACCTCTGTTTTAATTGCCTATGTCAGACCCACTTGATAAAAGACTGCTCAAGTAAATATACTTGCTCCCATTGTCAAGAACGGCATCACTCAATGCTTCATGAAGACACGCCCACCATGCCTCCAAGACAGCAGTCTCGAACTCAGAGAACGACATCTCAGGTCGCTTTGACGACGCCCGCTAATTCCAACCCACAAAGTCCAGCTGGGTCGGCAACAAATCATGAGGAGCCTTCATGCTCAAACAGAGCAAGAGTACAGTCGTTCTACTCGGAAAATGAGAGCAAGATTCTCCTCCCAACAGCAATAGTTCCAGTTGAGCACAAGGGCGAGATCTTCAAACTCAGAGCTCTCATAGATCAGGGTTCGGAACGAACCTTTATTTCCTCCAAAGCCCAAAATAAACTAAGGCTACCATACGAAGCTTCTAACTTTGAAATTTCTGGCATGGGAGGAAGAGTTGTTCAGACTTCGAACAAACTATGCAATCTCGTCTTAGCCTCCGCAGATTTGACCACGAAAATAAAGGCTCAAGCAATAGTCCTGCCACAGTTGACGAAAATGCTTCCCAAATTCCAGCCAACTCTCGAACAACGAGAAAAATGGTCTCACCTGCAGCTAGCAGATACTAACTGCCACTCCCCGTCCCAAATTGATCTGGTCATTGGCAGTGACCTCATTTCTGAAATAATGCTGGAAGGCATTGAGAAAATTTCCAAAAATTTGCTTGCACAAAACACCATATTCGGCTGGATCTTAAGTGGTCAGTTTCCCGAAAAAATAGCATGTTTCTCCACTCAAGCTGCACCGATCTCCAATGAGGTTTTAGATTCCCAGCTGCGAAAGTTTTGGGAGCTAGAAGAGGTTCCGAAACCCAAGCTCACTTTGCCTGATGATGAAAACTGTGAAAAATTCTATCAGTCCACCACCACACGAGCAGCGGATGGTCGTTATGTAGTCAGACTGCCCTTTAAGCCAAGCTTCCCAGACCCTATCTCCCTTGGCCCGTCTCGCACCCCCGCCCTCCAACAGTGCCTGAGCATGGAAAGAAATTTGCGCAGAAAAGGCGATCTAAAATCACTTTACGAAAATGTATTAAACGAATATCTCACCCTCAACCATATGGAAGAAACAACTTCCCACGAGATATCTTCTCAAGGCAAATATTGGTCGTTCTACCTCCCACACCACGCGGTTATAAAACCCGAAAAAAGAACGACCAAAGTCCGAGTCGTCTTCAATGCTTCGAAGAAATCGGGGTCCGGACATTCCCTGAACGATGTTCTTTACACCGGACCAACCCTCCAGCCCGACTTGATGTTATTGATCCTCAAGTGGCGTATGTATCGATTTGTCTTTAACGGCGATGTCGAAAAAATGTATCGACAGATACTGCTGCACAAAGACGACCAAGACTATCAACGAATCGTATTTCGACCATCTACAAATAGCCAAATACAAGATTATAAGTTGAAAACTGTCACATTTGGTTTGAATTGCGCACCCTACCTCGCCATACGTACCCTTCACCAGCTCGCAGATGACGTGCAAACCACGTACCCCTTAGCGGTGCCCATATTAAACAATGAAACGTACGTTGATGATATACTTTCCGGTGGTCATGATCTCCCTTCAGCCGAAGAATCCCTCTCTCAAGTCATCCAAGCGCTCAATTCGGCAGGCTTCCCACTTAAAAAGATTACAGCCAACCACCCTGAAATTTTGAAAAACATCAACAAAGACGACCTGCTTGACACAAACTTCCTAGAATTTGAAACAACAAGCACCACTAAAACGCTCGGGATTCAGTGGAACGCTCTAACCGACACGTTTTCGTACACCGTTGATTCCATCCCAGCGTCATCCGCCAGTACAAAACGACAAATCCTCTCGGCAGTTGCCAAATTGTTTGACCCCGCAGGATGGCTTACGCCCATAATGATCCAAGCCAAAATCCTGCTACAAGAACTATGGCTGGACGGAACTGACTGGGATGACCAGGTCAAGCCCCTTCGTCTGACGAAATGGATGCAATTTGCAACCAATCTCCAAGCCATTTCTAGCATCCAAATATCCCGATGGGTAGATTTTGTCCCAGCCGACCAAGTCGAGCTACATGGCTTCTGCGACGCTTCCGAGAAAGCATACTGCGCTAACATATATGTGCGAACCACGAATGGTAGCAGGACCTCTTCTCATCTGCTGGTCTCCAAAGGCAAAGTAGCGCCTCTCCGAACCACCAGTTTACCCCGACTTGAATTGTGCGGCGCCCTTCTCCTAGCGAAGCTGGTCGCCGTAGTGCAGTCTCAACTCGACCTATCTAAGAGGAAACTGATACTATGGTCTGACTCCGAGATCGTCTTGGCATGGCTAGAAAAACCCCCTCATTCATGGAAGACCTTCGTTTCCAATCGCACGGCACAAATTTTAGATCTCGTCGGAAACGCCACCTGGCGGCATGTGTGCAGCAGAGAAAACCCCGCAGATCTGGGCACCAGAGGATGCAGACCCCTGGACTTAGCGACCTCTTCGCTTTGGTGGCATGGACCGGAATGGCTATTAAGCCCACCCGAAGCCTGGCCAAAACCGGCCACCCGAAATATCTCCCCTCCAGAATTGCGCCGAGTCGAGGCATTACATGCCACAGAGGAAGATCACGATATCCTTGATCGCTTCTCCTCGTTTCCCCGTGCACTTAGAGTTATGGCGTATGCTTTTAAATTTATACAGTGTCTTCGAAACCGAGTCAGACAGGTTAGGTCAAATAATCCCATCTCTCTCTCCCATGATGACCTCCGTAATAGCAAATACAGGCTCCTAGCTTTGACCCAATCTCGCTACTTTCCTCGGGAAAAGGCCTGTTTAGCAAACTCCAAACCCATAGATAAACGGAGTCCTCTGCTTCCCCTCAACCCGTCTTTAGATAAAACCGAGTTGCTCCGCGTGAATGGTCGATTAGCTCACGCCACTTTGAGCTATAATGAAAGACATCCCATCATTATTCCCGAAAAATCCCGGTTCGCCATCCTATTCACACGCTTTCTGCACGAACTGCTCCTCCATGCAGAAACTCGTCTCATGCAGCAAGTCATAAGGCAGGAATTTTATATCCCTCGGCTTAAGCCCCTCATAAAAAAATGCATCTTCCAATGTTTTGCTGGACCTTTCCAGATAAAGGCCTCAATGCTAAGATCGCACACGTTGGTGAAGGGCTATGTGGCTGTTTTTGTATGTTTCACTACAAAAGCAGTCCACCTCGAGCTGTGTTCCGATCTGACCACTGCCGGATTTCTCGCTGCGTTTGCTCGCCTCGTCGGACGACGGGGTTATCCCGCTAAGATGATGAGCGACAATGGCAAAACCTTTGTAGGGGCCAAACGAGCAACCGAAAAGGAGTTCATCGAATTTCTGAAGGAGGTATCTCAAGACGTCATCCAGAAATACTCACCTCAAGGCATCAACTTGGAATTTATTCCGCCAGGAGCCCCCCATATGGGCGGTTTGTGGGAGTCCGCAGTCAAAAGTTTCAAAATGCATCTCAAAAGGACTGCTGGACCCAGCAAATTCACATTTGAAGAGTTCACCACCCTGTTAGTCAGAATAGAGGCCGTATTAAACTCCCGGCCAATCTCTGCTCTATCCCAAGACCCCACAGACTTCACAGCGCTTACGCCTGGCCACTTTTTACGAGGCGCCCCCCTCTTAGCACTCCCTGAAGTCGACCACAGCCATCTGTCCCTCCTTAATAGGTGGGAAAAAGTGAAGGTGTTACATCACGAGTTTAGTCGAAGGTGGAAAGAGGATTATATCAAGGATTTACAGAAGAGATATAGATGGAAAAATACCCAGGCAGAACCGAAAGTCGGTGACTGCGTTCTTATTGTTGACAATACTTTACCTCCCACTGAATGGCGTCTAGGCCGCATCGAAAGGTCACATCCCGGCAAAGACGGACATGTTCGAGTTGTCGATATACGCACTCAATCTGGCACCCTTACTCGCCCCATAGTCAAAATATGCCCGTTACCAATTGGCGACGCCCCCCTCTGATTTCTCCAAATTAGCACTTGTTAAAGCCTTTAAGCACTTTCATGATAACAGATTCTCTTATCTCAAATGAATTTAAATCTCTGTGTATCTGAATAAAATATTCTCATCTCACGTTTCTTCAATTGTCTTGTGGACTCCCCACTGAAAATCGTATTTCACCGGCTTACTTACAGATGGAGAACGGCAACTCTAATGGCGTCCCGAAACCTGCGCCACGAAGCAACAATGGTGGCCCGACACTTACACCGCGCAGCAGCAGCAGCATTCCTACACCCAAACCGCGAGCTAGCAGCGGTGGTCCAACCCCGGCACCCCGTATTGTACAAAAACCGCAACAAGAGGCCATGGTTGTTGATTCGGTTCCGGACAATCAGCCCGACGATGAAGGAGCGGACTATCAGCGATGCCGTTTGTGCGCACGTCACCATGCCCTGCGCGCATGCCACGTATTTCGCGCAATGCAGCCATCGCAACGCTATCTGATCGCTCGTGCACACCACTTCTGTACTAACTGTCTTGCGCTGTCACATCACAGCAGTGAATGTCCATCCGCTGGCGTATGCAAGCTTTGCGCCCAACGCCATCACACCCTTCTTCACCGCAAGAACACCTCCCAAGCACATCCACCGCCACGTTCAGCTCCAGCTTCAGCGCCACGCTCCACATCGGCTCGACGCTCAATCTCGGCGCCATCCAAATCCGCATCCTACCGCTTGCGCCGACCGCCCCGCAATGGAGTCACCCCCAACGCATATCAGCAGCCTCAAAAATTCCGGCACCCAAAGAAGGTTCGTCATACCGCACATATAGTGCGTAACACAGCACCTCGGGGCAGGGCGACACGGAGTCTGGTTAAGGAGGCGATCCGAAAGCTACGGGAGTTGGAGGGTAGTATATCCGCTTAACGCGTCTAGGGGCGGCAGGATAGTTAAACGAGTTAAGAATGTCGTTTAACACAACGCAAGAATGCACCTTTCACAAAATTGAATTCCTTAAAATTGTAATTTGGCACAACGCAAAAGTGCACTATGTATGACATTGAATTGTTTAAATTGATAACTTGCATATTTATATTTACCTATTAGTATCTTCAATTATCCAACTTGTAAAACGTATTTAGTGAATACCCTAACTTGCATTGTAAAAGTTTTATAAGTAGTTTGCATTGAATTTGAGTGGTTGGCAACGCGCGTTGGTAATGCAGCGCGCGCAGCTGACATATAGGTTGACAAATGTCAACAAAGAATTATTATACATACATAAAAATTGTTCAAGTTTGTCGTGTGCGGTCGCAACCCAGAAATACCTTTGCGTTAATAAAAAACACCGTCCTCAAGATTACTAAATAAACGAAATTGTACCCTAAAATTCAAGTTCGGTTTTTTTATTGCGAGTCACAATCTTGGTCAGTCGCCAAATCCGTGTCGGTAAGCGCGCCAGCCCACTCCCCTCGTTTGAAAGCCAAGTGAGTTTGCGCAAGGAAGCCGCCGAAACCCACGGGAGCACAACAGCCCCATCTTCGCCAAAACAGCCTCCCCGCCGCGGGAATACCACATCGCCGCCAGAAGGCAGTCACCGTCACCATAGTAGCAGCGATCCATCTAGCCACCACCGCCGCAACCTTCGCCGACCTTCAACCGCAACACCATCTCCGTCACTCCACGCCCGGATCTCAGCAGCCTAAAGAGGAGCCGACCCCCCTTAACACTGTTCGACAAAAAATTTCATAATTTCACTTTCGATGTTCGATCTTCGATAACCAGCGAAGAAAATAACGCTAAGAAAATAATTTTTACAGCCAATTTCACGAAAGCAATATAAGTGATAAATGATTTTAATTTTTTGAATTTTATATGGAAATTGCTAGTGAAACCGGGTGTTATCAATTTTCTTAGCGTTAACTTGGAAGTTACATACGTTTTTCTGATTACTTTGTTTATTTATGAGGTTTTCATGCAAATTGCTAGAAATTCTAAAATATACATGTCACCAATAAAAAAAATCTCGTCGTGCTAGAAAAAGCCAGATACGTATTTTAATTTCGCAGGCCTCTGTTATCTTCGCAGCGTCATTCAATACGGGTTTTAAATCTAGTGGCGGCTCATGGGATCATGCAGTGACTTCTCGTGGCGTTTTCTGCCTCTTGCTTCATCCTAGACATCGCTCCTTTCGTTTTTCCAACCACTAATATCCGCAGACTTGCTCCATTTCAAACTATTGTTCTGTACAAATTTGGTCGATAGCTTTAAAAATTTCGTCGCTAGTGGCGTAAGTCTGAAGTACTTCGTTCTTCTTCGATTTGCATTGCGAATGGGTACCTCAATAACACAAGAAGACTGCCTCTAAAATCGTGTTGATTCGCTCTTTGACAGTGTGATCTAGGATGACATGATATGAAACTCTCTCATTTTGCTTCCGAGAATCTAACTTAAACTCGGTTTCTGACTTGTCAGCTCAAAAAAAGTTGGACTGAACAGTTGACAAGCAAAATAGCGAGCCGCCACTAGATACGCACAAAATACACTGACTTAATTCCAATGGATTTCCTGGATAGTGTTTGCAAGAAAAAACATTTTATATGGTAGTTTTTAACACTAAATAATTACGTTCAACAATTTATATTGAGCTCGAGGCCGTTTTTTAAATGAAAATTTATTGTGGAAAAGCAACAATAATTTGAAAAAATGGTAGAAGTGATAGCTATTTCGGAAAATTGTAAATGAAAAACGTGGAGCGCATGCAATACAAAGCATTCGATTTAATTGACAATAGTCAAACTACATAACGTAGACCTAAAATTTCTACAGCGAAAGAAGAACTTTGAAATCGATTTTAGCGGCCGTTATTCATATACCCACATACATACATACATATATTACTTTTCATATCAATTCAAGTGTATTACATGCGCCCCACGCTTTTCATTTTCAATTTCATATATTGTTTATAATGACTTTTGCTAAAATTTCAAAATCAAAAGTTATCAAAACAAATTCTATGGGACTGAGAAATATTATTTTCTACTTTTTAGCCATTTATAAAAGCGTTGTATATTAAAAAGTTTTTTTGTATTATTTATTTTCTACTTTTTAGTCCTGTCTGAATAAAATTTTGCAATAGATATTAATAGAAAGGTGCACACACATGCATTTACATATGTATGTACATACAAACGAGCACCAATTAATTTTATTTAAAGAAATGGCGTGTCGTCTATTTCCGCTGTAGCAAACGTAGTACATAGGGCGACATCTAGATGTCATCTACCTCGCCCTATTCACTACAGATGTCGCCCTATGCACTATGCTTTTTTATAGGAGCTTTTCAAAGCAAAGGTTTTATGGTGTCGGACACACAACATTGAAAGTTTATGGATCCACAACATTGAAAGTTTCTGGACTCACAACATTGCAAGTTGATAAAAGCGTTGTAAAGTGGTAGAAGTGATAGCTATTTCGGAAATCACCACATTTCCTCATCAGACTTCTTTCAGTAGGATTCGAACCGACGATCCCACTGACTCAGCCAGTTGCCTATGCACCGTGCTAAGTACGCCTTGTAAATTATCGTTTGCTTTTTTCCACTATTTTCATTTTTGTTATGCCAACACAATCAAGCGCAGCTATTCCGCTGCAATTCACTTGATCATGTCGTTGTTGGTATTGTTAGTTTTTGCTAATAATTCTATTTTTAGAATGTTTAACTTTTAGGTGTGCTCGTCCTTAAGTTATTTTTTTTTGTTATTTTTTTTTTGGCCTTATAACAATTATATTCACCAATTTATATTGAGCTCGAGGCAGTTTTTTAAATGAAAATTTATTGTGGAAAAGCAGCAATAATTTGAAAAAATGGTAGAAGTGATAGCTATTTCGGAAATCACCACATTTCCTCATCAGACTTATTTCAGTAGGATTCGAACCGAGGATCCCACTGACTCAGCCAGTTGCCTATGCACCATGCTAAGTACGCCTTGTAAATTATCGTTTGCTTTTTTCCACTATTTTCATTTTTTGTTATGCCAACACAATCAAGCGCAGCTATTCCGCTGCAATTCACTTGATCATGTGGTTGTTGGTAAATAATTAAGAAGATACTAAAAATCTAAAATTTTTGCTTGTTTGGTTAAATAAAAAGATTCACACATTTTTTTTTTTTTTTTTGTACAATTCACCTGTTTTACATTACATTGCTTTACATTTTTGGACACATACAAAACTACTATACTTACGACTATATTTTTCGAGCAATTGGACCAATCTTTCCTTCAGGAATGTAAGTAAATTTTTACATGTTCTTGGACTTAACTTTGGACTACTTACAATCACTTGCAGTCTAGTTTGTGGTGTGCTCTAAATCTATTCCATGATCCTACAGGGTATGTACACTTACATATACATACTCAGATTTGAACAGTCAAATACGGGCGTAATAAATTTTTTAATGAATATTATTTTTAAATACGAACATTTTTAATCGATAATCAAAGTATTCATTTATACTATGAATTTTTTCCCTCAATGTAGGGACTGTAAATAACAATTTATTTAAAGGATATAACTCGTCAGAAATGAGATTTAGCGATAGTGATTAAGAAATTAGATTGTTTTAGTAACACATTAGTGGAGCATACATTCAATTTATAGTTGAAAGATTTGTTAATGTTTTAATTTGTATTACTTTGATAACTATCAGCGAGCGCGATATCTAATAAAATCTCCCTTGTTTTGTATACATAAAAATTAATCTAAATAAACAAACATTTTACTGTTCCATCATTAATTTAATTTTATTATTTATTAGAGGCATATCTCCTGAAATCCAATTAAATAATTAGGTCCAGCTAGCCTCAATCGGACTCACAGTGGTCTGAGAGTGGCAGAAAGCCCTAATTTCGAAATGTGTGGATATATCCAACTAAGTGGTTGATTCGATTTTAAAAATGCCTACAAACAGGTTATAAGGATTTTATCCTGAGAAAAACTACTCTAGCAAAGACCCAGGAAGCCGGTTTGTATGAATAGATTGTTTACTTAAGAATTCGAATACATATTTTACGGGCTCAGCAAGGGTTTTTGAATGAATGATTGAAATTGGGTTTGTCTTCATCTTCAATATCAAGTTCAATAGTACGCAAGGGTGGCTCCAAACCAGATTTTCATAATTTATGATATTCCTTACAGAGTTAAGGACATTTCTGTGGTACTATGCATTTTCAGTGTGTTTTCTGGAGAGTATAAGTACTTTGCGGTGCCGTACTGTGGAGGGTGATTGGTACAAAAATACTTTGTACGCGTTAAACTAATAGTAAAACCAGGGTCAGCTGCGTCGGCCTGCGTCCATGTCGTTTATCTTCCATAAATTGAATGCCTCACACTGGCACATCTTATAAAAGATGTATGAAAAGGTAGTAAAGGTATCTCGATTTTGCTGAAATTTGCTATGTATTTGAAACACTTTCACTAAGGGAAAAAAGTTTGAAAACTGTTAAAATTTGGCAAACTGCCACGAGGAGCGTATATGGCAAGCATTAGTAACTGTCCCCGAAAATAGCAAAAATTTTACGAAAAATATACTTTTGCATAAAAATACACTCTAATACTTATCTACATTCGTAACCTAAAAAGCTTATATTTTTTATATTTAGAAAATGGTTATTTCTACAATTTCAACAGACGCCCAACGTCATAAGGATGGTCCGATTTAAAAAACATAACATGTATTGGCGGCCACTGTGTTGTAGTGGTAAGCAGTGCGCGCTACTATTTCCCAGGCCTGGGTTCCAGCCCGGAAGCTCGACCAAACACTAACATATGTTCATATGTGTAAGCGCCAATCGGGTAGTATTTCCCTTACCCGCGTACTAGTGAAAGGGGGGAGCATGGCTGATCGCAAATCCGCACTATTTTTAATATTTCTGTGTTTTTATGCAAAAATAGATCTTGCACCAAGTTTTTGCTATGTTGGAGAAAAGTGACTAGTCCTTGCGACATTATAATACAACGTTCGCAGCATGGACGTAGCCAGAACGAAATTTAGGGGGGGGAAGGTCCTTATATACAAAAACCATTTTTTCAAAGCCAATAACTATTACTTACTAAACAATTGTTTATTATAGCTTAAAATTATTGTTGTACAAAAATACATAAACAGAAGTTCACAAAAGTTTATATAAAACTATTCGTCGATTTAAATAGTTAATTCTTAACTGCGCATGTTTTTTTTACGAGGAGGAAGCATCGAAAGCCTAAGCCCGTCAGTGTGAGACTTTAACCCAAACTAAACCTCCTACTGTCATGTACCGTTCCCCTCCCGGTACCACCGTCAAGGATTTTGTCGGGATTATAACACTGTGTGACTGCTAAAGTTATAGATCTTGTGAAGCACAAAAAATATTCACACTTATAACATTGAATACCCCTCAAATCTGGACTTAAGGTCTAAAAACGCGTTTTTCATAGGTAGAGCCTCATAATTGTGCGTAACTTAATTTTGGTTTATCCGATGAAAAATATTTACAGTGTGTACATGGTAAACGCAACTCTCATTTCCTTCCATACCTTAAATAATGCAAGTATCTAAAGCAAAACATTCTAAGCTTTATAAGTGCAACTTCAAAACAATTTAACCTCAATACCCACAACATTCTTTGTTTATGCATGCCACAGTGTTCTGGAAAAACTAAAAAGTGGTGTTTCAGTTAAAGTGATGTGTGATGAGTTTAAAATAAACAAATCAACTGTTATCAAAATTAGTCAAAATGAAAACAAAAGTAAATATAAGAAAATATAAAAGCCGGACTTGAGAACGGCTAACTTTAAAACAGTGCGAGTACCCAAAAAGGGATTACAAAAATAGTTTTGTTTTAAGAGAAAGTATAATGTTCCCATATCTGCCCAAATGCATCTGGGATAGGGCTCGAAAACAATCGATGGCACTATCGATAGTATCGATATTGTTTTTTCTGTCACTATCGATGGTTTTTTTCCCATAAAGACACCATTTGTTAGAAAAATATTTTATGAAATATTACACATTTTCGGCTCTACTAATAAATCTATCAACGGTTTTATTTTGGTGAAATCTTTTATAGCAATTAATTAATTAATGATTGTCGAGACAAAGAAATAATTTGACGAATATTTTATGGAACTGAAAGTACCACCACATTAAAAAGTCCACTGGCAAACAATTAAGTCGTACTTTCTATAGTAAATATTAATCTAAATTCTGCCGTTTGTTCGTTTCATGTATTGAGAGTAGTATTACGAGGAATCATACAACCAAGGCATATCATACAACCATTAAATGTATACCAGTTCAAATCAAAAACAAGACAAGTTATACAAGGTCATCAAATATTTAGCCAAACTCAAAATTGTTCTGGTTAAGACCGCTTATGCATTTGTATGTTTATATTTTTAAAACACCTTTGACGGTCAGTATTCTAAAAATTATATTGCATGTGATATCAGTCACCGTATAATATATTTTTACCAAATACAGTTATTAGAGAAAATATGCAAAATATGTACTGTTTTTGTTGTTTTACAATTCCACCACAAAGGTATTCATTAATATCCATTGCTGAGGAAACATCGATAGTACATCGATGTTTTGCTTTGAAAACATCGAGAACATCGATGGTCCCAAACATCGATTGTTTTCCAGCTATAATCTGGGACTCAAAAAGTTTTTCTTCTTTTTCGTATTTGGCGCTATAACCACCTACGCGATTTTGGCCGCGTCCAAAACAGTATTCCAGTCGTTTCTCTTCCTGTGCCTATCGGAAATGCCAAGTGGAGCCAAGTCCTTCTCCACTTGGGCATTCTATCGCAGTGGGGACTTCCTCTTCCATCATCGCGACACGCGTTGAATACTTTTAGAGCTGGAGCATTCCTGTCCATTCGTACGGCATAGCCAAGCCAGCGTAGCCGCCAATGTGGAAAGGCCCAAAAATCTTTCGCAGAATCTTTCTCTCGAAAACTCCAAGAGCCGCCTCATCAGATGTTTTCATTGTCCATGCGTCCGCGCCATAAACCAGCACCAAGAACGATAGAATACAAGATTGCGCCAATCGAGCTGAGAGCAACTGGCCGTGACGTCAATAAATACCAGAATGAGAGAGCAAGACGAACTCGACAAGAAAAAGAGGAAGCATCGAACAAAAGGCAGTATTGCCAAGTTTTGAATTTGAAAAAGCACCAAATTTTTATTGGTGTATTTTATGAACTTTATATACATACATATTTTATTGTAAGGATGCCGATTCAAATTAATAAAAATCAATGTTTCTTGCACGACGGTCGATTTATTCTGGCATGATTGAAGGTGCTGCCACATATTTTGTTGTCGCTTGTGTCACTGTGCCATGATTTTGTTAAAATTTTTGTAAAGTGGCTTACCACACTTGCTATAAATTTTGCTGTCCTCAAGCTAAAAACAAAAGCACCAAAAACGCACCAAGCACGAAACTCAAAAATTTTTGCGTTTTGAATACCCACTAAATTTGGTGCGAAAAGCATCAAGTTGGCAACAGTGAATGTAAACAAAAGTATTTTATGACGTCGGCGATTGGGTGGATGCTGTCAAATCGACGAAGAGAGGGTTAGCGGTCCGCGAATGGCGCGACCTTTATTTTCTGGATCGTGAACCAGCACATGCATGGTGAGTGACTTATAGAGTAAGATTTTTGTACGGCTAAAGGACTTTACTTCTCAATTGCCTACTCCGTCCGAAGAAGCACTTGTTCGCAAGAGTGATCTTGCGTTGAATTTCGATGCTGACATTATCATCGGTGCTAATGCTGGTTCCCAAGTAAAGGAAATTCTCCACTTTCTTGAAATTATAACTATAAGCAGGGACGTGGGTGCCAAGTCGCGAATGCGTTGCCTGTTTGTGTGATGATAGGAGATATTTCGTTTTGTCCTCGTTCACCCCCAGGCCCAGGGAGAACCGACGTAGTACTTATTTGTAACAATAATTTCGATGTCGTCGACATACGCCAGCAATTGTACGCTCTTGTAAAATATTGTGCCTGAGCAGTTCATCTCTGCGACTCTTATTACCTTCTCCAATATCAGATTATAGAAATCACACGAAACTGGCTCGGAGAGGTCCTCCACAATTCTGGTGGTATTTCTCAACGTCATTTTACACAGCCGTATTACTTTCTCGGGGATACGCGATTGAGACATCACAAAATAAAGACAACATCTTTTTGTGCTGTCGAAAGCGGCTTTAAAATTGACAAATAGAAGGCATGTGTCGATCCCATTCTCACGGATCTTTTCCAAGTTTTAGCGTATTGCTAATACGAGATCGATGGTGGATTTGGCAGATCTGAAGCCACACTGGTAAGGTGCAATCAGTTCGTTGACGGAGGGCTTCAGTCTTTCACACAACACGCTCGATAAAATGGTTGGCGCTCATGGCTGGGTCGCCTTTCTTGTGGATTGGGCAGAGCACACTTGAATTCCAGTCATCGGGCATGCACCTTATTAGCTCCTTGCCATTGTACGTGAATAGATCGGCCTACAGGCCATCAGCTCCAGCAGCTTTGTTACTTTTCGTTAGCATAATCGCTATTCGTACCCCGTGATAGTCAGGCGCTGGGACATCGAATCCATCGTCATCGACTGGGGGCATGGGTTCGTCTTCTCCACTTCTTTCAGTTGTGCTGCCATTCAAAAAGGTCGATAAGCATTCCCTCTTTAATTTAAGTACGTTGTGGACATCGGTCACTAGGTCGCCATGGTTGGAGTCTTGAAACCTTCCGTAAGTCGCTCGACTCTCTGATAAAAATTTCGGGGGTTTTTTCTGTCGGCCAGCATTTCCAGCACTTCACACTCACGTATTTCGACCACGCAGCGTGGTCTTGTAGATGGAAACTTTTTTCTCTGAAGATTCTTAACACTCTTCATCGTACCAGTAATGAGCGGGAAAAGTGGTTCCACTGCTCGCGTAAGTCGGTTTGTTGAAGAGTGCTCTCTCACAGTAGGTGTGAGAGTCGAGTGGCGAATCAATTCGCTGTCTGTTGCGCGCACATTTTTTTTTTGCATCGAGGTGGCTGCGTGTCTTGGCTGCATCAAGATAATGGTGCGAGTCAATGTTTTTCCTCGGAGTGTACGTATGTATATCTAAAATAATGGTGCGAGTCAATGTTTTTCCTCGGAGTGTACGTATGTACATCTAAAACATTGGAAGTGTGCCTTCCGTCTATCACAACATGCTCGATTTGGTTTCCCGTTTTTCGATCTGGAGACAAACATGTAACTTGATGCATCTTTTTATCCTAGAACCCAGTACTACATACTAGGGATGTTGCGAATGTGGAATTTTAGACATCCGCGGATGCGAATGCGGATGCGGATGTTCAAAAGCTAACATCCGCGGATGCGGATGCGAATGCGAATGTCATGTATTTTTAAGAAATAATTTAGGTGATTTAGGTAAATAAAAAATGGAAAGGTTAATAATAGGGTGGCCAGATATTCTAGTGACACAATCAGTACAGTTGGGATCAACAATCAGTACAAAGCCATAAAAATCAGCTCATTTGTAAGCGTCTTTTTCGTTTATTAACAATAAAAAAAAATAACTAATCGACGTTTAAATACATACTAGAGTGCCAGTTGCTGTCGAAATTCGACAGTTTTTCTAGTTTTAGAAGCCTTGGAGAGGTTTTCTAACTAAACACGTAGCAAAACTTATACGGTACAAATTAACTAACCGGAAAATCTTCTGCTAAAACGTAACACATTTTTTTTTTATCTGAGAAGGTCTTTGGAGGACTTCGGCAGTACTTGGAATTGACCCGATACATTCAAGTTTATCGCTAAATTTCAATGATTTGATTCATATCGATTGTTCGATGAATTTCAAGAATGCTAAAATTCGATAACTCAACAAAATTCGTTAACTCGACCAATTTCGATAAGTGTGAAATTCGAGGGCTCGATAAATTTCGATAACTCAAAAATGTAAAAACTTTGGATACCGTTATAAATTTTTACTTTTGACTTCTCCACATTTTTCGGAAACTATCTAAACATTTTGATAACTCGTTACACTCTGTTAAGACGATTAAATTCGATAAGCAGTGACAAATCGATAACCTTGAAATTTCGATAAATCGATATATTTTGAAAATTCCATAAACTTCGCTTCGTTGAACCAACC
Organism: Rhagoletis pomonella; assembly: GCF_013731165.1. Taxonomy (NCBI): domain Eukaryota; kingdom Metazoa; phylum Arthropoda; class Insecta; order Diptera; family Tephritidae; genus Rhagoletis; species Rhagoletis pomonella. Next base: position 38,773,239 of record NW_023458563.1, read on the forward strand.
AATTTCAGTAGATCAATATTTATCGATAACCCTGTAAGTTGAAAGAACTCCATGCATTACGACACCGCGATAAATCTTCTTAGGTCTATAAATAATGATAATTCAATAAATATCGATAACTTGATACATTTCTTTAACTTGACAAATTTCGTTAATCCCACACGTTTCTATAGCTCGATAACCATCCGTAAATTTGGACTAGTTGTCCTGTTTCTGTGTATATAAATTTCGACAACTCAGTAAACATTGATCAGTTTGAATAATTCGATACGTTGCGATAACTTAATAAGTATGGATAAATTTCGATAATTATAAACTTCGATGATTCGATAAATTTCAGTAACCTTTATGGCTGATTTTATTTCGATTCCTATCGGAAAATTTCAACTCTATTAACCTAATTCTGTTGTATTTCTCATTGTCTCCATTTTCGCCTTATCTCAATTTTCGTTTTTATCTTCACGTTGCCTTTTTATACCTTTCATGAGCATGAAATGGTATTATAACTTTGGTCCGATGTTTGTAAGTACCAGAACAAAAAGAGATAGACCCATTAAAATGTATACTTATATGATCAGAACGTCGAGCTGAGTTGATTTAACCATGTCCGTCTGTCCGTCTGTCCGTCTGTCCGTCTGTCCGTCTGTCCGTCTGTCTGTCTGTTTGTATGCAATCTAGTCTCTCAGTTTTTGAGATATCCGTATCAAATTTGGTATGTGGGTGTATTTTTATAATGTATTAATCATTTGTCGGAACCGGAAGAATCGGACCACTATAACATATAGCTCCCATACAACTGATTGTTCAGATATGAGATTTTTCGTTATAACTTCTCCATTTATGCAGCTACGAACATGAAATTTTGCAGTACTTGCACCCATTATCAACAGAATACTTACAGTGAAAATTACAAAGATCGGGTCACTATAACCTATAGCCCCCATACAACTGATTGTTCAGATATAAAATTTTTCGTTATAACTCCTCCATTTATATCGCTAGGAACATGAAATTCCGCACTGTTTTCAATAATTATCAACAGAAAACTTACAGTGAAAATTAAAAAGATCGGGTAACTATAACCTATAGCTCCCATACAACTGATTGTTCAGATATGAGATTTTTCGTTATAATTCATCCATTTATGTAGCTAGGACCATGAAATTTCGCGCTGTTTTCACTCATTATCAACAGAAGACTTACAGTGAAAATAACAAAGATCGGGTCACTATAACCTGCAGACCCTATACAACTGATTGTTCAGATATGAGGTCTTTTATCATAACTCCTCCATTTATGCAGCTAGGAACATGAAATTTCGCACCACTTTCACTCATTATTTACAGAATACTTACAGTGAATATAACAAGGATCGGATGACTACAACATATATCTCCCATACATCTGATTGTTCAGATATGGGATTTTACGGTAAAACTCCTTTATTTGAACAGCTAAAACCGATAAATTTCGTAAGAATATTTTATAAATAATAATACAAAGTCTACTGAGAAAATCATCAAAATCTATGCTGTATAAGCTTTATCTCCTATAGCACTGATTGTTCAGATACCAGTTTTTGCCATATATCTCCTTTATGTAGGAAACTAAACCCAATAAATTGTGTTACCGGTTTACATACCGATCACATAGCGGTAAAAATCACTTAGATTGGTGTCATATAAAGTATATCTTTCATACCTCTGATTGTTTAGATGCGATTTTTTATATAAGTATGTAACTCCTATATCGATGTATGCAGATGTATTCAAAAGCAGTAATCTGTCAAAGTAAAATTTGCAGATGTTCATGAAAGGTATGAAGCCTTCGGCATAGCCGAAGACAGCGCTGCTCTTACTTGTTTTATCTTCATTGTTATCACTTGTTTCTTCATCTTCATATTTATCTTTATTTGAAAGTTTAATTTCAAATACGAAGTAAAACAAAATGCGAAACGGCTTAAATTGAGCAGGTTGCAAAAACAACCATACACAAATATGAAAATTTTTAAACGACGATTTTACACCAATTTCGAAACTATAAAAACTCTCCTCATCTACAGAAAATTACCTTTCCAACGGTGTTTTTGGTTTTGAAATCGGTACCTTTACCTTATCTTTGTTTTTATCTTTCACATCTTTGCTTATATCCTTTTCTTTTTCTATTCACGTAGCGATGACGTGATAAGATGTGACGTCAATTTATGTTATGTGATAGGATGTCATGTCATGTGTTGTCATATCCTCTGATGTCATGTCATATGATGTAATATCATGTGATGTCAAGTCATGTGAGGTCATGCCATATAATGTGATGTCATATCATATGATGTCATGTCATGTGATGTCATGCCATATAATGTAACGTCATATCATCTAATGTCATGTCACGTGATATCGTGTGATGTGACATCATATTATGTCATGTAACATCATGTGATGTCTCTTCATGTCATGTGATAAAATGTGATGTGATATCATGTAATGTGATCACAGTCCATGTTCCGATTAGTATATCGATAAATCTGTTGATAACTGTGTCGATAAAAATACCGATAACAATATCCATAAACATATAAAAAATACAACGATTGTAAAATCGATTAATTCATCGATAAATATAACAAACTGATGATTGTACATATCGTTAACAATATAAATGACTAAATCGATAACAAAATCAATTATTTAATCGATTATTATACCCATAACAATATCCATTATTGTATCGATAACAATATCGATTATTATATTGATTATTATATCGATCACAGTTATTTAATCAATAACAGTTTCGATAACAACATCGATTATTTTATCATAGCAATATCGATTATTATATCGATAAAAATATCAAATTTTATATCGATAACAATATCGATCTTCAGCCTCATCCTTTTCTTCATATTTATCTTTATTTTTACAACGCTTTTATCAACTTGCAATGTTGTGTGTCCAGAAACTTTCAATGTTGTGGATCCAGAAACTTTCAATGTTGTGTGTCCGACTCCAAAGCAAAGCTTTGAAAAGTTCCTATAAAAAGGCATAGTGCATAGGGCGACATCTGTAGTGAATAGGGCGAGGTAGATGACATCTAGATGTCGCCCTATGTACTACGTTTGCTACAGCGGAAATAGACGACACGCCATTTCTTTAAATAAAATTAATTGGTGCTCGTTTGTATGTACATACATATGTAAATGCATGTGTGTGCACCTTTCTATTAATATCGTTGAATTATTTTAATATCTATTGCAAAATTTTATTCCGACAGGACTAAAAAGTAGAAAATAAATAATATAAAAAAAACTTTTTAATATACAACGCTTTTATACATAAATGGACTAAAAAGTAGAAAATAATATTTCTCAGTCCCACAGAATTTGTTTTGATAACATTTGATTTTCAAATTTTAGCAAAAGTCATTATAAACAATCTATGAAATTGAAAATGAAAAGCGTGGGGCGCATGTAATACACTTGAATTGATATGAAAAGTAATATATGTATGTATGTATGTGGGTATATGAATAACGACCGCTTAAAATCGATTTCAAAGTTCTACTTTCGCTGTAGAAATTTTAGGTCTACGTTATGTAGTTTGACTATTGTCAATTAAATCGAATGCTTTGTATTGCATGCGCTCCACGTTTTTCATTTTCAATTTCATAGATTGTTTATAATGACTTTTGCTAAAATTTCAAAATCAAAAGTTATCAAAACAAATTCTATGGGACTGAGAAATATTAGTTTCTACTTTTTAGTCCATTTATAAAAGCGTTGTATACTAAAAAGTTTTTTTTATATTATTTATTTTTGCATATTCCTCTTCACCTTTACCTTAAAGTGTTTAAATTTACTTTGATCTTCGTTTTTGCCTGTACCTCTAGGCATCGTTGTTTTTTTTTTATTCTCAAACCGCTTAACCGCTGAGAACCATTTCCATGTGCATTATTCCCCTTGAATTTGAGAATTTACTCCCAACCAACCAACTGCCGCTAAAGAAGTTTCACTTCATAAATTCAAGAAATGTTTTTACCCTTTCAGTTACCCTAATTCTTATGTATCTGTCATTGTCTCCATTTTCGTCTTTATCTTCACTTTTGCTTTCATCGTTATCATTTATTTCTTCATCTTCATCTTTATTTCAAAGCTTAATTTCAAATGCGTAGTAAAACAACATGCGAAACATGTCAAATTGAACATGTTGCAACAACATCTATACACAAATACGAAATGTTTAAACGACGGTTTTGGCCGTAATTTTCACCCAATTGTGAAACCATAAAAACTCTGCTCATCTACGGATAAATGCCTTTCCAATGGTGTTCTTGGTTTTGAAATCGGTTCGGTAGAATCGCCAAACGAACGGAGACAAAATTTATGTTAGCGTATTAATATATAGGTAGTATTATCAATATAACAGTTCATTAGTTTAAAACAGAGCAAACGTATTACATATATATTTATGATTTAGGTAAATAAAAAATGGAAATAATATGCGTCATCCTGATTTTTGCCCGAAAAAAAATTCACCCGAAAATTTGTATTCCGCCCATAGTACATATGTACATGAAAACCAAAAGTGAAAAGTGAACCGGTTCGGGGAAAATTAAACTCATAATAAGGCTGAATGTTTTTTAGTACTTGAATTTAAAAATTGGAACATTGTACTTAATAAAAACTTTTTGAAGGGTCGTAAAACACACCTGCGCCACTATATAACTACTAGCTCGAGGCAACAAACTTGAAACTTGGCAAAATTGTAAATTCTTTTCGATTGAAACTGCACCAGTTGAGAGGACTTTCAGTTATATTTATTTATTTTTATTGCGGTGCAATAATAACTTTTTGAGAATTTCATCGGGGCTGCAAATGTCGGAATGTATCCTCCTGCCTTTCATCATCACAATCTAACATCATGGCACAATCGTTGTTTAAACACCTTTTTTTTCGAAAGAATTCTTCATTCTCATTCTTTTGGTTGTTTCGGAATTTGGCACGTCATCAGCGTTTTTCGAATTTAGTTTTTGTAACTCAATTTTAATACTTTCTTCTGTGACTGGTTAGATATACGTCTGTGCACTTTCACAATATTCCAAGGACCGAAATTAACAGTTATTTTTTCATAATATTTTTTATTCCGAAATAAATGTCCTATCCGGATTATAAAGAAACCGCTTATCCAAATTAAACAAATTTGGTATCATATGAAAGAGGACTGAAATAGCTTTTAAACAGAAATAACGAATGAAGGCTACCACCTCTATTTATATTTTTTTATAACTTAATGCTAAAGAAATTCATGTAAATATATACCTGACCCAATGTTTGTTCTATGGTAATTAATGAACATTTTTTATTGAAATATTTTTCAATGTGTGGCTTTCCTCTTTTAGACATTTCAGTTTTAAAGCTATTTAAGTCCTCTTTCATTGGATACCAAACTTGTTTAATTTGAATAAGCGGTTTGTTTATTATCCGGAAAGTACAAGGCATATCAAACAGGTAGTAGCATTAGAGTAAAAACAATATTTGCGTGTATTTTGTTGTTGCTTCTAGTATCGAAAGTGTCAAAAACTGTTCTGATTTTTTCTTCTAAATCCAAGCGCGCCATGTGAAATAAAAAAATATTAAAAAATTGAAATTGGTAAAAAAATAAAAAATTTTGCAACTTTATTTCTTAGTAAATTTGTTTGCTTATCGAAGCATTGATCGATCCTTTGCGAGGCCCAGTGCTGCTGCGTTGGATGTGCTGCTGAGTTGGGCGAACGTTCCGAAATAGGGTTGCCAGATTCTGAAACGGAGAAAGGAGTACATTTCTATTTTCGATAGAAAAAAAGCACTACAGAACTTAAAAAAGGAGTTCAATTTTTTTTTTAATTTTTTGTGCAATTTATTGTTACAAATTGCCATTATTTAGATACAAACAAACACGGATATCATAGAAATCTTTTTCAAAGCAACAATAAATGTTAAAAATAATTAACTAAATTCTACAAAAGAATTCCAGGATATTCCTGAATGTACGACCATGCTTACACCTTTTCACTATCACACTTAACTTTACTTACTAAGTAGTGTTTGCCACAATATGAATGGCAAAGTACAGGGCGTAAAATAATAACTGTCGCAAAGGTTTTTCGAAAAATAAAAGAGTCCTTTCATGATTTTGCAAAAAAAAGTATTTTTTGCTAACTTTATAAATAGTTTACTTTAATTTCATTAATTAGTTTTAAAACTTTAATCCTTATTTCCATTTGCCAGCTTTGGGAGATAAGTACATGCTTTTTTCAGGTGTATTTTTTCTTAGATTTTTTATAAAAAAAAGAAAACTGTATAGGTATAGGGTTGGTAGAATGAATGGCCTCCTAGTCACCAGTTCCGAGTCTTTTCGATTGCTTGTATGAGGCCTTATGTTGGACAAAAGACGGAGCCAAATGGAGGAAATTAGCCTATGGTTACCGAAGATATCGTCACTACACACGAATAAAGGCGCGCTAGTGTTTTGACGTCGAAAAAAGGCGCGTAAAAAAATTTTGCGAAAAAGGATGCTTATGAAAAACTTCAGCGAAGTATGTTAAGAGTCTTTGACGCTGAAGTTTTTTTATTCGTCTTTATTCGCCGTCATTTTTTGAGCTCGCGCCTTTATTCGTGTCTAGTGACGATATGTAATAAAGTAACCGACGAAGACCTGCGTGCCGCTTGAGCTTTTCTCTCAAAGTGTTTTCCGCTGTTAAACGCAAAAGAAGGTTAAAATTTAAAAACTTATTAATAAAATTTAAGTAAAATCTGTGGATAATTAACAATAAACTACTTTCTTCGCAAAATCTATAAAGTTCCCTTTTATTTTTCAATAAAACCTGTGCAACAGTTACTGTTTTACGCCCTGTATATGATAAAATATTAATAGCTGGAAAAAGGAGTACAAAAGAAGTACAAAACTATGAAAGGAGTACATTTCCAGATGTTTTTTTTGGGAGTACAAGGGAGTACATTACAATAAAAATTAGTACGTTTACTCCCAAATGCAGTACGTCTGGCAACTCTATTCCGAAAGCTGTTATTCAATCGCTTGTTTTGTATGGAAAAAGTTTTCACATGTAAATAGATTTTAACAATTTACAATTTTTGTGCTAAAAAAATATTAAAAATTTTACATTTTCGAGACCAAATAATTTGAAAAAATAAAAATAAAAATCAAATCAGCTGCTCTACTGATACTACCCGTTCAATGTGCCTTGGGAAAGTACGGGTGAATTCCAAAACGTCAAAATACAAAGCATCAGCCTCTTTTATTTCTAGACCTCAGCAGATTTTAATGCCAAATGTGCGCAACCACGGTTAGATGCTAGATTTCTACTAGGTTGCGCAAGTTAGACTTTTTCTTCTAGTGTGGTTTAGAAATAAAAGAGACTGATGCTTTGTATTTTGACGTTTTGGAACGCACCCTACTTTTATTTCGGAATAAAAAATATTTGGCCAAGTCTAACTTGTAAAAAAAATAACTGTAATTTTCGGTCCTTTCAATATTCGCATTCGCAAAACATCCGCATTGATTTTTGCGAATGCGAAAGCGAATGCGAATGTTAAAATTAATGCGGAAGCTCCGCGGTTGCGAATGCGAATGCGAATATTCGCAACAACCCTGGTATGTACAGTTGTGTTCACATAAATGGTAGTAAAATGTATTGACAATTTTTTCTTTCCTTACTTAATTTAAATTTTATATAAAAATAAAGTTAATTCTATAACAAAAACCATGCAAGAAGAAGTCTCAAACTTTCTAGAAAATTTATAGAAATGTTAAAAATTTAAAAAAAATTTCATCAAAGTATCTAACTATCCGAATTTTTTTAATTTGGAGTACGCAGTTTTGTAGCCTATACAGTTTCAGGAGAAGACGAGCTCGAGTCAGAATTTGTTTGCATATTTTAAGCTACACATTTAAAACATATTTAGTTGGTGGGCTTAGTAAATACAACATTCACAATACTAGAGCTCACTATTTTTTTCTGGCCTACTTATCGGGTTGGTAGGTATGAACTGGTAAGTAATACTACTAATTTTCACTCATCTGTTTTTAGAACTTGCATTGCACAAGAAGCACAAAAGCAGCAGTAGTCGTCTTCAGTTTGAAATACTATGGCTGTTCCATGTCCTGAAGTATTTGGAACAGGGCTATTATGTTGTATTGAATTCGGGCAGTTTTTTTGCGAAATGTTAGGAAACGAAACAATTTCAAGGTGACAGCTTTTTAAAAATGGTTTAAATTTAATTAGTGCTGCATTTACACGTTCAATAAATTGCTTCGTATCTGCTCACATGTATGAGTTGTCAAAAACCATTCTTTTGAACATGTTAACCTCAAGTAAAGTAACCAATTCACAAAAACATTTATTAAATGTACAAATCAGTACAAAATCAGTACAAACTCAGACACATGTACATCAGCGCATCTGGCCATCCTAGTTAATAAATAATCTATATAACTATATAGTACGCGAAGGGATTTTTTGTGCAGCATAAAAGATCTGTACCGTTCGCCCGATTTTCAAAAATGAGATGTCAAATTAAAGCGCTTGGCCTGTAGATGTGCAAACTGGTTTTATTTTTTCGAAAGGGGTTGCCACCTGTAGAACAGTTGAATATAAACTATATATGTAATAAGCAATGCCGTCATAACAGCACCGTTCGTTTGATTTTCCAAAATAAGGTGTCAAATTAAAACTCTTGTACTGCAGATATGCAATAAGGTTTTACTTTTTTGAAAAGAGTTGCCACCTTTGAAAAAAATTTCATTCAAATTATCTAAAAAAAATCAATTATTACAAATGGGTATCAGTGGAAAGGGTTTTGAAAATATTTGTTCCTTAACTTAACTTTAGGAGGGTTGCCACCTGTTTAAAAAATTAAATTCAATTTGAATTAAGAAAATTAATTAGGAGAAATATATTTCAACATATGGGCGCATAACGAAAGGGGCTTCAGAAGGTGGCCGTTTGAAAATATTTTGAAGAGGGTTGCCACCTTCTTGCAGTGTCAAATTTAATTAACTTATCCAGAAGTTATATGAAATGTCAAAATAGTGATGTGAAACGAAAGAATATTAAGAAGACTTTAGTTTGAACACACACAATTTTTTTTTACTTTTGCGGAAAGAATGGCCACCTTTTAAAAAATTAAGTTGAGATTATTTATAAATCAATACCATCATATCCCCATCATTCGCTCGATTTTCAAAAATTAGGTGTCAAATTAAAAGGCAGGGGGTTTTACTTCTTCAAAAGAGTTGCCAAAGGTATCAATCGAAATGGTTATTAAAAGCTTTGCTTTTTAACTTAACTGTGAGAGTGCTGCCCCTGTTTAAAAAATCAAATTAAATTTTAAACAGGGAAATTACATAGGTAATTTACAAACTGTTCCCCCACAGGAGTCCAGACTAAAGGAGTTTAAAAGGGTAGTAATTTGAAAATGTTTTGAAAAGGGTTGCCACCTGCTTTAAAAGCCGAATATAGTTATATGCCGTATTAAAATGTGGGTGTTAAACGAAAGAGTGCTAAGAAATCTTCAGTTTAAACATCAAAATTTTGTTTGATGATTTGAAGAGAGTTGCCAGCTGTTAAAATTTTTAAATTTAAATGAATTATTAAGTTAAATAAATTACTAATGATTTAATCGTTCATGAGTTTGAGAAGGATTTATATCTGAACTGTTTAGAGAGTTGTCAGGTGATAAAAAATTAAATTCAATTTAATTCTTCAGGTAATTGAATTATGTATCAAAATATCAGGCGAAAGAGCTTTAAAAGATTTCAGTTTGAAAATGTTTCGGAGAAGGTTGCCACCTGTTTGAAAAGCCTAATTTATTTAGCTTTTACTTTAAAAGATGAGTGGCAAAAGAAAGAGTTTTAATAAAACTTTAGTTTGAAAATATTTTTTGTTAGGGTTGCCATCTATTCGATTTTTATTTTGAGCGACAAAGTTCAGTAATTGTGTTATCAGCTGTCTCGATGAAGTCAATTGGCCCCCTCGGAGCCGCGATTTCACGTCCTTAGACTTTTTTGTGCCATGCCGTGAAGGACCGATATAATCGAACAATTTATTAACCATTCAGGCCTTTAAGGCGTATGTCGGGCATTTCTTACGATAGAGCCAGAAACCATCAACAGTACAGTGTTTTGCACAGTATTTTTAGTGGACATGAAAGTACTTTAAATTCTGGTACGTTACTCACCAAAAACTAAAAATCTAAAAAAATTTACATAGCGCCTTTGCAAGTGGACTGCTCAAATTTGGAAGTGGACTCCTCAAATTTGGAACATAAATTTCCACGGGTTTGGTTAAAGAACGAACTATATTTTTATTTAAAAATATAACAAAATATAATACGTTAAAACTTGGCAAAACGTGGTTTGGTTATAATTTTTTGACCACTGTATGTATTTTCTTATATCTTTAATTGGACCAGAACCCCACATGCCATCCCCCCCCCACCCTAAATACGGCCTTGCTCTGTATTATTCGTCCGTAATTTAGTAAGAAAAACTAACGATGTAATATAAAAAAAACTTTTTAATATACAACGCTTTTATAAATGGACTAAAAAGTAGAAAATAATATTTCTCAGTCCCATAGAATTTGTTTTGATGACTTTTGATTTTGAAATTTTAGCAAAAGTCATTATAAACAATCTATGAAATTGAAAATGAAAAACGTGGAGCGCATGCAATACAAAGCATTCGATTTAATTGACAATAGTCAAACTACATAACGTAGACCTAAAATATCTACAGCGAAAGTAGAACTTTGAAATCGATTTTAAGCGGTCGTTATTCATATACCCACATAGTGTATTACATGCGCCCCACGCTTTTCATTTTCAATTTCATACATTGTTTATAATGACTTTTGTTAAAATTTCAAAATCAAAAGTTATCAAAACAAACTCTATGGGACTGAGAAATATTATTTTCTACTTTTTAGTCCATTTATAAAAGCGTTGAATATTAAAAAGTTTTTTTTATATTATTTATTTTCTACTTTTTAGTTCTGTCTGAATAAAATTTTGCAATAGATATTAAAATAATTCAACGCTATTAATAGAAAGGTGCACACACATGCATTTATATATGTATGTACATACAAACGAGCACCAATTAATTTTATTTAAAGAAATGGCGTGTCGTCTATTTCCGCTGTAGCAAACGTAGTACATAGGGCGACATCTAGATGTCATCTACCTCGCCCTATTCACTACAGATGTCGCCCTATGCACTATGCTTTTTATAGGAGCTTTTCAAAGCAAACGTTTTATGGTGTCAGACACACAACATTGAAAGTTTCTGGACACACAACATTGCAAGTTGATAAAAGCGTTGTAAAATTGGGGCGTATTCAACATTTTGAGCATGCAGTTTTTTTTGTTGGTATATTCTTTTATTTTAAATATATTAATTTTTTTGTCACACCGTGTAACAAATAAAAAAATCGTTAAGGGCCGTTAAGTTATCCATTTTAAAGTATATGTAGTTAAATCATTAGTTAAACTTAACTACAGAAATTCTGTGTAATTTTTCCGTAGTTAAGTTTTACTAATGATTTAACTATAATGTAAAATAGATATGTAAGCAGACTCTAATATACAATTTTTTTATTATAGAAATTTATGTGCGCTATTGTTTTCTGCCGTCTGCCGTAATTACTTAAGAAGTAAACGTCTTGGCTGTTCACCAAACCGCTCTATAGTTTTATCAATAATAATAAGATTTCTTTTACGATCCCTCACACATATTCTAAAAGTTTCACGATTCAAAAAGCAAATGGAGTATTGTCTATGACTGTTTTGAGCGTGTTTCAGGAGCGTTTCATTGTGTCTAAACTCAGCGCAAGATGAATGATAACAATCAAAGTAGTATTTATTATAAGAAAATAGCAATAAAAATATGATTAAAATAGTTTATATGAGTAGTTTTAGTAGTCATACAATTCTCTGACTTGTTTTCCGATATGTAGACTAAGCTTCCTACCATACGTATGCTACAGCCAAAAAGAATACGACTAAATTAACAAACATCATAATAAAATCTGAAATACAAAAATATGCCAAAATTAGAACTTTCGAAATCGTAGAAAAATATTTCTCGTTACCCAAAAACAGCATATAAAAATAGAATATAATTAAAATTAGAAGAAATATTTCAAATAAAGTAAACGTAAGCGGGCATACATGTCGTCATCTAAACTTTTCGTAGATAGATACATACATACTCGCACATATGCACATATGTATGTACGTAGTGCATCGTATGCATGCACAGTAGGGTGGTCCAAAATAAGTAAAGAATTTTAATGCTCTCATCCCCTAGGATTGCTCTATTTCAAAAAATTTTATAAAAAAAATATATCCCTGTTTTTTATTTTGAGATTTTTTTTATGTAAATTTTATTAGAAATGTTAAAAGATAGTTATTAAAAATTTATAATAATTTACCTCGTTAATTTATCTCTTTTTAACCAACTTGAAAATAAGGAGGAGGTTATCAATTCATCGGAATATTTTTTTATGTATGCATGTTACCGTATAACTTTGGACCACATTAACTGATTTCGATAATTATTTTTCTGGTGCCTCAGGGGAGGTCCCATCATTTGATCATGAAAACATTAAATTTGTATATGAGAATTGAAGTCGGTTGTGTTGTTTGCTTAAAAACTACATACTTGTTATTGTAACAATTGAGTTGTACCGAGCCCTACAGAGGAATTTATATTGCATAAAGTTTATTATGAACTTATTGAAGAGTTAAAATATAAATTTGTTAGTTACTGTATTGCATGCAAATTTTAAAATGCGACTTCGTCTTTACAACAAAATCGTAATTTTTTCATTATTTTAAACCGACTTCAAAAAAGGGAGGAGGTTATCTATTCCCCGGAATATTTTTTTATGTACATATGTTACCGCATAACCGATTTTGATAATTCTTTTTACATCAGAAAGGTAGTGTCTCACAGGTGGTCCCATACTAATTTGGTTTAGATCCGATTATTGGATCATGAAGAAATTAACGGTAACCTTAAAGTTTTACAGTATCATTGAGTCGGTTCTGTTTTTGCTAAAAAATTACTTGTTTATTTAAACAAGAGTCTTCGATATTCGATAAATGGTTTTAGTTATAACTTCATTTTTGTTTTTTCTACAAAACCTCTGTGAACTCTAAGCATACCAAAACCCATGGCGCAATAAACAGGTGAAGTAATAAGGCAGAATTCTCTGTTCATTTTCTGACATTCGGCTGCCTTATATATCACAATGTTGCCTTTATTCGTTGAACGTTTTATGTGTTGCTTCTTTGGAAGTAATTGTATATATTTTTGGGGGCAATTTGGCCATGTATTATTTGCTTGCAACATTGTTTTTTCCTAAAATTTTCCGTTTGAATTTTTGTGGAAAATTTGTTTTTTTCTAAAACTTTCCGTTTGAATTTTTGTGGAAAAATACTATATAATTTATTTGTGATTAAAACATTAATAATGCCTAGGCCAGCTGTGTAATTTACAGAAAAACGTGGAGTTACGAAGGCGTCCGTTTCTTCCATTCACCAGCGGAGCAGGTTAGGCTGAATAAGTTGGATATTTCAAATATTTAATGGCGAAGTCATTTCTGACACAACCAACTTCTCCGAAAAATTATTATCCCACAGCCATGAAATAGACCTTCCAATAAATGTGAAAAAGCTATTTTTAAGAGCACCATGCATTTCCGTATAAATTATTTAAATAAGCGCTTGAAAGGCAAAAGGTATAATCGATTAATCTTTATAAACCCCCTATATTTAAATTTATTTATTTAAACCTTATAATCATTAATCAGGGCTGCCAGGCGTTTAGAGTCTAAAATCCGTACAAAGACAAAAAGTGGTGGGTGGAAAATCCTCACGAAATCCGTACGCTAAAACTTGTTTGGCGAGCAAGAAAAATCGTTTGTACTTAGGTGAATACAGGAATTGTACTTTTAATAACATAAAATAAAGAAACACATAATTCCACTAGTCCAATTTATTGATTGCTTCACAGACAACCTTATTATTTTTCTGACTAGAACTTTTTAGAAAGCAGTGTGTTCTTAGTTTATGTACATGTAAAACTTTTCAGATAGGCTGTCGACCCTACCGAGTACCAGTATAACGTTTGAAGCGATGGTTAAAGTTGAAAAAATAAAGAAAATTTATGTTTTTTATTTTTACACTCGAAAAATCCGTACAAAAATCCGTACATTTTGACGGAAAGTTATTATCCAAGCAAAATATGAAACTTTCGCTAACATCAATCTGTAGCGGAATACTTCCTTTTATTTTAATATATTAAATATTATTTCCTAAAAACCTGTTAAAAAGATATAACCCATTTCATGCGTACCGATTTTGAGTGAACTATGATTTATGTGTAAAACAGGCAAATTTTTACAATATGAAAAAAAAACTCAAAAACTCCGTACATCTTGACGGAAAGCTAAAAATCCGTACGTTGAATCCGTACAACCATTTTCAACCCTGAAAATCCGTACCGTACGGAAAAATCCATACATCTGGCAGGGCTGCCATTAATATCACGAGTTGCGTTTTTGTATTCACGTTGCTGATTTCATGTATCTAATTTCATCTGTTCAGAAAATTATCAAGATTTGTCTATGCATCCGTCGGTGAGTCCTTGGAAGTATTCTTTGTGCAAAATCTCTTTTACTAATATCACCATTTTGAAAAATGTTTTTGCCTCAATACATCGAATTGTACGGCTTTAACTGTCACTTTTAATTGACTACTTTTGTTAAGATGGCTACTTTTATTAAGATTTTAGTATGCATTTGTCGGTGAGTCCGTGAAGTATTATTTGTAAAAAATCTTGTTTACTAATTTCCCCATTTTAACATATTTTTTGCATAAAAATATCAGTTTGTGCGGCATTAACATGGTGTTTTGAATCCGTAGTTGGACCTTTCATCTAGAATGATATAGACACTTCTCAATCTGGGTACGTTCTTGCTTGCTTCTCTTTGTGTGAACTACTCCGTGGATTTAGTACATCACATTACTCTTATTAGCGTCAACATTTTTATTTGAGTTTGAGTGTTTGTCTTTCAATACTAAATACAAGCGTAATCCACGAAATTGTTTGTTGAATAAAAAATAATAAATTATGCTTTAATTTAGTTAATTCAAATAGGGATATCTCAAAAGTAATTTTTAATATTATGTATGTATATATATTAAATAAAAATCTTCAAATTATTACCCCTTTTGTAGTCAAAAACGGTAATTCTTTTTAATATTTCTGGCCTTTACCCTTTAAAAAAAATCTAAGGGGCGAACACTTCTAATAAGGTAGTGTCAAATCTTCCTTCTCGCTCTTCTTACTTTACCTGGTATTATTCCACCATGACCTAAACCTAAATTCAAGTACAAATAAAATAATGAAAAAAAAAATATTTTTTAATGTGTGATCTGAAAATGAATAGTGAGAGTTAATCAACAATCTCTACTTAAGTAGGCCATCTAAAATTGGGCCTAAGCCTTTTGACCACTTCGTTCACGTTTACCTTTACCATACGACTATGCCGCATTATCCACATTGGCTTAAGAGTATTCAGAACAGTGATGGGCAAAACTGTATTTACTAAGTATTAAGTACTAAGTACAAAAGTATTTAGGTATTTTGTGTTGTTGTAAATACCAAAGTACTATTTACTTAGGTATTTAGGAGCTGCTAAATACCCAAGTACTATTTACTTAGGTATTTAGGTGGTGCTAAATACTCAAGTAAAAAGTATTTAGGTATTTAGGAGCTATTTGATATTAAAGTAAGAAAAACTTGAGTATTTAGGAGCTGCTAGATACCAAAGTACAAAAAACGAAAGTATTTAGCAGGCGCTAAATACTCTGGTCCAAAGTACTTAGGTACCTTGGGGATGCAAAATACCTTCACTAAAGTACCAAGGTATTTAGTCGATGGCTAAATACTTTCAAACTAAATACTGTATAGTTTAGGAGAAATTTTGAGAATTGACACCTCACCTTACACTCACCTCAACTTACTTCACCTCTCCTCAAATAAACTCAAATTAAATTAATTTGAAAGCAATTTAGAGACTACTTTATTTTCAATAACAACAAATTGAGAGTCTAACTTTTTGTCCTGCAGCAAACTGATTTATTTAACATGACGATGTCCTAGGAAGCCGTCAATTATCTAATTCTGCATTTAAATTCGATTACTTTAAAATGCATTTGGTTTAAAGCACTGCTTTTCCCAGCTTCCAC
>NW_023458563.1:38809553-38823725 GCF_013731165.1 Rhagoletis pomonella
ACGCTTTTCATTTTCAATTTCATAGATTGTTTATAATGACTTTTGCTAAAATTTCAAAATCAAAAGTTATCAAAACAAATTCTATGGGACTGAGAAATATTATTTTCTACTTTTTAGCCATTTATAAAAGCCTTGTATATTAAAAAGTTTATTTGTATTATTTATTTTCTACTTTTTAGTCCTGTCTGAATAAAATTTTGCAATAGATATTAAAATAATTCAACGATATTAATAGAAAGGTGCACACACACGCATTTACATATGTATGTACATACAAACGAGCACCAATTAATTTTATTTAAAGAAATGGCGTGTCGTCAATTTCCGCTGTAGCAAACGTAGTACATAGGGCGACATCTAGATGTCATCTACCTCGCCCTATTCACTACAGCTGTCGCCCTATTCACTACAGCTTTCGCCCTATGCACTATGCTTTTTTATAGGAACTTTTCAAAGCTTTGCTTTGGTGTCGGACACACAACATTGAAAGTTTCTGGATCCACAACATTGAAAGTTTCTGGACGCACAACATTGCAAGTTGATAAAAGCGTTGTAATATCAGCTAATGTCATTTTAAAATTACATTGAATGAATATTGATGTGAATTCTTTTCTATGAAATTTGTAAAAAAAAAAATGAATAGTGCGTTCATCCCAGGCAAGGCGTTTGGTCAAGTTTTTGTTACAATACTTGAGCGATAAAGCCTATTTATATGAAATGCCCGTGAAGAAGCGTGGGTGATTAAAAAACTAGGCGTCGTGAGCGTGTGTGAGCGTGATTGAAAAAAAATATATATACATATAAGAGAACGTGAGTGATTTACAAAACCATGAAATTGAGCGTGCGTGAACGTGAACCCAAATCACTCACGCACCCATCTCTAGTTTAAAGTACCGCGTATCGTTGTTCTGCAAAACCGCGTAACTGACATTTTTTGCCAAAAATTGAACTTGCTCACACCATACCTTGGCTAAAGCCCTATCCATTCGAATATACTAGCCAGAAAAGCGATTGCTTTATAAAACAAAAACCTTTTTGATATATGAGTATTCTTAGGCACGGTGCACATTAGTGCGATGCGATACGATATAGATGCGACATCGGCATGCTGAGTACGTGGTAATTGGTAGAAAGCGATGAAAACTGTGCACACTTGCACGACAGGGACACCGATGCGATATAATATCGCATGCATATCGCACGTGCGACACGGTTTTCTGAACGAGGTGAGATTAGCATTGCGCGGTATTTTTTGCAATAAGCATGCCCACTTCACAGGCGGAAGCATCTTCCTCAATTCTTTTAGTCGAATTTATAATAAAACCCATGTTTATGAAACTATACAGACAAAAAAACGACTGTACAACAGACATGACTAGTTTGGCATGGAAAAATATAGCGTCTGAGGTCAAGGACACAGGTAAATGCACAAAAGAATATTTTTTGTGATGGTTTATTTGCCTTTGTTTTCACATCTCTTCTTTGCACGCATACATATAATATCCTCTATTTCTGCCAATTCGATGCTTCGCAGCAAATTTATAGTCAAATTGCTGTTGATTTGCTGCTGCTGCGCTGTCTTTGTGCTTCCACAATTTGCTTTCGAAATTTCGTAGCAAAACGGCAGCCAAAGCATTTGTTTTTTTCTGAATTGCCTTTGCTTTGCTTTCGATATCATATATGCCGAAGTCAAAGCACCGCAAAAGCAAATTAAATAAAAATATTACAGCATTTTCAAACCCTGATTTTAAAGCTCTTTATTTTTGATTTTGAATAGCAAAAAAGATTTGGTGTTTGTTTAAATGTTAATGATTAACTATTTTGATCAAATATTCAAATAATTAGTAATCACTGTAATTAGAAACAATTAAGAAATAATCCTCTCATTTACCAATAAAAGAAGAAATCAGATATAATAACAAATACTAAAAAAGTAAGTGCGCCTGGGCCACACTGTAGAAGTGAAACTTACGTTACTTATCTATCTATACATACACACATCTGCTTTTGCTTATCAATGTAGATCCCTACCTCTACCACTGTTCGTTTTAATAACATTCATGTTATCCTCTTTTTCCATTCTCTTTATTTTTTTCTTTATACTCTATCTATAACAAAATCGATTATAACGTCCATCAACATATCGATAACAAAATCAATGACAAATTCGATAAAAATTTCAATAGCAACATCGATAATACCATTGGTAGCTAAATCGATTACAAAATCGATACCAAAATCGATACCAAAATCGATAAATATCGATAACAAAATCGATAAATATCGATAACAAAATCGATAAATATCGATTACAAAATCAATAAATATCGACAACAAAATCGATAAATATCGATAACCAAATCGATAAATATCGATAACAAAATCGATAAATATCGATAGCAAAACCGATAAATATCGATAACAAAATCGATAAATATCGAAAACAAAGTCGATAACAAAATCGATAAATATCGAAAACAAAAGCGATAACAAAATCGATAAAAGTCGATAACAAAATCGATAAAGATCGATTACAAAATCGATAACAAAATCGATAAATATCGATAACAAAACCGATAAAAATATCGATTATTTTATCGATAAGTCTCGAGAATCCCGAAAGTCTCTAAAATCCCAAAATAGTTAACAGATTGAGTCTATATCATTTCCTCTTTAATTACCTTTCTTTTAATCTTTCTTCCCCTATCTTCATCTTTACTTTCATCGGTATCCTCATCCTCGTCTTTGTCTTTACTTTTATGTTTATCTTTTTCTCAGCTACATATTCCCCTTCACCTTTGCCCTTATATAAGTGAAGTATTTAAATTTACCTTGGTCTTCATTTTTGCCTATATCTTTACGCATCTTTGTTTATGTTTTTATTTTTACCTTTGCCTTTATCCTTTTCTTTATCTATGTACGTACTCACCTTTACTTTCATTTTTGTATTGATCTTTTTCTAAGTGTTATTCTTTAACCTTTTATTAGCAAAATTTTGTTAAATTAATACCATATTCCTACACGCAAGAAGCACTTGTTTCAGCCCCAACCATTTCCGTTGCACCATTCCCATTGCACCATTTCCGTTGCATCATTTCCGTTGCACCATTTCCGTGTGCAATTTCCGCTGAATTTTCCAATTTACTCCCAATCAACCAACCGCCGCTAAAGACGTTTCACTTCAAAAAATGACGTATTTATGTAGGTAATTATTTTTGATTATTCGTTATATTTTTATATGTTTTTTTTCTTGAGTGTTATTTTATTACATTTAAGGAATTTTTAAATTAAAGAGAGAAAGTACAAATTTGTGTGCTCTATAGCCCAATGCTACAAAAAATAATGAAGTAAAAATACCTGGTAAGTCATGTTATTTTTCAGGTAGATGGAATCGAGATACGAAATTTTTGTCAAACACCCACACTATCTTGATTTACTGTTAAAAAACTGAGTTTCCGCACTTATAAGCTTGTAACTCAGATGACTATATACCGAGTTTAGACTTTTCGAATGATATAAGTTAACACGCACCAGTCGCATTTGTTGCGACGCTCCCACGGTTGGCCGTTACACGTGCCGCAGTGTCAGCATATTTTAATTTCACCATATAGTGTAACGGGAGACATTGCCACTTGCTTTCCATAATGCACCCGTGAGAAGTCAAGGCCAAATCGAGTCTCAGACAATGGGTTGTAAACATGTTACGCAACCATTGCGTCGCTGCCGGAGAACGAAGGTGGGAAGCAAGCAACGGCCACAACGGGCAGGCAGTCGAGTTCGGGACGGGTTATCGTACAGTACGTTTAGTATTAGACTTAGTAGTAAGAAGTTAAGTGTTAATAAAACCTAAGTGTATTCCTAACCTGTCTGCAGGGACCCAGTAGTGTGAAAAAAGTGGACAAGTTATCGAAATAAAAGTGTAAACCTTCAAAGGACTAAACAATTTAAAGAATAAATTAATCAAGGGATCAGGCTGACTACCGAATGCCAATTCTCCGTTTATTGTAAGTATACTACCACGAATTTATCTTTTTGCTATTTCACAGATGGAGTCCTTGCGAACGACCGTAGCAAATTTAACTGGTGCTGTCAATGCTCTTGTAGGAGAAATTTACACACTAGAAAGGCGCATGGCACACATAGACGCGGCTCACTGTAGGCCTGTAACACTAGGAGCTGACGCCTTAGTCGAACCAGCAGATGGGGTGGTGACTCACACCCCCACTACTGAAGCGGAATTTAGGGACATTTCTGGAGTCCCTGATTCCATGAAGGACCTGAAAGAGACCGTTACTAACTTGTCAGGTGCTTTCAAGGCAATGCTGGGAAAGATGGATTCGCTCGAAACACGATTCACCCACATGAACTCCATCAGCGCGGAAGCGACAGCAGCCTCGATTGATGGGCCACGTGGAGTCGACTGCGCGGACGAGGAGTGTCCAGTATGTTCATGCCCTGAACCTACCGGTTTGACGGTATATCAAATAGGCAGCAAGTGTAGGATTGTGTTTTTTGATGAGGCATTTTTCAAATTGAAACCGCGTGTTTCAAGAACATCATAAATTCAAGGACGATCACTGAAACTAGCCATTCCCGACTCTAACGTGACATAACGTAGCCTTCGACAAACCAATACCTATACTACGACAGACTTGATATCCTGTGCTAGTGACTGGGAACAGTTCAAAGGTGACAGTGCCAAAGTGGAAACGAAAAAGTGAAAATTGAAAATGAAAAAATAATAAGACCTAAATTAAGGTGTATTTAAATTAAGGCTTGTACATCCGCATAAAAAAATATTTCGAAAACCGTGGGGTATAGAGGCCCTCAGGTTTATAACTTAAGCTTAGCTCTGCGATCCCCACGGGGCACTCCAGGGTATAAAAGCTCCTCTTCCTAGAAGAGGTGAAATGATTGAAATAAAAATTAAGTGCAAAGGCTGACACAGCCAAGGAGGAAACTTAAATTAAAACTGCCGAGGCTCGTGACCCCGAAAGAACCTCGGGCTTAGGTTATAAACTATTACGTCCACACCCTGCTGGTCCTTAATGACAGTAACGGGTATAAAATTGTTGAAAGTAGTCCTGTGACCCCGAAGACCCTCAGGCAACTAAATAAATTAAAAATACATAAATTAATAACTATGATGACGCCGCTGGTACTTCACCTACTATTCTCACGTGAATATATCGACCGGACTTCATCAACTCAAAACTCTAATCTCAAGAGCAAACTTAACCGATTATAAAAGAAAATATCAAAGCTGAATAGGGAAAAGCAATATCGAATGGTGATTGACTACAAGAGGTTAATCACAGTGACAATAGCATACACGTATCTTAACCCTGACATAAACGCGACGCTTTGTAACCTCGGACAGGCTAATTATTATTCTACGATAGACTTGACGTCTGGTTTTCACCAAATACCAGTGAAGGACTCAGACATACTTAAAACCGCTTTCTCAACGATGAACGGAAAGTACGAGTTCCTACGTCTACCCTTTGGACTGAAAAACGCGCCCGCTATTTTCCAAAGAATGATTGACGACGCATTGAAACAATACATTGGAAAAATATGCTATGTCTATATTGATGACATTATAGTATTTGGAGAAGATGCGGACGAACATTTAGACAACGTAGAAAAGGGGTTTTCAGGACTCTTAGAGGCAAATTTAAAGGTTAACTTAGACCAAACATGTTTTTTCGAAAAGGAAGTTGAATTCCTTAGCTATGTAGTTACTCCAGATTGTGTACGAGCTGACCCAAAAAAGGTGGAAGCTATAAAGATGATTTCACCTCCCCTAAATCTGAAAGACCTGAAGAGTTTCTTGGGTATGACTTCGTACTATAGGAAATTCATTAAGGATTATGCAAAGATCATCAACCTCTGACGTTTTCCATGAGTAACCGCAATTACAACGCCAAGCTCAAGCGATGGAAAGCGCGGATAGAGGAATACAATTGTGAGGTGATTTATAAACCAGGCAAGACGAATGTGGTCGCCGATGCACTCTCCCGCCTCAAGACGGAAGTGAATGCACTCACAGATTCAATCGTCGCTCAGCCGCCGTGTACTGTAGCTGACGCGGCATCCGAAACAGATACTGCATCAGAAGGCACAATGCATTCCGCCGAGCAAGATGGTTCAGACCTCAATCCACACGTAGAGGTACCCATAAATGCGTTTAGGAACCAAATAATCCTAAGACAGGGGGCGAGTTGCGAGTGTAGTGAAGAACCTCATATGGGCTACAAAAGGTACTTTATTACTATGCCCGTATTAAATTGCGAATGTCTGGTGCCTGTCCTAAAGAATAATCTAAACCCAAATGTGATAAACGGCATTAAAATACCAGAAGATTCGATCCATGCATTACAAAGGGCTTATGTTAATAATTTCAGCAGATACAAAATTAGAATCACTCAGCGCATAGTGGAGGACGTTACGATTGCTGATAGGGTATTTAGCATAATCGAACACGGGCATAGACGTGCTCATCGTAATGCTCGCGAAAATAGGGAAAAAATCCTTGAAAAATTTTATTTTCCGACTATGTCTAAACATATAAGGGAATACATTAGTCAATATGAAACGTGTAAATTAAACAAATATGATAGGCATCCGTCAAAGCCGTATATGCAGCCAACCCCTATCCCTAATTATCCGTGTGAGATCCTACATATTGATATTTTTGAAATAGAGCGACAGAAATACTTGAGCTGTATCGATAAATTCACAAAATTTGCGAAGCTTTTTCCGATAAAGAACAAATCTTCCACTCATTTGCGAACAAAATTAACAGTTGCACTGCATTACTTTACAGTACCACGAGCTTTAGTTATGGACAATGAACGTGGATTTTTAACCCCACTCATATTAAACTACATTAGATCCTTAGGAATAGAAATATATAAAACACCAACGCAACGAAGCGAAGCCAATGGTCAGATCGAGAGGTTACATTCTACACTGATCGAAATATATCGTTGCCTTTGCGCTGAATATCCTAGACTAACAACCAAAGAACGCGTCGCGATATCTGTTGATAGATATAATAATACAATCCATTCGGTGATTAAAAGGAAGCCCGCCGACGTTTTCCTTAACAGGACTGCTAGAATAAATTACCAGGAACTGGCAAACTTTAGGGAACACACAAATGAGGACATAAAGGCTCTTTTATTGCATGAGCAAGAAAGTAGAAATGCAAGAAATAATAAAACTCGCTCGCCCCCTCGCAATTTCAATAGCGGTGATGAATTGTTCATCGCCAACAAACAAATTAAAAGCAAACCGAAACCACTCTATAAAAAAGAAGCTGTCGCAGAAAATAGGAATGCGACTATTGTCACACAAAGTGGAAAGAAATTCCACAAATCAGGCATAAAAAATATCTGAAGATATTAAAACAAAAGAAAACCATTATTATATAAAGTGGAGAAACATCCATAAATGAGACATAAATAAATGTCAAAATATTTACAAGCTACATTGGTGAAGAGACAAAAAACTCATGCATAGATCCTTAAGTCCCAGGGGTTTGGGTACAAAATTTTTTTTTTGTATTCGATCAAGTCATATTGGTTCAATTCCAGTTTACTCGATGGTTCGAGTGACGACAATCGAAGTGGTTCAACTCCACCAGAGGACTATGACTTTAATTGACGTGAAGTCACTCGTGCCATGAGTAGGCCATTTGCAATCATTAACGCTTATGGCTAAAAGGGATTACCGCGAGCCTTCCAATGTCATCTGAGTTTACGTCTGTATTCCAATGGCAAGAAAAAGCCGCAATGGCAAAAAAAAAACAAAAAAAAAAGAGGAAAGCATTCCATAAAACCAAAAATAACCTGCTTAAAAGTTGAAAAAATACTAACTTACTAACACGCAGAAACTAATGCAAAAAAATATATAAAAATTAAAATTATTAGTCTAACATACTACCCCGTACTAATGATACTAATCCTAATAATTAAATACTAACAAATTAATCGTCAAAAAACCCAATGTTAACATCACTACCTGGGTCCCCATGAATTCCTGATATCCCTTATCCTCCCGAGCTCCACTCACTAGAGATAGTATTAGAAATGAAGAAATAATTACTACATTAAATTGTTACTGTAGGATTATTGTTAAAAATTTCGGCATACACGATTCAAAAAAAATAAAATAAATTCCAAATAATTAATTATAAAGCATTCTGTATTCGATTTGACTTAAAAACTTAATTTCGAAGTAATTTAAAGAAAGAAAGTTAAATTCAATTTCTGAAAAGAAAATTATTTACGATGTTCATTTTAAGCTATATAGTAGGTAAAAGTAGGATTAAGTTAACAATTTCGAATCTAATTCATAGAATCTGCCTCTGTGCAACCGCACAAGCATACGTCGTATTCAACCTAGATTCTCCTGTTCTAACTGTTCGAGATGGGTACGGTTGGATAGTCAACGGACATTTCAAACTGGTCCACATGATCGACTTGACGCGCTATGATAAAATTTTAAATCGTCTAAGCTATGAAACCTCAAGGATGAACGAGACCAACGCTATCACTGACGTCATCACCTATCAGTTGGAGAAAACTCAAACTCAACTCGACGAGCTGAAGGGCCCTAAGCCTAAAAGCCCCAAGCGTTCAATCAATTAGATTGGGTCAGCCTGGAAGTGGATTGCTGACACACCTGACGCCTTAGACTGGGATGAAGTCCTGCGGAGCCAAGACGCATTAGTAACCAATAACAACCACCAATATAAGGTAAACTCTGAAATATTCAAGAAAACTCAAGAGCTATTACAGGCTGTTAATGGAATCGCGACGGCCACGAATGACATTTTGGGACGCAACCACCTGGCTAAAGTTTCACAGGAAATAGAGCACAAGGTAGCGATCCTTAAGGAGGACGTTAACGAGTTGATTCGAGCATGTCAAATGGCTAAAGCAGGAGTTGTCAACAGTAACCTATTAAATAAGGAGGAAATAAACCAACTAATAAGCGAAATCGAAGTCCTTCCGTACAGCAACGTCATCGAAGCCATCGAATATAGTGAGCCATCAATCTACACCAACGGCACCCTTCTACTATACGTCTTGTCCATGCCAAAAGTGGCGCAAACAAGGTTCAACCATTTAATCACACGATCAATTATGAGGGATGGTCATCGAGTCGACTTAAAGTATAAAACAATCCTAATGAACAAACAACAGACGTATGGTATTAAGGATAGCTGTCTACACCTCGCCACCGCTATGGTTTGCAAACAGGGGTCACTAGATTTACTGCCTGAAGAGGGGTGTTTACCACGTCTACTCAAGGGCGGACAAACAAGTTGTCGCTACATAACCTGCATGGAAACAGCGGTTGAAGTACTCAAGGAAGATACAATATTCCTAGACAACTTCAACAGCAGCGTATGGTCAGGTAAAATATCTAAACACCTGTCTGGTTCCTATATTCTACAGCTGGAGAACGAGACGATAACGATCAACAATCAAACCTACTGGAGTACAAGCAGCTCAGGTGTGCAGGAGCTTCCATCCGTGTTGTCTACAATAACGAATAAGAGTCTGGCAGTGAACCTCGATCTCGTCCATGAAATGACGTCTGGAAACATACGACTTTTGGGTTACCTGAAGGACAAAACTAACTGGTTTGCGACGTCTGAAGTTCTAGGACTTATTTTGCTAATGATCCTAATTTTCCTGATTTGGAGAAAATTGGCGACAGCAGCCAAACTTCCTGAGCTAAATTTGTCCATACTGCAACAGAGTTCTCGAAACCGACCGAAGAGTTAACACGCACCAGTCGCATTTGTTGCGACGCTCCCACGGTTGGCCGTTACACGTGCCGCAGTGTCAGCATATTTTAATTTCACCATATAGTGTAACGGGAGACATTGCCACTTGCATTCCATAATTCACCCGTGGGAAGTCAAGGCCAAATCGAGTCTCAGACAATGGGTTGTAAACATGTTACGCAACCATTGCGTCGCTGCCGGAGAACGAAGGTGGGAAGCAAGCAACGGCCACAACGGGCAGGCAGTCGAGTTCGGGACGGGTTATCGTACAGTACGTTTAGTATTAGACTTAGTAGTAAGAAGTTAAGTGTTAATAAAACCTAAGTGTATTCCTAACCTGTCTGTGTTTCCTTTTGGGCGGCTGGCCCAATTAATTTTTTTGACTTATACGGACTTAACGTCCGTAACTTTTATGTATATAAACTTTTAGAAAACTTAAGAGATCTGTGTGTATTTTCTGTGTTAAATTTTTCGTCGTTTTTCAAATTTGGCTAAGTTTTCACGCACTATTTTGTAAAGCAGCTATACTACTCCTGAATTGATGCAATATTTACATTTGATATATAGTGATTTTTACTTTAAAAAATCGGGGGAAATCTAAATCTAAGTTATTAAACCTTTCATGAGAAAAATAATATTCTTGGCTATATAACTCACAAATTTTTGCTTTACCTTTTTTTAATTCAGCTTTCGCCGATTTCTCCTTGTAGTGAATGCAATATTTTGAAATAATTTGTCATGAAAACTTGAATATCTCATTTCATTTTTAGCCGACTTTGTAAAAATAAACATCAGTTT
Organism: Rhagoletis pomonella; assembly: GCF_013731165.1. Classification (NCBI taxonomy): domain Eukaryota; kingdom Metazoa; phylum Arthropoda; class Insecta; order Diptera; family Tephritidae; genus Rhagoletis; species Rhagoletis pomonella. Next base: position 38,820,157 of record NW_023458563.1, read on the forward strand.
TACTCGATATTAAACATACTTTTCTCTTAAATTTTTTAAAAGTTTATAGATATAAACATAGACCATCGTTCGAAAGGTCTAAACTCGGTTTAGAAGAAACTCATTTAAAAGCTTATAAGGGCACAAATGTTTGTCTAGCTATCAAAAAATGGTATCGCGTGTCGCATCGCATGTCGCATCGCGTATCGTATCGCATATCGCAACGCATATTATTATTATTATTATTAATTTTGTTGTTTAAACGACGATATGTACATACTAGGGTGCTTTTTTGCGGTGGAGTGCAATAAGGCCCGCGAAAATAACGCCCATGGGCTTTATTTCCTCGAAAAATAAATTAAGCCCGCGATATTAAAGGCAGTATTTCCCTTTCGATATGGCAATAACGCCCGCAGGCTTCATATCCTCAAAAATGAAATAAAGCCCGCGGGCGTTATTTCATCTTTATTGTGGCTCTTGTCTCCATTTTAGAGTACGTACGTCCAAAACCCCTGTTCTATATAAAAACTAAATAATATACGAACAAACTGAAATTAACAAATTTCAACGCATATATTTAATACATATGTATGTATGAATGTACATGCGTATAAAAATTAAATAATTCAAATTTTCAACAAAATATAAAAGAAAACTTGAAAAAGTAAAAAGTTAAATAAATACTTTCGTCGATTGTCGAATAATTTGACGGCAAATTGGACACAAAATGCTTGTATTGCCATTTAGATTAGTACGCCTACTGTACTCTGCAAAGCAATCTGTGCAAAGTTTAAAATGATTGGCCGAGTTTCTCCTCCGATTGGCGGGCGGTGTGTGCCTTGATATCACACAAACTACTCGACCACGGCTGATTTATGTTATTCTGCCTTTTACTCATTTTTGTTGTTTGCGAAAATTTTCTGTCGCCTTCTCAGTTAAAACAACCGGTGCGTCATCCACAACACTACAGTATTTCTGCGGCGTGGGTACACAAACAACCCCAACTCCTCATCGTACATTCATATAGAGCATTTAAATAATGTAAGTATATAAACAAATGAATTTTCCGGTGTAATGGCGAGGTGGGCAGGGGGGAAGCGAGCCTGTTAGCGCTCAAAGGCGGCGGTCCGCGGTGGCGCCATTGGGCGACGTGACGCAGCGCGACGCGCTTGCCGAAGCCATCCGCGTTTGCCCGCCACCACTGAAAAACTTAAGACGCTGACAACAAATATGCACATCGCATTGAATGCTAAAAAAACAGTAACAATTTACCTTTAATTTACAATAATTCGCTTATCAGTTATTGGCAAAAATACCGTTCCATTTTATGCGTATACTGCAGAAGGGAATTTAACGCAGAACTAGACTGTATGCAAAAATAGAGAGCAACTCGTTTAAAATACGTGTCATTTTGTGCAAATTTATGCCTGTATACATAATTGGAATGTTTCAGTAAAATAAAGCCAGAGAAAATACAGCTCACGGGCTTTATTTCCTTTTTATGAAATAAATCAAGCGGACGTTATTTCCTTTTCTTTGGGAAATAAAGCCCGTGGCTATTGTTGCTCTTTCGCAAAAGAAATAAAGGCCGCGGGCTTTATTGCCTTTTATTGGTGGGCGTTATTTCCATTTCGAAGGGGAAATAACGCCCAGGGGCTTTATTTCTCTTTTTTTGGGAAATAAAGCCCATGTTCGTTATTTCCGTTTGCCTTCTTGAACTCCACCCTTTTTTGCCACTACTTTGTTTTTACTCCCACCTCGAAATTTTGTGGAAAATACCGAAAAAAATTTCCTGAAAAGTTTGAGCCCTTAATCACCCCTATCACCTTTGTCGAGTGTCGATTTCATTTCCTGTCGACCTCTCCGTCGAGTTGACTAAAAATCCTCATCACAAAACAAAAGCGACGATTTCTCGACAAAATATCATATGTTGCTCATATATTATACTTTACTTTATATACTTTACATATATATTATTATTGTTCTTGTTAGGGCATATACAGCGTTGCGACATAGCTAGATCTATGTGTGTAATGAAATTAGGCACTTTGGAGGGTGTCGTGTTCCAGATTCTGGATGGAGACGGTATTCACTCTCCAAGGTGTATATGTCTGAGTCGAGTTATACGCGGGCAATGGCATAGTATATGCTCTGAGGTTTTATCCTCCAGTCCACAAAACCTGCAGTTCGTCTACTCAGAGAGTCCCATCTTGTGCAGATGGTACCTCAGCCTGCAGTGTCCTGTCAGGTATCCGGGGAGAGTTCTTAACCCCTCTCTGCTAAGATTTAGCAGCCGTTCAGAGATTCCTCGAGAGGGAGTTATACATATTTTGGACTGTCTATTACCCTTTGTCAAGTGCCATTGGGTTGTAACTTGCAAGTCCTCCCATCCCCTTAGGAGCCCTGCTGTGTATCCTTTGGATGGACCAAAGAAAGGCTGAGGGCCGATCAGGCTCCGTTCGGTACCGATTCTCGATAGAGTGTCAGCCCTTTCGTTGCTATCGAATCGCCCATGACCCGGAACCCACCATAGGGTTACTCTGTTACTGACTCCCAGTTTGACCAGTACCTTTTTGCAACTGTCTACTACCCTTGACACCGTTTTACAAGAGTCAAGTGCTCTTAGCGCTGCCTGGCTCTCTGACATGATGTTTATTGTTGCCCCATTTGTCTTTCTACGAAGACATTCGTGGAAACAGACTTCAATTGCAAAAATTTCCGCCTGGAATATGGTAGGATATAAGCCCATCAGGACGTCTTTTTTTAATCTAGGTCCATAAACGCCGTCCCCAGTGTTCCCATCCTCAAGTTTCGAACCATCAGTGTAACAGACTTGAGTACCCTCGGTAGCATTGAGTCTGTGAGTTTTACAACGGGATCATTTATGAATGGTTTTACGACACCCAAATGACCCCTTAAGTCCCCACTTTTCAAGCTATTTAGGTTCGGTAGCCTCAGGGCGCTCCAGCAAGCCTCTTTCTCTATAAGTGTGGCTAGAGGCGGTATGCCTGTGATGACACCAAGCGCCTTTGTCGGGCACGAGCGCATCTCCCCCGTTATGGCCACACAAACCAGGCGGTGGAGCTTACCCAAAGTGACTTTAGAGGTTGTCGGCTTGGCTTTTGGCACCCAGGCCACTGCCGCATAGGTGACAATCGGTTTTATAACCGTATTCAGTGGCGGACCCAGGTAGGGGAAATTGGAGAAATTCCCACCCCCCTCCTCCCCCCCCCCCAAGACTGTGTAACATGTTCTTCTTCTTCTTCTTTTTTGGCGCTGTAACCGCCTAAGCGATTTTGGCCGAGTTCAGCAAAGCACGCCAGTCGTTTCTCCTCTGTGCCAACTGACGCCAATTGGAAACGCAAAGTGAAGCCAAGTCCGTCTCCACCTGATCTTTCCATCGCAGCGGGGGCCTCCCTTTTCCTCTGCTACCACCAGCGGGTTCCGAGTTGAATACTTTCAGAGCTGGAGCGTCGGTGTCCATTCGAACGACATGACCAAGCCAGCGGAGCCGCTGTATTTTAATTCGCTGCACTATGTCCATATCGTTGTAAAGCTCATACAGCTCATCGTTCCATCGTCTGCGGTAC
>NW_023458563.1:38828725-38894649 GCF_013731165.1 Rhagoletis pomonella
AGTGCGCGAACGAGGACGCAAGAGTCGGGATTGAGTATAGCCATGCAGCTGTAACTGCATACCCAGCGCAATTACTATACCCCATTGCACTCCGTGTAACATGTATTTTCATAATATTCAACTGAATATCGTGAAATATCATTACTAGAATATATAACAGGTTTGTCCCACAAGCTACTTGTAGAAAAACTCGAGCAATGTTCAAACTGTGAGCGTATATCAACTCTCTTAACTTACTTGTGGGACGCGTATGTGTAATTCAACGTGACTTGGAGTAGCTTGTGGAATAAACCTAATGAATGGATGCTTTTGAAAATTTTAATTCATGGAAAAAGTGTGTCAAATTTCACTTGAGTTTGAAATTATAGCTGTGTGCTAAGCTCAAAGTATTGTGTTATTTAAGTAGGCCTATCAGTTTTTCGAAATCACTGAATTTTCAAAATTTTGAAATTGTTTACTTAATTTTCAATTTTTAGTTTTTTTTGTTATAGTTATTTTCGAATTTGCATTATTTTACACAGTTGAAAGTCACAGCAAGTTTGAATATTTTCACAGGTTCAGAAAACAACGAAAATTCCAAAATTTTGAATTTTATAATATTATTAAATTTCTTGAGATTTCTTATTTTTAGGATATTTCCAAAATTTCAAAAACTATCGAATTCCGGGAGATTCTAGAAATTTTGGTAAAATGAGAATATTTTGAAATGTACAAAATTATTGAGATTTTAGAAATTTTATATTTTCCAAAATTTTGAGAATTTTATTTATCCCAAAACCCATCCTAAAATGTAAAAATGTGAAACATCACAAATTGTCGAAAAATTCGTATGTTCATGTACTCGTGTGTAAAAAATAGAAAATTCTTAGAATTCTAAAAGATATTAACATTTTTGAAAAATTCCAAAATTGTTCCACTTTTCTGAACTTTTCCAAAATTTTGTATTGATATAACAAAGTTTGAGAATTTTTTAATTTTTTGAAAATTTTTAAAACATCAACGTCCAAAAATTTTTTTAATCTTCAAGAATTACGAAAAAAATTTAAATTTTCAAAAACGACGAAATATGAAAATGTTTTCAACATTCGAAAACTTTTAATTTCGTTTGATAAATTTTGTATATTCAACACTTTTACTTAGAAAAAATTTGTTGTAATTCCTACAATTCTCAAAATTTTTGAAAAATAAAAAATTTCTAGAAATCTAGTATTCATTATTATATGGAATTAATTGAATAATTGGGATTTATTAAAATTTCTCAAATGCACAAAGTTTTGAAAGTTTATAAAATTTTAGAATTCCACTCACGTTATTCAAAAGGGGAAACTTAAAGAAATTAAAAACTATCAAAACTCTAAAAATTTAAAATTGCGGTGTTTTTAAATTTATATACACGATATATATACTTTACTTATATGTAAGTATGTATATGCACTTATCTATATATATATATACTTATATGTATGTGTACTTATATGTATTTATATATATGTACTTACTTTATATATGTATTATAAAAGCAAAATAAAGATTGGATTAACTTTAAAACAATTGTATATGTGCGTTCAGGACGTTACGTTACGGACGTTACTCTTTTTGGCGTTGAAAAATTTATTTTTTTAAAGCGATCTAGTTGTATTTTATTAAAAGACATAGTGCTTAAAACCATGCCATGCCATTTTTGACACAAAAATGCTAGAATTTGAATTGCATGCATTTTTCCGATTTTGGTTAACTATTTCTCGGATTCGCCCATATACGTCTCTGCGGCATAAAAAATATAAACTTCCTTAATAGGTAAATGACTATCTGGGTTACAAAACTTCTATATCAGCTGGGTTACTTGGCATACAGTTTAGTTAGCCAAAAAAAGGCAATATAAGTTTATAGTTACTTTCAAAATTGTTATATAACTTATGCAATCTGTATGATTCACTTTGAAATTCTATGTTCATTCGATTGACAATATCCAAAATATTTGACAAAACTAAATAATGAATTTTTACGGGTGCGGAATTCTTTTCTTCGGCAATAGCTCGCGCTTGGTTCAATCCTTCATCGAAACGAGATATGAAAAATAATTGCAACGCGCTCCACTGGGACAGTAAACGATCAACAGCTTGCTTCAGCGATAACCAGCGAATGTTTGAACCTGAAAAATTTTATGATTTTTTTAACAACAAAACGGTCACACCGATTATAATTCAAAACTTTAAATGTTTTAAATAATTGTAGATTTGTCCAACATTTTCGATTAACAAAAGACGCTTTCAAGTACATCCGGACGTGTTGTGCGATAATATTTTCTGCACTAACAGGGCGTTTACATGATATGGATTTGCATATGTAAATGCTACCCTTTTGTTTGTTCTCGTATGTGCGATATTGGTACCTTTGGAAACAACAAATAATAGTGGAATTCGCGCTTCTTTGTATTCGCTGTATCCTGCGTAAGTGTAACTGGTAGTGCGTGTGATTGTTGTTGCATGTGTATTTGATGAACCGCTGGCAACAACAAATCACACGCTCATGCAGTTACAATTACACAACATACAACGAATACACAGAAGAACGAATTCCCCTAATGTGTATTTTTGTATGCCTCTATACTAGTGCTTTTGCATGTTTAAAACATTAATACAGCCATATGCATACAGCAGTAATACAATTGTATGGTTAGAGTACGCATATGTTCTGAGAAACCACACGTGTTAATGGAAATGAAAGTATGTACATTTATACTGGCATGCCACCAAAATCGATGTTGTATGCATAAGATTTCTACTAGGTACTGCTGAGGTGCATTTAGGTCGCTGGTTCCATATATTCCAATATTCTTTTTAATATTAGCCAGTTTGCGAATTTTTGCGAATTTAGGAACAATTTCGGTAGCTCTAATGGATTATTTTCCATCACCGTGGAAATGTTTTGATTATGCAAATGAGTATTGATAGACTGAGCAGGCACAACTTTTAGAAACTCTAAGTAGTTTACTTATGTTTATGCATACAATACAAAAGTTGCAAATATAGGAAGTTGACAGAAATTTTTGTTCAACATTAATTTTTAGTATTTGTCAATGTTATTGTGGCTTGTTAACATTTTATTTTTAATATTTTTATTGAGCTTTGTACCACGATTGTTTATTAGGAAAAATTGAAAAAGCAACCAAGTCTAAGCGGTAGAAGTTATAGCACTATTTCGGAGATCACCACATCTCCTCATCAGACTTCTTTTTTCTAGGCTTCAGCAGGGATCGAACCTGCGAATTCGATGTTCAAAGTCAGAAGCGTTAACCACTGAGCTATGTACATCCCGTAAACTCTTGTTGCTAATTCATTTTCCTTATTCAACCAACTACTATCAAGTGCAGCTGATTTGCCGCTATTTAAACTCGACAGCGTGGTTGTTGTTGTCAATTCTATACATCCATTTGCTTATTTGCTTTTTTGTATAGTTTCAGGCAGGCTCTTCCTAAACTATGTATTTGTCAATGTTATTGTGGCTTGTTAACATTTTATTTTTAATATTTTTATTCAGCTTTGTACCACGATTGTTTATTAGGAACAATTGAAAAAGCAACCAAGTCTAAGCGGTAGAAGTTATAGCACTATTTCGGAGATCACCACATCTCCTCATCAGACTTCTTTTTTCTAGACTTCAGCAGGGATCGAACCTGCGATTTCGATGTTCAAAGTCAGAAGCGTTAACCACTGAGCTATGTACATCCCGTAAGCTCTTGTTGCTAATTCATTTTCCTTATTCAACCAACTACTATCAAGTGCAGCTGATTTGCCGCTATTTAAACTCGACAGCGTGGTTGTTAATTTTTAGTATTTTTTTTTTTATAATTTTAACGATTTTCATCATATTATTATCTTAAATCAGTAACAGTAAGCCTCGCCTTCAATTTGATAATTATTATGTACCGATCGTATATTGAAAAACTTAGGTGGATCTCTAGTTTTTTTCTACAAAAATTTCTATTCAATTGTATTTATATAAAAGAACCGGATTGCCAGGGAGTGACTTTTTTCGTTCAAGCAACATCGTACAGTTGGAGAGTCCTCAAAAGGATTTCCCAGGATATGTTAAAGGCTATTGCATTTACCTACAGTAACTTTTTCACATAATGGAATTAACTAAGATATTTATATCTAAACACTTATTGCACGTCCTCTACTTTCATATAACGGTAAATTTAGCGACTGCGAAAAATGTGCTTCTTCGGCGACTAATGAAACCATTCCGCTCCAATTTTCAAGACTGCATAAATGGACTTAATTGTATTTTGTTGATGTATGTACTTATGTGCTTGAAACTATTACTAACTTATCAAACGATTCCTAATCTTGGACAATACATGTGTGAGTTCATTCACCACGATTGTGAAAACTGATCAAATCGGCAAATACATAAACATCCGAAAACATAAAAACGTTTGAAATAAATCTCGTCTCATTTTTTTTTGCATTTTTCACTTTTTAGGGAAAATTATCGTTTTTGTAAGTCTTATCTTAATATCTTAAAAACTTGTAGTCTTATTGAAAAATTATATATGAACGGGGATAGTAAATTTAATAACCATTAATTTGATATATCGTCATGTTTATCACAATTAACGCATTCCATGTATATTACGAGCCAAAGTTTCATTTTCAAAATTCATACACTTTGAATCAATTTCGCGGGCTAAATATAAATTTTAAATTAATCTTTCGTGGCCAATAACGATTGCCTTAGACCTAAGACACAAAAATATTACTTTTACAATACCGTTAAATGCCTTTTATTTTCCCCTATACAAAATCGACCCAGCCTAACACATATGTATTTCAACAGAAAAGGGTTTTCCAGTCTGAACGCAATGGTTGTAAGTACATACATATGTATGTTTAATGCAAACAATGAAATACAAAATTTTGCTATTGATTTTTAGGTGTGTGATCATAAAATGCGGACTCGGTACATTGACGCACGGTACCCCGGAACTAGTTATGATGCATTGGTGTGGAATACCAGTGAACTAAGACGAATGATGCAACAAAACTCCGAGAATGGGGAAAGGAATTCGTGGATTTTAGACAGGTTGTCTAACGATTATGTTCTATTTATAGTAACTTTTTGTACAATATAGGCCACGCAGGGTATCCTCTGGAACCTTTTTTAATGACACCGCATCGGGCAGCTGAACTGAATAGCTTGGGGAGCAAGTATAACATTGCACACGCCAAAGCGCGGAACATAGTGGAGAGAATCATCGGGGTCCTAAAAAAATAGATTCCGGTGCCTTCTTTCTGCTCGTCAGCTGCATTACTCTCCAACAGAAGCAACAAAAATTGTTAACGTATGTGCTGCGTTACACAACATTTTCTTGAAGAAAATGCGACTAATATGGGATGACTCCGGGAACAATCGCATCTCAACTGATTTTGAATTATTTTCTTAATATATCTTTACAATCTTTGTGTTTTGCTGCAGCTGCTTCCTCCAAAGGTTTTTTTAGTATTCGAGGACTAAGGATCCCTTGTTCAAAGGCTGGTTGTATAAACACTTGAGGTTACGAGGCTTGCTGTAATGATGCAATTGCACATTAAAAGCCAAATCAGATAGAGGCGATCTATTGCAGCAGGCACGCTCGCAAAAGCATCAAAAAAGCTGTGCAGCATAAAACGTCAGAAAAAAGTAGGCGACTTTTTTAAAACTTCATTGAAAATGTACTGAATGCAAAATAGACTGAAATATTAGGTCCATTCCATAACTTTTTCATTAAGCACTTGCAGCGAGAGCGTAAAAGAAAAATAGAGAGCAAGAAAAAATTTTCAGAAAAAGTTATTGAACGCAAAACTAGTAAAAACTTGCAACTTGAGCTATTTTATCACTTTCTGACGGTTAAGTTTTGGCGCGAAATTTTCTTTTTAATTGCGAATAGTTCATAAGTCATAAAAGTAAAAATATATACAATAGATTTAAATTTTATATCCATATTTTCATTTCACTAATTATGTTTCATCAAATCATCCTTCTTAGCAGAACGTAATTTAGCATTTTCGACAACCGAGCCCCTAACCAAATTTCTACAAGAAACACCAATTATTAAAAAACAACGCGATTATTTAGCCCCTTTGAACTTACACATTATTGCCCAGAAATTTAATGGGCTAAAACATCTAAATAGAAAGTTGAAAATCTAGCTGAAAATTTGCAGATTGTTTATAATTTTTGCACAATTTTTGTGGACTTATATTTTGTTTGTTAATGAGCTTGGCTTTTATGGAAAAATAATAAACATTAAATAAACGAAGAAAAAAATCGATCAAAATGTTGATGACTTAATCAGCTGATCACAAGTGTATGTATAAAATGATTTTTATATTAACGACCTCAAACCAGTTTATAATGAAATTTAAATGTGCTTTGTCGAAATGATATTTTAATATAGCTTACGTATATATCGAGCCCTAACCGCCAACATAACGTAAGCGACATTTTTTTCAAAATTTTCTTTTTGACGCAGAAATATTCCTAGAGCATCTATATTTTGAAAAAAATGTCGCTTACATTATTTTGGCGGTTAGGGCTCGATATGTACCTTTGTATACAATAAAAGTTTAAATAATAACACTTTTTTGTACATTTATTTAAAAAAAGACGTTTTTGGGTAGGAAATGACGTTTTTTCAGACCAAGAGGAACGTTTTCTCGTGCTGAAGACCTGGCAACACTGGTTGCGACAGTGATAGGGGTGAATATTAATATTAAGTGCTCGACCAAAGCATGCAAACATTTTGAAATATAGATAATAGCGATTTGGTGTTCTACACCTTTTTTGTAGGCAATTGATTTTATTACAAGCTTGTCATTTACGTTTTTCTGTAGCTCTTGTTATTTACGAGATAGGGGTAAAAAAACAAATATTTAATGAAACAAGTAAGAAAGTCTAAGTTCGGGCGGAGCCGAACATTAAATACCCGGCGCAAGTATTAAATATATGTTTTCCACCTTTCCGAAAGCTACCGCTACATGATAAGCGGGTGTATAAATATTAAGTAAACTAGCATCCTTAAATTTCGAAATATTGAAATTTCAAGCATTTCTGAAATTTACCGTTATATGAAAAGCGGCCGTAATTTTAGTCCGATTTCAATAATTTTCAACGGTTTGCTTTTATGTGGCAAGCACAATAATCATACCGAGTTTGGTACAAATTGCTAGAACTGTTACCGATATACATAAATGTGATCATAAGTGGGCGGTGCCACGCCCATTTTCCAAAATTTTATCATAAGCGTATTTCCTGATAAAAAATTGTTGCAACCGTCAATTTTGAATAAATTAGCTTTAATATTTACTGATTTATCGAGGATTTCGTATTTCTCGAAATTACCGTTATATGGGATGTGGGCGTGGTTATTGTCCGATTTTAAACATTTTCGGCCATTTGGTATGCTGTACCAGGGTCAACAACTGTGCCAAGTTTGGAAGAAATTGGTGCAGCGGTTTCCAAAATATACACATGTAACTATAAGTGGGCGTGGCTACGCCCATTTTCAAAAATTTTTAATGTTCTTATTTCTCGTCTAAAAGTTATTCTAAATGTCAATTTTGAGTGAATTATCTTCAGTAGTTACTAAAATATCGCAGTTTTCGTATTTCTGAAAATTACCGTTATATGGGAGGTAGGCGTGGTTATTGTCCGATTTCGCCCATTTTCAATACCATCCGTCCCACGCCCAATAGAAGTGCATGTACGAACTTTCGTTATGATATCTCAATTTTTACTCGAGTTATCGTGTGCACAGACGGACGGACGGACGGACGGACGGACGGACGGACGGACGGACAGACAGTCACCGCTTAATCGATTTCTCTTTTCATTCTGATCATTTATGTATACATTTGTCTATATCTATCTCGATTCGTTTTGCCTGTTACAAACAACCGTTATGTGAACAAAGTTATAATACCCTTGTGCACAAGTGCGCTCGGGTATAAAAATTAGTCTTAGTAAGCCGTACCACTTTGCTGCTAGGGGGATTCACTTCTGAAGAAACCCCATCAATGACCAAGATTGTACCATAAAATGCCTTTGAGCTGTAGAATTTTGTAGAAAAAAAATCAAATTGTATATATGTGTATTTTAAACGGGAAATCTTTGCATGCCTTGGTCGAGCACTTAATAGTAATAATAAGGTCAAAAATTTCGAGGGACTTCTTTTAGGTATTTCTCACAAAATATCGAGGAGGCAGTGAAAAAAAATAATCGCCAAAAAAGGCACCCTAATACATATTAGAAATGTTTCAAATATCATATTTTTCACATGCGAATGCGAATGTTAGGAATAACATTAAAAAAGCTATAATTAACTTAAGTCTCGTTTTATTATTTTACAATTTTGTAAATTATTAGAACATTGAATGAGTGCTTAACCTATACAGTGTTTTAATCTAGTAGTCAAAGTTCAAAAGGGACATATTATATTTCAAAAAAAGTAATTTTGCTGCCTTTTCTCCCGCGAGGCGATTTCATAGAGGCTCGTATAGTATAACGCCGGCTGCACTGAACATTGCTCATTGGAACGCTGGCGGGTGGAGCGCTGAAATATTTGCGGACCATATCTGTAAATTTGTCGTATTTTAGTTTAGTTTTCCACCAATCGAGAGGATTTTCACCGAGATGAGCTCGTTATTCTTTAAGATAGGCCTTCAGTTGAGGTTTAACTTCACATTTTTTAATGTCTCCAGATTCTACATCCGAGCCTTCGCTTTCGCTGGAGGAATCTAAAATGATTTCTGAGTTGCTTATATGTAAGTACAGTGACTATTCGTACCGATTTTGGAGGGACAGCACCGATTTTGAAAAACATTGTCCCGCTGAATATTTTTTAAAAGTCGGGACGTATAAGTGTCCCGATTTTTCATATCTGTACCAATTAAGTCCCGATTTTCAGTGATTTATTTGTTAATTTAATAAGAGTCTCCTGTACTCTGGCCCAAAAACAATTTTTCGTACAAACGTGGCAGCACTTTCGTTATCACAAAGGATATAGAATATAAGGGAACCATAAACATAGCCAACATCCTTGTTTTCCATGATCTTAGTTTTCTTTATGTTTTATTACGTCAAACTAGTGCTCTCGCTATATTATCAAAATTTTTTAAGGTCTTTATAATTGTGTGTTAAGATTTTTTTAATGAAACAATTCTAACTTGAACTTAGTGAAATTATAAAAGATAATATTAATTCCCTCGAAAAAATCATGAATATAAAAAACATAAGCGGTAGATAAAGTTCCGAAAATATAAATATGGAAGAGACATTTAAGCATTATCTGGCTATTTCTCTCGATTATTTAATGTTTATTATTTTTTACGAAAGTGTAGCTTGTTATCTAACAAAGACCATGTAAGTCAAAATTTCAAACATTGTACAAAAATGAGCAAAATTCGACAAAGATTTATCAATATTTTGAGCTTTTTAATTAGATTTCTTAGAAACACTATTTTTTGGTAATTTTTTTTTTTTTGAAGGTGTTGCTCATTTTCTCCATACAAACAAAATTTTAAACATAGTACCTTGGATGGAAGAAAATCCTCGAACGAAAAATTGGCAAAAATCAAGGGTACTACTTCAAACTTGCCCTTTATTGTATTAAAATTTAAAGGGCTACAAAACTGCAAGGCAATTCCAGAAAATCTGGTTAAAATGTTTAAAATTTTGATCAACATTTGTTAAAATTCGTCGAAATTTTATAAATGTTCTACAAAGTTTTAAATTTTGACTTACATGATTATTTAGATAGTACGTTATATTTTCATAAAAAAATAATAAACATTTCTTAAACAAATAAAAGTAACCAAAACTTGCTAAAATGTCTTTCCCTATTTACATTCTCGCCACCGTGTATATTAATAATAATAGATTGGCGCTTACACATATATTAGTGCTGGCCGAGCTTCCCCTCCGGTTTGTGGCATGCGCAAACTCCGACCGGCGATTGTATTTTTATGAGAAGCTGTTTTCATGGCAGAAATACATTCGGAGGTTTGCCGTTGTCTGCCGAGGGGTGTCCGCTATTAGAAAAAACTTCTTTTGATTTTTATTTTCTGTTGTTAGGTTGGGCCGGGCTTGAACCTAGGCCCTGCGGAGTGGTAGCGTGCACTGCTACCTGTATTAAATGGTGTTATGTCTTTTTAATCTAAAAACAAAATTCTTTGTTCGGATTCGTTGATTTAGAAATGTCCCGATTTTTGGCCACAGAAATCTGGTCACCGTACTTATAAGACTTGTAGCACTACTTGTTGAAGGCCCATCAATGTTGCTTGATATACTACTTAACCGTTTAGCGCCTGAAGCTAAAAGTCAGTTATTGTCCGCACCCTAGTTAGACAGACTTAGAGCAAGTTCGAAAATATTAGAGTGGACTCTCTGCCCATGTACACATTCGCTTTCGCAAAACATTCGTATCATTTGATGCGAATGCGAATGTCGAATGCGAATGTGTAAAATACATATGAATTCAAAAATATATTTTACATTAAACAGTTTTGAAATCTAAATTTTTTTATTCTTGTTACTGACAGAATTGACATATGTAGAGTTAGCTAGTTAACCTTTGAAAATTGCTGGGCTACATAGATATTTTATGCCCAATTTTCTCCACAATGGTACAGAATCAGGGGCGAACGCAGGTAGGGGTTTTGTGGATTCAAAGATTTCTATTGACATCTTTTTTATTGCATTTGTTATTTTTTTTTACTATTTCGATTGCTGAGTGGAAGATCGACCTATCTCGGCAGCCAGTACGAAAACGCCCTATCTCAAAAAACTTTTCAAGAACGCCCTATTTCAGAATTCGTTTCAAAAACACCCTATCTCAGCTGCCGATTCAAAAACGCCCTATGTCAGCACATTTTCAATACATTTTGAAGTAAGATAGCGCGTTTTTGAACCGAATTCTGAGATAGGGTGTTTTTCAATAAAACTCTGAAATAGGGCGTTCTTGAAAAGTTTTTTGAGATAGGGCGTTTTCGAACTGGCTGTCGAGATAGGTCGATCTTCCACTCAGCAGTCGATTTACTAGTATTATTTTTTTAGTTTTTTTTTTTTGTTTTGCCTGTAGCACGGTGTTATATGTATGTAAAATGAGCTAGACATTTATAAAAAAAAAATATTAAATAAACAAAAGAAATAGTTACAATAGTTAGTTTCTATTATTGCCACCAATACAAATTAAATCCCGAAAATCCCAGGATTATTTGCCGGCCGATTTAAAAAAGACCGGGGTCCCGCGATTAACATGCGCATTTTTCCCTTTTTTTTATGCATGAAATTCCTATCCCTAGTTATTAACACGAGCCCTAACCGCCAAAATAACGTAAGCGACATTTGTTTTTCAAAATTTTCTTTTTGATGCAGAAATGCATCTAGATGCTCTAGGAATATTTCTGCATCAAAAAGAAAATTTTGAATAAGAAAATGTCGCTTACGTTATTTTGGCGGTTAGGGCTCGATATTATGACCAGCGTTGCCGCTTTGATAATTTTTTACCAAAACTGGTAATTTTTTTTCTTTTTAGAAGGAGTTTGATAAATTGGTAATTTTTTTCTCAATTTGGTAATTTTTTTAACGTAAGTCTTTTCTTTTAAGTTTTTAATACTAACTTATTACTTATAAAAATTTATAACTTTGAACCTTCTGATAATTGCACAAAACAATAAAATTTGCTTATGTACTTACATACATATGTATGTATCTACACCTTAAGAGAGCCAAAAATTGAAAGGGCTCTTTAATGTAACAATTTGCCTTGACAACTCAGAACTTTTAGTATGAGTTTGCAATATAGCAGGAAACCACCCATTTTTCCCAATATGGCGGCTCGATCACAGCCCCTACAGTCCCACAAATCTGAATTTTGGATAATTTTTAGCTGCCGGAACCAATGGTGAAAGAATATAATTTCACGGGACTAATTAAAAGTTTGCGATTAAATACGAATGTGACCCACTTATAAAATAGTAAAAGTAAATTTTATCTACCGTTTAACGATACATTTGCTCGTTTCATGTTTTGGTTTTAAGTTATGTAAAATAAATTATGTAAAAGACTGTATGTTACAGCCCATTTCCACCAAACGCTTAACTACAGATAAGAGTTTAGATATTTTCAACAATAGGTGAACTGCAATGTTCATTTATTCGTTTTTGTTATTTTCCTTTCATTTGCTTGTACCTAATATGAGCAACTACCTCCTTCGAGTTGTAATCTGCTTTTATCCAATAGGCATAAACTGCAGTAGAAATTAACTATTAAACACCTTTAAATGTTTGTAAATCTCTGAGCGATTTTTTTGTTTTATCTTTTAGGGTCGATTCTTCAATGTCTGATTAGTACAAATCGGAGGTAGAAGGTCCGGTTAAATACATTCAACAACCGGCCATTAAAAATGTTATAGTCGGAACACATTGAAAAGGACAACCACAGCTGTAAATTGTTCATCTTCGTTATCTAAACGCTCAGTCGATGGTGATATGAATTTTTTGAACACGGCAGCGACATCATGCATTTTTATGAGTTTGTCATAAAAGAATGGGAAGAACTCATTTTTCGGTCGAAAAATATAAATAGATCTAGACTGGCCACAAACCCAGACGTGGTGTATTATCTACATACGTCGAAAAATAATTTCCAATTTGTTTAGAATATTATGCTCATAAAAATTTGGTAATTTTTTTCTGAGTTTGGTAATTTTTTTAGAGGTTTGGTAAAAATCTTTATGGCAACACTGATTATGACCGTATATTAAGATTATATAAACGAAACAAGTACCTTTTCCCCCAATCCAAAGTCGATGGCAAGTAAATCGGGTGCCTTCGTCCAATTTTTTCGCGTTCCATAATGTGTCCAGCCAAAAGTGGGTCATATGGAGTCCGATGAGCAAAAATTACTATCATACTTAAACAAAAGCGTTGAGCGGAGCGTTTTCTGATACGTTATCGCCGAAGTGCCATGCCTAAACAAAAGCGTCAACGCTACGTCAAATGCAGAAATAACACCAACAATAAGCATAGGTTTGTTTGTTGAGATGCGAAAATGACAGTTTCGCCGTCTCCTGCAGCCAACTTCACTTCCTAACGCCCTGTCAAAATCGGATTTTCTAACCGCTCAGCGTTGAAGCCGCGTTATTTCGGTATGCTTCATACAAAATGTACAGACATGAGAATTTTTTGACAGCCAGACAACGCTGACGCTTTTGTTTAGGAATGGCAGTTACATCAGAGCCTTGGAAAGCAAAAACACGTTCCGCTATAAATTTGATGGCAACTCTTTTCAGCATCTCGCGCCGACAATTTCCTGCCTCGCTGATCTGTTGCTGCATTCCTGGGTCTTTACAAGCTAAGTTTTGAGCCCAAGTTGCACAGGCTAGAATTGAATCGGCGTGACCCTTTGATTTGTCGGGAAGTTAGTTTAAATTGATTGAAGGGATGCCAACGAAACATCGATGTATCGGCAAAAACATCGATGTTTTAATTGATGATTTCAACGCTTAAATAACAATGCATTGATGTTATTTTTGTCGATGTTCTTAACATCCAAACGTTGGTAATTATTTTATTAGTCCGAAGTTTTTTTCTGGCAAATTTATAAATACTGTCAAATGAAGAGCAGTGTTGCATTCGTAAAAACAAGTGAGAGAGCTGAATCAAATTATAACAAATATGTTTAGCAGAATAGAAGCCAATCTCACCAAAATAACGAATGTTTCAAGAAATAAATAATTCTGTAAACAAACATTTGACATTTATACACTTGCACAAAACTGGTTTTTTGCGTTCCATCAGTTTTTCTTGTGAGAGATTTTTTGTTTTTTACAATTCTACAGGTTTTAGTCAAAAAATCGCTGGAACGCACGTTATATTTAGTATTTTCTAGATTTCTTTCAAAATATCGAAAGCATCGATGTTTTCGACATCGAATTTTTAAGTCTGATATATCGACATCGAAAGTAACGATTTTTTTCTGATGATATCGCAACCCTAAATGATGGGAGTAGGGTTCGAAAGATACTATCGATATTGAGTAAGCATCGATACTGAGGGTATAAAAATGAGTACTTTAATACTCGATACCTTATTTGGTGACTTTACTCGATACTTTGCAAAGTACTCGTAGTATCGAAAACTTTTTAAAAAACACACTTTAAATTTTTTCTTCAATTGGCAACCCAATTTTCTTTGCTTATATGGATTACTATCATTCAATTTTGTCCATCACTTAAAATTAACTGAAATTTCGTGTAGTCTGTTGCATAACATAAACCAAATAATTTAAAGTTTAATGTCCTTATTCATAAAAAATAAAGTAGGTTTAAAGAGCTTAATAAAATGACAATTTTTTACATTTTTCAGTTTATAAACCTTTTTTATTTTGTATGAATAAGGCCATCAAACTTTACGCAAAGTTCACGAAAATGTAGAATTTTTAGAACCCTTTTGGGTAAGCAGTTTTGTAACCTATTCAACTTTACCGTTGACTTTTAATTCAAACTTGCACATTAGTATACTAAAATTGAATAGGCTACAAAAATGCATACCCAAAAAGTTTACAAAAATTCTTAATAAAATTTGAAATTCGTGAAAGTATATATATATATACATATGTGTGTGTGTATGTATGTACATTTAACGTCAAAATTACTTCTAACGTGAAAGTAAGTTCTGCAATGAAATAAAAATCAAATATTCTAAATTTCTATTGTTTTAATTTCAATGAGTCCGATACTGAGTAGCATCGATACTTTTTCCCTGATGCTTTTAGAGTATCGATACCATGAGCTCGATGTCAGAATGAGTACTCGGTATCGATACCAAAGTCTGAAATTTCGAACCCTAGATGGGAGATTTCCACGCGATGAGCAAGTGAAATAAAAGCTTGTAAAAACAACAAAAATATGTAAAACTATAGATGAACAGCGTTTGTAAGGTTTTTCATAACATGGTATAAAACGTTCTTTAAGATAAACCGCCAGGTGGAGGTGCAGTCAAGTTATTACTAAAAATCCTAGTTATGATCCGATTTGGATCATATTCGAGATATATAGATATTGGTAACGGTAGGAGCAATGCTATTGCAAAAAATAACACAAACGGCAATAACGCAATTGCCCAATTGAATATGAAATAAAACACATTTTCTTTATTTCATTTCTCGTTGAGCAATAAGACCAACTTTTAAAATTAACAATTTGAGTAATAAAGCACAATGGTACACATATCGCACACCGTCTTCAAAAGAGTCACAACTCAAAATAATACGTTCGTCAGAATATGCTACAAACTTATTCGTAGCACATGCTAATCATATGGGCAAGGGCGACTTTACCTTAGGTTTTTGTAACAAATTATAACAAAAATTTGCTCCACCTTTTGCTGAAAGGTAAATAAAAGCGCTGTGTACATTTTTGGCGCATAATTTCTAAAATGCCAAATTTTGAGTTGTGACTCTTTTGAAGACGGTGTGCGATATGTAGGTAGTCAGCCAGTTACATTAGACAAAAAGTAGTACATGAACAAGTTAAATGGACGGATTTGTAAGTACATGTACAATTTTGAAAGTGCCCAGCGTCGCGGCGGTCCGCGTTCGCACTAATGGCATAATAACCGTTTAGAAAAAAGAAAAATAATAAAATAAAACCAGTTCACTTCTGAAACTGCTTTTCAATGTCCAAGCAATGGGAATTATTGTGTATGGTGTTACTGCATGCACCCATAGTGGAATTTACCAGGTGCCCTTATTTTAAAATTTGCCTGTAAAATGTGAGTATAAGGCAGCCGAATGTCAGAAAATAAAGCGAGAAAGCAGTTTTACTACTTCATCTGTTTATTGCGACATCGTTCAGTGTAAACATTTTAAGGTTTTCCAGCAATGTTTTTAACATATTAAAAAGCATGAAGATAAAATTCACACAAAAGCGCTTTG
Source organism: Rhagoletis pomonella (assembly GCF_013731165.1). Lineage (NCBI taxonomy): Eukaryota > Metazoa > Arthropoda > Insecta > Diptera > Tephritidae > Rhagoletis > Rhagoletis pomonella. The sequence continues at coordinate 38,844,707 of NW_023458563.1, forward strand.
TCCAATATGCCGAGCAGTTATTAAAGACGATGCTTTCCCTGTATTTTGTTACACTTTTCATAAGTAAAAATATTTTGTGAATATTACTTTCTTCATATGAATCATATCACATTGTTTGTTTAATTCAAGGCCTATCAAACAGGTTTAGAGCATTTGAGCAAAAACAACATTTGCCTGTATTTTGTTGTGGCTTCTGGTATCGAATGTGTCAAAAACTTTTCTGATTTTTTTCTTCTGTGAAATATAAAAAAGATGAGAAATTTAAATTGAAAAAATGAAAGTTGTTGCAACTTTCTTTCTTAGTAAACTGGTTTGCTTCTCGAAGCATTGATCCATCCTGTGCCAGGCCTAGTAATCAGCGGTTGTGCTGCCGAGTTGGGCGAGCGTTCCAAAAGCAGCTATTCAATCGTTGGTTTTGTATGGAAAAAGGTTTTACATGTTAATAGACTTTAACAATTTAGAATTTTTGTGAGAAGAAATTAAAAATATTTGACATTTTCGAAAACAAATACTTTGAAAACATCAAATCAGCTGCTATACTTACGGTGACCATCCGTCCTTTATTTTAAAGGACAGTCCCCCCAGTTAACCCCTGTCCTTTAAAATTTTCTTCAAAATAAAGGACGCCTTTTGTCCTTTATTTCTTAAACTGTCCTTTAAACCAGCTCTGCATGTTTCAGAGGTAAATTTTTAAACACAGAATATGAAAAATTAAAATGTCCCTTACAAAATATAATTAAAACCTTCGTTTGTTTCGTACCCCACTTAAGGGTTTCTATTTAATCGGTAATCTTTGTACAATCTATAAAGCACAGTGAAAGTAGTGCCCAGGATCGTGTTGCATGCTGAGTTTCCAGTTCCACTGAAAGAGAACAATAAACCCTCTGCTGCACAGTGGTTCAAAATATTTTTTTTTTGTAAAAGCTTACAATATTTGCAAGATACCAATTGAGCCTGATTTGTGAATTTTTATTTGATTATATTAAATTTTTTAGTGAAAAATGCGGAAAAAGTAGCAATTTTAAGGAAAATTTATTCTCCGGTTCTAGTTGATAAATGTTACATAACAAAAACTATTTGAAAACAATTGTGTGGTTCTCCCAAAACGAAAAAATTACACAAAAAAATGTTTGAAATGTTCACCAAAATAAATATTTTTTTTGGTTCTTAGTAAAAATTAGTTGAAAAATGAAGGCTCAGCTGAATTATGAACATTTAATTCCAATTTGGAACCACTGCGTGTTGACTTCGGCGTGCAGTATGAATTATGGTAAATGCATTTTGACAGCAAAGGATGGCGAAGTGATGAAAACGATTTGGCTTCATTTTTCGGAATCGGTTAATTAACTGGTAAATATTTGATTTAAATTATGGGTAAGGTACTTTTATCATACAAGTTTTATGTACGTATTTCCAAATCATTTTGAAAAAAATGTCCTTTATTTTACGTTGGTTAATATGGTCACCGTAGCTATACTGATACTACTTGTCCAATGTGCCTTAGTTTAATTGTATTTTTACCTTTTACCTTCCTTTTATTAGCTCGGGATGTAACTATGTAATATTGATGCGCCTAAAAGATGCATCTAAGACAGCAATAGACGGCCACAAAATCAAGCGTGAACGGGAATTGCTGGTGAAAACGTTGGACCAAATGTTTCAATAAAAAAATTATTTTGGGCGGGACGAAATTCGCCGGGCCTGCTAGCATTATATAAATTAATAAAATATAGATAAAAAATGTTGGTTATTGAGCTTTAATCCGAATTTCAACAAAATCGGATAATACTTACCATTTCCCCCAACAGCACTTCTTCATTTCTACACGAAATATAGAATATATTACAAATTTCAGGGAATTCGGAGCAATTGGCTAACAATGGCTAAAAAGTTTCACATAAAATTTACATGTTTTGTTTAAATAAATCACAAACAGAAAGACTAGTAAATTCAATAAATCATTTTTGGTTAACAAAAGTTATACGTAACTAAGCTTTACATCACAAATAATGTTTGTATTGCTTACATAAATATAAAAAGAGATCAATGTCCGTGTTTTCTTTTCTATTGAAAAATTTTTAATTTTTGTATTGTACATTAGATCACGCCCTGGAAAATGGCTATATTAGTAGAAAGTAATGCACTTTTGCTTAGTCGGAAGGCAATATTTTAAGAAATTATGAGGTGGGGTTTGTCGAAGGCTGAGGTGAACTCAGCCGATCCAGAGAAAGAGAGGGAGAGAGAGAGCGAGAGACGGATGGCGTTCGTTTGCTGTCCAGAGGTCGGGTCGGAGTGTATGACGGGGAGTAATGACGGGTTAACTGGTGAGTAACGGTGAGAGTGCTGGCAGCACGACAGGTGGCTCTCGACAACGGCGAAGCGACTGGTGATCAACGGTGAGTGCGCTAGCAGCGCGACGGGTGACTCTCAGCAACGGTGAGGGCGCTAGCAGCACGACGGGCGACTCTCACTGACCAGCGTTGCCGTTTTGGTCCAATTGGACCAAAATTGGTAGGTTCATTCTCCTTTGGTAGCTTGGTTGGTTTGATGAACCTTTTGGTAGGCAAAAATGTTTTGAAAATACAACCGAATTAAGCACTAAAATTTGTTCGCTTAATTTATGTTTACACGTGCAAAACATTGCTTTCACTTTGTTCGCACGTATACGATTTCTTTGTTTTTTTCTATATTTTATTAAGCAGACAATTTTCTGCAAACAAAAACTAACTTCCCAAAGCTATGATCGATCAGCTGTTGAAATAGAACGAGAAATTACTTATCGTCTTGAAAAAAAAATTGATGATAGGCAAATTGGATGTGTGGGTGTATTGGTAACAAAGTGCGAGTGTATGCAAATTGAAAAAAATTTGGGAATTTTTTGATTGAAATGCATAAAATGTCTGATTTTGTTTTTTCACGCACAAAAAAAAAATGTTTGAATAAATCAAATTAATCTCAAAGATATTTAAATTTTTTGCAAAATATTTTTATGGAATAAGTAAATTCTTTTATTTAAAGGCACGAATTTGTTTTGTTTAACAATAAAATTTGTATGAATTGTTAACTAATACTGTAAACAATAATATGTGTAGTTTTTATTTTGGCTGTTAATTTGTGCTGAAAATCCCGTAAATTCAAGAAATCTAGCTTTAATGAGGAAAAAAAGTTTGGTAGTTTGCAAACTGATTTGGTAGGCGTTTTGGTACCTAATAATATTTTCAAGTGGCAACACTGTCAATGACGTCAGGGAGCCTGGTGAGCAGCAGTAGTTGCACAGCAGAATGGCGGAGAAGCTTTCAGTAGCGAATGGCTCTCAATAGCGAATGGCTTTCAGCAGCTTCGGATGGCCCTCGGTAGCGGCGGACGCTCTCAACGGTGACGGATTGCTCCCAGTAGTCGTGAACAGCTCGGCAAGCGCTTCACGACGGCAGTTGAGCAACCTAGCAAGACTCACTCAGGTACCGCCGTTCCCATAATCGCACAGTGCGTGAGTAGGGGCGGCGGTGACCGTGGCTCGGCCAGCCGGAGACGAATTAGCGCGTCCGAAAGACACACCACCAGACGCCAACCGGTTGGTCGAGCCGTGCTTGGATTAACCTGCCGGAGACGAGAGGTGCAAAACTACCGATGGTACTATCGATAGTTTCAATATTTTTAATTTTCCAGCACTATCGATGATTTTAAAAAACTATCGATAGTTACTTTACATAGTTAATTCTATTTACTATCCTTTCTCTGAAACATTGGAAGCGTAGGTAGTTCCTCACCGAAAAATTCTTTTTGCAAAAATAATACATTTTGTGCAATTTAAGAGGTTTTTCGGTAATGTGCCGTTTTCTATTTGCGAAGGTGGTAGGGGTTTCTATGTTAAAAAAAAAAAACAAATTGGTGATACACCGATCTCACATAAGTAATTTTATTTACATTATATGCACGTGGACACAGTAAAGTCCTAGTTTTAATAATCTCATGCCCTGGGATTGTTTTTATAGCGAAAAACCCCAGTTTTTTTTTATTTCGAGATCAATATGCAATATGTATTTAGAGGTCGTTGAAAGCGTTAAAAGTTTTCCATGTATTTTATATTGATTTTCAAGAATTCTACACCATTTCGAAGAAAAAAGGGGTTTTCCCCAAGCTCTTGTTGTGGAGATATTGCGATTCAAATTGAAAAATTTAAATTAACATATCCGTCTAATTTGGTTACTTTAAGATATAAAAATAACATACCCAGTTCCCCGAAAAAATTGCCCATTCCTCGATTGCCACTTAAACCGAAATTCCCTGCAAATCGGGGAGTTCCCGCGAGTTGACAAGTTGAAGGATGCAGTTGTGTTAATCACTTAGTACATGTCTTGGAAACCACAATTTGCGTGTATTTTAGAGTTTTTTTTTCAGGCACATGCCAAAATTGTAACATTTTTCCCCAGTTTAATTGCAGGTATATACACAGTATGTAACTATGCTACATGGGTTTATCACCGTGTTACTTAGGTGTACGCGGCGTATGAGTAACATTCTTTCGTGCTCAATTTTCATACAAATAATCATGCGTAGTTTTATTTGACCAATCATTATTTCGTATTTATCCATAGATTTTCTTCATCCGTAACTTGATTTGTTTTTTGTAACAGAACAGCTTTATTAAAAAAGCAAAAATTTGGCACAGAACCTGTTATTTTTTAAATTTTTCTTCTGTTAAAGTTTGATTTTTTTTTTAATTTCTTCATTAAAAAAATAAAAAAGCTGGAAAGATTAATTAATTTTTCAGAAACTATAAGCCCTGTCGGAAAGTGATGTATACATGGTTTATGGAGAATTTCATTGGCTTTCATTTGCCGTATATTTAGATTTTTAAATTGGTTCGTAAGATATACGTGATTAAAAGGAAAACCAAATTTTGCTTTAAGCTGAATGACGGTAAATTGCAAACATCTCAAAAAATTATCCATAGAAAAAAAAATTAACTCGATTTTCGGAATCACCGGACAATTCCTCATAGTCCCCTTTTACAAACTCGTTTATATATAACCTCCTATAAGCACCTGCCATTGATATGTCTGCATACCAAATTTCAAGTTCGTGTGGATTATGGTTCCGAAGTTATGGCTGATAAAAAATTACACGCCTATGGGATGTGCCCTTTTACAACTCATTATATATACTCGCCTATAAGCATCTACCATTGACATGTCTGCGTACCAAGTTTCAAGTTCATGTCACTTATGGTCTGGAAGTTATGGCTGATTAAAAATCTCACGCCCCCTTGTCGGATCCCATTTTTTTACCCTATTATAGGCCCAGGTGTCATGGCAACACTCTGTCAAAATTTTGTTCGATTCTGTCCGTCCGTTTAGACTGCAACCTGGCACATACATACATACATACTTTCACAAATATATAGTAGATAAATAATCTTGTAAAAATGCATATTTTTTGTGAAAAAACAATACAATTCCTTTGAAAAATATGAAAAATCGTAGTCTATTTACAAGTACTCGATACCTTTCCGATACTGAGTAGGCATCGATACCTTGTTTGATATAAGTACAAGTACTGATTTGAGTAATACCTTGATGGTACCGATTTATCCCTACTGAAAGTATGACAAAAATTCCACTGTTGTATAGTAGTTAAATTTATCAAGAAATGTACTGAAAACAACAACAACGTAGTTCGCTTGCAGTTCGCTAGAATTTGAATTTACATAATTGTGGAAATTCATGCATACTTCGTGAATGTATGCAGCCGATATCTACTGGGTGTGTACCGAAGAGTACATATATGTGTGGTTATGTATGTACGGTGGTGTATGTATGTACAGTGGAGTACCCAGTAGAAATCTTAAGCATACAACATCGCTGTTGGTGGCATGCGCTTGTTGCTATGTATACATGCCAGTATAAATGAACCTTCATTTCAATTTAACACGCGAGGTTTCTCAGAGCGTATGCGTACCTTAATCATACACTTGTACTACTGCTGTATGCATATGGCAGTATTAATGTTTCAAACATACAAAAATGCATTAATGGAACAGTATTAAAGCATTCTTACAAGATCCCCATATGTAAATGCTACTTTTAATATACGGGGACATACAAACAAGTAGCACATACATATGCAAATGCATATCATGTAAAAGCCCGTTTGTGCTGAAAAAAGTGGGGCACCGAAATTGCGCATATGGAAACTGTGCATTTAGACATTATTTCGGTTTCAACCGAAACTGTGCATGTATGCTTTATTTCGGTTTTTACCATATGCATTATTTCGGTTTTAAACCGAAACTGTGCATGTATGCATTACTTCGTTTTTTTTAATATGCATTTATTCGCTTTTAAAACGAAAGTATGCGTATGCATAATTTCGGTATTTTCTCATATGCATTATTTCGGTTTTCAACCGAAATGTGCATGTATGCATTACTTCGGGTTTTTCATATGCATTATTTCGGTTTTTAACCGAAACTGTGCATGCATACATTATTTCGGTTTTTGTTATATGCATTATTTCGGTTTTCAACCGAAACTTTGCATGTATTCTTTCGCATATGCATTATTTCGGTTTTCATCCGAAACTGTGCATGTATGCTTTATTTCGGTTTTTGCCATATGCATTATTTCGGTTTTGAACTGAAATTGTGCATGCATTCATTATTTCGGCTTTTGTTATATGCATTATTTCGGTTTTCTAACGAAAGTGTGCATATGGATAATTTCGTTTTTTCTAATATGAATTATTTACTTCTACTTAGTAAGGGTTTTTTTTAATCTCTAAGCGCGGCTGAAAGCCGCCTACGCAGAGAAAAGTTCCGCGCAAAAATACGTCCGCCCTTTTTTTCCGGCAATACAGAAAGGAGAATTATACCTTAGTAAGGGTTATAATCCCTATGCGCGGCCGAAGGCCACCTACGCAGAAAGAAGTTCTGCGCAAAAGTACTTCCGGCCCCCTTTTCCGGCAACACAGAAAGGAGAATTCTACTTAGTAAGGGTTATAATCCCTAAGCGCGGCCGAAGGCCGCCTACGCAGAGAGAAGTTCTGCGCAAAAATACTTCCGACCTTCTTTTCCGGCAACACAGAAACGAGAATTCTACTTACAAAGGGTTATAATCCCTAAGCGCGGCCGAAGGCCGCCTACGCAGAAAGAAGTTCTGCGCAAAAATACTTCCGGCCCCCTTTTCTGGCAACACAGAAAGGAGAATTCTACTTAGTAAGGGTTATAATCCCTAAGCGCGGCCGAAGGCCGCCTACGCAGAAAGAAGTTCTGCGCAAAAGTACTTCCGGCCCCCTTTTCCGGCAACACAGAAAGGAGAATTCTACCTAGTAAGGGTTATAATCCCTAAGGGCGGCCGAAGGCCGCCTACGCAGAAAGAAGTTCTGCGCAAAAATACTTCCGGTCCCCTTTTCCGGCAACACAGAAAGGAGAATTCTACTTAGTAAGGGTTATAATCCCTAAGCGCGGCCGAAGGCCGCCTACACAGAAAAAAGTTCTGCGCAAAAATACTTCCGCCCTTCTTTTCCGGCAACACAGAAAGGAGAATTCTACTTAGTAAGGGTTATAATCCCTAAGCGCGGCCGAAGGCCGCCTACTCAGGAAGAAGTTCGTTTTCATGTATGCACTATTTCGGTTTTTGTCATATGCATTACTTCGGTTTTGAGTCGAAACTGTGCATGTATGCATTACTTCGGTTTTTGTCATATGCATTATTTCGGTTTTGAACCGAAACTGTGCATGTATGCATTACTTCGTTTTTCTCATATGCGTTATTTCGGTTTTCAAACGAAAGTGTGCTTGTATGCATTATTTCGGGTTTTTCATATGCATTATTTCGGTTTTCAAACGAAGGGTGCATATGCATAATTTCGGTTTTTCAAATATGCATTAATGTTTTCATATTCGGCCACACAAAACGCTCACTAATTTGCTTGATGGTTGAACGCTTACTCGGATGAGCTAAATTATGCACCGAATTGAAAGCTTGCTGGCGAAAACCTTTTGTGATGAATGGTCGTACATGTTTGGTAGCAACATCACATACAATAGTACTTGCCGTGCTTGGAATATTAACTAGCTTAAGTTGAAGTGCGGAGTCGTTGTTCTCCAAAAAATCATTCAATTCTACGTCGGTTTTTTGATCTTCAGCTAAATCTTCAAAACTGATTTGCTCGCAGCCCGTGATGCTCTCGATACGAGAAAGTAAATCCGCGACCACATTATCCTTTCCAGGGATGTGGTGTATGTCAGTAGTGTACTGGCCGATAAAATCTAGGTGATTTAGTTGCCGTGGTGATGCCTTCTCCGGATTTTGCTTGAAAGCAAAAGTGATTGGTTTATGATCAGTTAAAACTGTGCAACTTCTACCCTCGATCATATGCTTGAAGTGTTTGATCGATTGGTAAATGGCCAATAGCTCGCGATTGTAAGTGCTGTAACGCTTCTGGCGGTCTGTCATTCGCTTTGAATAAAACCCTAGCGGTTCAAGCCTTTCATTGTTGATATGATGAATGGCTGCGCCAACCGAAAAGTTACTAGCATCAACGTAAAGCACCAACTTCGCATCTGGCACTGGGTGTGCCAATGTTACCGCATTCACCAAAGCTTGTTTACATTCTTCGAACGCTTTTTCCGCGTCATCGGTCCAAATGACTGGTGTTTTATCCTTTTTAATATTGCCCTTGATAAGAGCATGTAGACGACCCTGAGTGTGCGCTGCGTTCGGCAAAAACCGCCGGTAAAAATTTAACATACAAATGAATTTGCGCAGCTCATTCGCTGCCGTTGGCTTCGGGAAATTCGCGATGACGTCGATTTTGTCTGTTGGTGGTCGAATTCCAGATTTGCTTACTTGATGCCCAAGAAATTGAACTTTCTCCTGCGCAAATACACATTTAGAAACGTTGATTTTTAGATTATACTCGCGTAAGCGTTCCAATACCATACGTATATGTTGATAATGTTCTTCTGCAGTGCTAGACGCAACACAAATATCGTCGATGTAACAGACTACGAAATTCATACCGAAGAAAACCTGGTCCATAAAGCGTTGGAAAGTCTGTGCTGCATTCGTAAGTCCAAATGAAATTACATTGAATTCGAAGAGACCGAATGGCGTAATGATCGCAGTCTTCTTTCGATCTTCTTCGGCTATTGGTATATTGAAATAGGCTTTTTCTAAATCGATTACTGAAAAAACAGACTTACCACCCAGATATTGCGTGAAATCCTGGATGTGCTTGATTGGATAACGATCCGCAACTGTTTGCGCGTTCAATCGACGATAGTCGCCGCAGGGTCGCCAAAGTCCATTCTTTTTTGATACCATATTTAATGGGCTGGCCCACTCACTATTTGATGGCTTGCAAATTCCCGCATTTATCATGTATTCAAATTCTCTCTTGGCGATTGTGAGCTTTTCTTGATTTAATCGCCGTGCACGTGAGAAAACCGGTTGACCCGTTGTGAGGATTTGGTGTCGAACGGGTGTTTTCATGATAACCGCTTCGTTGAATATCTTCGGCGTTGTTAAATCGACGAATTCAGATAACAAATCTTTATAAACATTGTCGCTGTTGATGGAGAATAGTGGCTCATATACCGTGTAATCGGAAGTACATTTTGTTTTGAGCTCCGTCTCCCTATCGATAACCACCTTGCCTTTGACGTCCACCAGTAGTCCAAACTTTTCCAGAAAATCTGCACCCAGAATTGGTTTCGAGATGTTAGCAATCACGAAATTGAAACAGAATTCCCTTCGAAGCGCGAAATCGACTACTAGCAGCTTGTCCCCGTATGTATCAATCGGCGATCCGTTGGCGGCAAACAAGGAATATGCGGTTGTTTTTAATTTCTTCTGAAAGAACGAAACTGGTATAATGGAGAAGTCGGCACCAGTATCGACCAGAAATTTGAGTTTCGTATTACGATCGACGATAAAAAGACGGCGTGTTTTTTCTTTGCTAAACGCTTCATCAACCGTCGGAGGTGAAGCGGTTTCTAGTTTTCGGACTTCGCAAAGGAACATGGCTCGGCACACTTCTTGGCGTCTGCACCGAATCGATGGTGATAATAACACTGCGGATACTTGTCTGCTTGACTCTTTGAACGGGTTCGGTTGCGTTGCTGATTACGGGATGGCGTTTGTGCACGTCCACGCTGGTTGTTTGATGCTTTAATTTCACTTATCTCTCTTTTCAAAGCTTGTATTGTTTGCTTCAATGCAGTAAAATCGTCTCGTCTCGACTGCGGTTGACTTTGGACCATTGACACAGATCCGAAATTTCCCATTTCCATCATCTTGTCTGCTTGTTGCGCACAACGATTCAAATCCCCTTCAGCAATTGACACAACTGCACGCACACCATTTGGCAATCGCTCAAGCCAAAAAGCTTTAATGGCATCGTCGTTCCAGATAAATCGCGCATTTGCCGGAGCAATTGTGAAGGCTTCTGATCCCCCAGCTCGCACTCTTTGATCAACCGGTTCAACTTTTTGTTTTCGGAATCGGTAAAATCTTTGATTAATCGGGTTCGGATTGCCTCGTACTTGTTGGTTACTGGAGGTGAACGTAAAAACCACCAGCATTAGACCTATTATTCTCGTTCGCGCAGACTCGCCTTTTTTTGAAAAACCACGTTCCGTTGCCACCGCTTTTTTGTTTAGTCGCCACGTCGGCGACAAGGTAGCGACGAAATTGCCACCAATAACGGAACAAAAACGTAATGTTGCAAGCTTATATATGCCGCAAAGAAAAGCGAGAAGAGTAAATGACTCTTGCTTCGTATCCAAAAAGGCGGGGTCACCAAATTGTGGGTGTCGTACCAGTGAAACACAGGATTTATATTTCACAACTCGAAATATCCACAAAAATGTTTATTCGCTTTTTCTATTCACAAAAATGCTTGCTTACTGAAAAATACGTGTCGCCTCTCTGTTATCTCCAATCTCAAAAAACTCTTTTTCTTGCACCTTCTTCTTCATGACGATGGTGCTACCAGATCGGATTTCGTAAACTTTTACGAGTTTTCATATCAATACTGACAAACTTATTTCGACAGTTTTAAAAATACAATACCATAGACAATTTGATTCGTAAACTTAATTTAGTTTGATTGTTGTCGTTGATCGCCACAAAGCAATTAGTATTTTTAAGAAATCTAGCATATGGCGAGATCGTTGTTTACACAGCGCTTACAAGCCAAACCAAATGTGTCAAGTTTTTCCAAAGCTTTTTAAAAAGAATTCTTCCTTCTCCTTCCTATGGCTGTTTCAGAATTTGGGCATCTGTAACGTCATCAGCGGTTTTCAATTTGAGTTTTTGTAATTCATTTTTAATACTTTCTTTTGCGACTGGGTTTGAAAAATTTGTGCGAGCTAAATAGGTGGATATAGAAAATAAATTATTATTTTCCAGGAATGAAAATTTTGAAAAAAATTCTGTTTACAAAGTCGTGGCTGCCAGCCGAATCGGATTCTGATATTGTTATTTTTTTTTAAAGCACCCTGTTTTTTATAAGGATTTGAATCTCAGAAAGTTACGTAATTCTTATCTTATTGAAGGTCAGGCTTATCGTGTTTTTTATTATTTGAGCATCGATTCTCTTTATAGCCAGACGTTGATCATTTCTGCTGGAAATCCCTGTTGAAGGAGCTTACTCTTTGACTTTAAATAGCACAGAAGGGACAGTTTTACCACAGAAGTTTTTAGCCAAGGATTCAATGTATATCCGTATGAAAAAAATATTGACCGACAGGTAAACAAAATTACTGTTTTTAAAATTTTTGCTAAAAATAAATTCCCCAAAGAGCCCCATTTGAAATTATTGAAACGAATATATGTAACATGAAAAGCAAGTCACGAAAATTTGATTAAGAATTACAGTGCACACTTTATTCTTTTCTGTCTAGTAGTTTTTTTAAGATTGGTCCGAAAAATCATAATAAAGAAAGAAACCAATGCAGGTATTTAAAGCGCAAAAAAAAAATTTGTTAAAAAGACTGTGTTCTCTTTGACGCGCGTCAAAGGTTAAGTAGAAGTTGGAACCTGTATGACTGCCCATTAATAGCGCGGTTATATACATAGCTTAAGAAATAATATGTTTAAAGAAATTTTTATCAAAGTTAATAAATATGACATTTGGCTTGTTTGGTTACACAAATACTCCCAAAAATATTGGCTACAATTTATCACTTTGTTTGCCATATATACGTTTTATCGGTGCACTTGCACAATATTCGCATTCGCAAAAGCTCCGCATTGATATTGCGAATGCGAATGTTAAGATTAATGCGGAAGTTCCGCGGTTGCGAATGCGAATGGGAATATTCGCAGCAACCCTGATACGTACCAAAATAAGTTTTCCAATGAACAGAATAAACTGTTTTTTTATTTGGAAAAAATAAGTTCTTGAAACACGTGTTGATGTATGCAAATCGTGTTTATACGGAAATTCAACACGGTTCAGAGGGTCTTAACTGGCATTTCACGCCAGTTGACACGCAAAAAAGTCTTGATGCATGTTATGTATGCGTTTATACGTCCGTATAAAAATGAACCGATTTTAGATAACACGAATTTATCCAACAATAAAGTATATGGGCCGCTGTGGTGTTGGGGTTAGCAGTGCGCGCTACCATTCCGCTGGGCCCGGATTCAAGCCCGGTTGAACCCCACATCAAAAAAAAAACATAAAAAATAAAACAAAAAAGCTTTGTGTGGCATTTTCAAGACGCACACTACAAATCGGAGGAAAGTCTCGGCCAAACACTAACATATTGTGTAAGCGGCAATCTATTATTATATGAGGCGTGTTTATTTTTACAAGCATATATGTATGTACGGTTGATGTGTAAAAAACAAACTAGCATCGACAATTTCCATTTCCAAAAACAAGTAATTCTTTTATCGACAACTCCCCTGGGGGGTTCCCCATACAATCATTTCAAAAAATCACCATTTTTGGCCTTTACATGAAAAAATCAGCTAAATGGCTATGTTTTTTCTTTATTTTTATTTATTTATTTATAATAATATTTATTATTTATTTATAATAATATCTATTTTTTAAGAAATTTATTTAGTCAGAACATATGTAAATGAAAAAATTAATTTAGGTGAGTTATAGAAAAGAAACTAAAAAAAATTATTGTTTGAAAAATATATTTTTTACTTTCAAGTCTGGGCAATTTCGCACGGCTCTCTAATGTCGTCGCCATAACAGCCTCTACATTTTCCGGTATAACCCGTTTGGAAACGCTAGGTAGCAATTGAACATGTCGTTCCGTTCCTTGTATGTGTGATGGAATTTTTGGATCATTAAACGGTGGATCATCTTGATTTAAATATTCTTTCAATGTATCGTACGGAATGCTTCGCGTGAATGGTGGTTCAAATACGATATTTATATCATTCAAATTGATCATTTCCGTATAACTTGTGCAATTAAAGTTTATATCTGGTTTTTTATAAACTCTAAGTTCCATTGGCTCGTCCACATCGGTTCGATAGCGTAGAATTTTCTTGATGGCACAGTCGCGCTTTTCTTTGCTATCATCAAACAACATTGATAACAAGATATTTTCCGAATGCGCATAATATGAATTATCTTTAATTACTCGATTGACGATTTTGCGTAAACGAGGTTCTAGAAATCGTGACCAACCAATGAACTTGAAAAATAATGCACTGCCGTACACGACAGAGCTGTAATACTTGATATTGAAGTACATTGGCACATAACATTTAATTATAAATTCAACCAGAATTCTTAAATTTGCATCTGGATTTTCCGTTGTCACATATAATCGCAATAATCTAGCGGCCTTGGTGAGCCACCGAGAATGTACAATTTTCCCTGGTTTGATGTTAGCCATATCAACCGGAACCACGCCGCTGGAAATTGCATGGGCCATGTCGTATAAGTACTTCGAATCGGTGGAAAATTCAATTTTTTCTGGAGCAGGGGGCATATTTTGCAACTCAATTTTCTGGAAGCCGGCCACCACCTGAAAATATATAATAATAAAATAATTAAAAATGGTTGACAATTATAATAAATGAGTGATAGCAATAACTTACCGGAAGAGTTTCACAAGTTTCGATTTGACGGCTCAGTTTTCCGGTTGCCGATCTTGGTCCAGTGCTGGTTGATTTATCCAAAGCTTCAAACAAATGCCGAAACGGAAGTTCGTTGAAGTGTAGAAGGCAAACGAACCAATGCAATGGTCTTTTTAACAGCAATTCGAATCGTCGTATAATTCCACCGTGTGGGCCAGTGTTTGTTGGCTCACCGTCAGCGCATATTCCAATTAATGCATCCAGTGATATATTTTTATCGTTGAAAAAACCATTTAATTTGGTTGTTTTGTATTCAGCGGTTTCATGTTCCAGTCTTACGTAACCAATCAACTCAGAATTGGGTTCTCTCAAAATAACAAGATGAGGTTCTTTTACCATCCTAGTATGATACTTCTCATCAATTTTATCTATCGTTAAAGTATCATCTTTTCTGCCATCGAATGAAAACGCTAACAAATTGGTATCATCTAACCGTTTGCGAAGCACTTCTTGTCTGCATTTCTCTTTTTCTCTGCGAACTTTCGATTTATCCATGATGAGAGGTTTCCCATGCTTATCTTTAATTTTAAAATCTTGCAAAAGAGCGGTTCCCAATGCTGATGCTACTCTGTCAGGCACACCAAATCTGTCACATACCAAGGCAAAGTTAAAACAATCGTATCTATCTGTGTATTGTGAACTTGTGCTTCTATCCATATCTTCTTGAACCGGTGGCGGTGCGTATGTTGAATCATCGGGATCTTGGTATGTTGGCATTGATGACATAGACGTTGCTCCTTGCTCTTCAGTTTCCATCACAAATGCATCCATTGTTAGTCTTCTCTGATTATGTTGATCGTGCATGAACTCTTTGAGGCGTTCGGGAACCCAGCCGCATGCACATGGAGCTGCCTTCAAATCGCATTTACATGTTCCAATGTAAAAAATTGTTTCCAGAGATTTTACATACTCTGTAAATTGTTGGGTGTTGTTTCTTCTCTTGATTTGCTCTTGATACTTGTCAAGCAATTTATTCAATTTTATTAAATACACTTTTTTTCAGCATTATTTCCATACCAAGTTTTTCCCAAATTCCAATCAACTTATCTTGTACTTGAATAGTGAATGATTTATGGGAAAACTTTTTTTGTTCTGTTTTAGCACGTTCGCTTAAGTAAAAATAATATCTCAAGATATCCAGATGGGTTGGTAAATTAAGATCAGTTAAATCAGTAGACACACCAAAAACAGTAACATCATGCTTGGGTATATGACCCATTGGGCTTTCGATAGTTGTTGATGTAGTTGCTTCATCTTGCGGTGTAGAGGATGGTGGATTCATTGTAAACTTTTTGATTTGGAATGGTCACTTCACTTATTATTATTTTTGAAATATTTTTTTATCTGAAATTAGCACTTCACACTTTGAGTTCTTCACAACGACTTAATGCATTCACAAAAACTGTTGCGTTATATATGGTCTACGAGACGAGGTAATAAGAATGAAATGGTAATTTCAATTCTACCTGCTGTGTCTTGTGGTGGCTTAAAAAACAACACAAGCAATTTTACGATCTGCAATTGTGTCACAGTGATACCTTCATGTTTAAAAGGGTTGCGGTGCATTCCAGTGATACCTTAATTGTTAAAATGCTTGCAAAAAACGCGCATTTCTTAAGAAGGTGCCTTAAAATACCCACAAAAAGGGTTGCAAAAACAACCTTCATTTCTTAAGTAGGTGCTATAAAAAAACTACACAAGTAAGTTTACGACATGCAGCTGTGTCTTAAAAAACGCACACAAGCAATTTTCCGATTTGCAATTGTGTCACAGTGATACCTTCATTTTTTAAAACGGTTGAATAAAAAACCCACACAACTATGTTTACGACATGCAAATGCATCACAGTGATGCCTTGCTTTTAAAAGGGTTGTAAAAACGCTAATTTCTAATCATTTTTTTAATTTCTTTTCTATTACTAAGTTAAATTCATTTTTTCATTTACATATGCTCTGACTAAATAAATTTCTAAAGAGAAAAATAAACTCCAAAAAGAAAAAACATAGGCATTTCGCTGATTTTTTCATGCAAAGTGCAAAACCGGCGATTTTTTGAAATGTTTGTATGGTGAACCCCCAGGGGGGTTCCAGGGGGTGTGCCACTGGCATCGGTGGGTCGGGCCTCCAAAGTTAGTGGGGGTCGGTCATACATTTGGACTCGATTGGAGCAAGATGGGTCAAAGTGGGATTTTTCAAAATTTGCCCCTACCCAAACGTTCGACCCAAATTGGGGGACATCAGAATTCGTTTTAGAGGTATGGTTCCTTCGGCAAAGTTTCTTATTTTGATCCCTAGAATATGATTTTCACAGAGCAAATCGACCCCACCCACAAATCGACCCGGCCTAATACATATATATGTATGCAGTTCATATTAAAAAAAATGTGTCCAAAAAATTACAAATAAAGTTAAACTGTTTGGTTCACGGCACTACAAACCAACCACGATTTTATTAACTTAAGTCAATATAAAATTTGTGCTTAGCACCTTAAACTAACCTCATTTTCATAAAAGTACTATATTATTATTACTATTTGTTCAAAACTAAAATGGTTAAAAGGAAAAAACTAGATCTTTATGTACATATTTTTATTAAAAATTTTGTTTAACAGCTAAACTAGTATTTATCTTTAGTATTTTAAACAAAAGTTATTGTTTAATTATCTTTACTATGTATCATTTAACATTTGATGGCAAAGTATGAAAATGTCGTTCATCTCAAACCATTCATCAACACCAACAGTCAATAAATCATTGACTGGTTTGATGTTTAAGTCGATATACGTAAATATGTTTGTTTTCACATTTCTAACATTTATTTTATTAGTTATCAGTTTTATAATTAGTTATGTATTTACTTCATCTACACCCTATTCGTTACATACTTGGTCTCTCGCTTGAATATATGTAGCTTTGGTTTCACCCATTTAAATTTTTACATACATATGTATTACGTATTCCCGAGCTTATTATCTGTTAATATTTTAAATTAATTCTTTTAATTATTTCATCAGATATTGTTCCTATTACTCCGTGCGACAGTAAATTTTACACACAAAAAAATGAATTTATTCGCAAAACTATGGGTAAATTATAGTAAAACTGCGTACTTAGTTTATTTCTCTAACGTCCGGATTTTATTAAAAGGACTTTGAAATTAAAAAAATTGGTTTATTTCAAAAAATGTTTAATTATTTAATTCAGTGCAATGTAGGATAACAATAAAGGTATCAAATAAAAGAAAAAACTATGTAGAATTATAACAGATTACATTTTTTGGAGCATAAGGACGAACGGGTATGGAAAACGTCCTTTAAAAATTTTGTCCTTAAATATCCTGGAAAATTTGGATTTTTTTTTAATTATTGTTTGAGGACTAATATGCGTACAACCTCATCATCGAATTTCGTCCTGCAAACTTTATTAACTTAAAGAGATACAAGTTTTTAAAAGCGCTTTTTCAATACCTATTCCTCCTTGTAAACCAAAAAACGTTATTGCTTTTAAATTCTACAGAATTGTTATTCTGCATTGCACTGATTTTTTTAATTAATTTTTTGAACTAAGCATATCTTTAAAATTTCAAAGTCCTTTGAAAAAATCTTGACGTCAGTGTGAAAAACTAAAAACCATATATGTAATACTCCTATATTGGCAGTAAGAGCTAGTACCGTCCGAAAACACTACAGTACAGATATATCAATAAACACGTAATAAAGAAAAGGAACACATGCGTTTATAAATAAACATGTAGACGACACATTTACAAAACCGGCACTCAAGTACACAATACATTGACAAAAACAGTACTAGACTATCTCGCTTTGATTTCGGAATGCTTACACATTGAGATGTTAGCTTACTATCAATATAGAAGTATTACATATATGCTAAAAACGCAGTTTTACTTTCCTTGGCCCATAGTTTTGTATGTATATTGTTTGTTTCGTGTGTTTTAAAATTGTTTTGTTTTTATCGCACGGTGTTATCTTGCAATTTATATCATCGTGATAAGTTTTATTATAATAATAAATAGTATTATTGTTTGTCTTACAAATGTCTTTGATCAGTGTGGTATTGCGTTCTGTATATAAAGAATACCCAGCCAGCTTCGCATAGTTGCATCGTTTTTTACATAAGTGGAAATTTAGGTCTGCAATAGAAGATCACATATAATTGTGAGATAAATTAGTGATATTTAAGCTATAGATATAGATGTATAGGTAATAGTGTTAAGACGATCTATATACATATAAGCTAACATATTGCATATATTTAAGCCTACAGTGTAACCAATTTTGGTGTAATTACTAATTCTGCATATTTATTTACAGAAAAATTAACGGCCAATACTAAGAATCCGAAGGCGGAAATTGATTTTTTGAACCATTCAAAAATAATTTGCAAAAAACCGTTTCGTTCAGGTTTGTTAGTATTAAATTAACATTAATAAATGCACTAAATTAAGTATACATCATACTCCTACCCTGTCGGATAAACAATACAAACAACAAAAAAGAAGGCACTAAATGAACGTACATTGGTATCTAGTCGTTCATTATAGTTTACTTTAATTGAATAATACTCGCGAAACTTAATGACTTAACCTAACCTAAGCCTTAATCAGCGGAATTATACTTTCGGAGTTGCCGGAGAAGAGGGACCCCACCAGTGTTGCCACACCCGAAAATAAAATTAAAAAAAAATCTTTCAAAAAGTTTAACAAATCCCGTTAAAATTAAGCAATTTATTTAACGGATCTTAATAAAACGAAAATGCTTGGAGTTACTGTTTGTTCTTCCTGAGCTTGATAAATTGGTTATAAAAATAAAAAGTAAGCAGGTAAGTAAGTAAAGGCTCTCTAAGGCCGAGATTTGTCGTCAAAAATAAGGATTTAATAGTCTAAGAGTTGCTTAATTTGAAAACTATGTATGTATTACACATTCTTTCAGGCTTTCAACATATACTGCTAAAGTTAACTGCCGTTTCTCTAGTTTTTGGAATGCATGCAAAAAACCAGTTTGATATCATGTTAATCATAATGTGCGTGATCTTGTCACGCAAATGAAGGGACCTAAAGTTCTAAGTCGCCACCGAACGGAAAATGGTTTTTATGAGGAGCGATTTCATGATAGAAGTACACTCGGAGGTTAGAAAATGCGACGACCGCAGATCGGGAATTGCGTAGAGCAACATTTACTGGAACTTTATATGGGATCTGGATTTCAGTCTTCCCAAAATAAATTTGAAAAATTGATTCAAATAGTAACTCTTCCGACTATGAATTTTTGAGGAAAATTATCCTTTTTGACTATTTTAATAAACAAATTTAGCAAAACGAAGAAAAGTTTAACATTTTAACAGGCAGGAAAAATTTAATCAATTTTGCTTAAATTTAAGTAAAACGGTAACGCTGGCCCCACCCATTTTGGGTAAATTTTCGCCGGGCAAAGTTACCAGTTCAATTGATTTAGTCTAAGAGGTGCAGTTTTCTAACAGCCTATAAGCAAACTGAAAGTTTATTACTTAAGCTTAAATTAGTGATGACATAACCATAACCATATAAAACAGCTGTTTCAACTAGAGGGCTGCATGAATGCATTCAAAACGGCTTTTGAATTATTCATATACAAAACGAATGACTGATTTTGGTTTCAAATTTTTTTGAATTTGAGTGAATAGCTGTTCTGATATTTGTGTCGACATCACAATATTCAAACAAAGTGAAAATAAATTGAATTGAAATAAATGACAATTTTGTGTATGAATATCCAAAAATATTTTTTCTATGCACATATGTACAAACATACAATGTATGTATGTATGTATTGCTGCGCTCCTATTACATACGAAAAAACTTGTTTGTAGAAAAAAACTTTTACCGAACTGAGTTTGAATGATTTGAATGTTTTCCATTCATTCATTCACATTCTTCCATTTGAAGGTAGAAAATATAAAACAAAGGCTGCGTTTCTTTATACATTCCGGATAATCCAATTTCACAGCCGGAATAAACAGAATGCGTTTGAAATATACGTCAAAATATCATCAGGAACGTTCTAAAGAATAAATAAACAAAAAAGTTTATTCCAAACGTTCAGAATGAATAAAGAAATGCAGCCAACATGTATATTCATAACTTACAAAATTCCAAACGCTGAGTGTTTTGTATGTGAAGTAAAATATTCAAATCTACTGTACTCTGTTTGTCTAGAAGTTTGAATGAATTCACGCAGCCCTCTAGTTTCAACCAGCCTTATGGCCAACACTCTATTCGAAAAGTGGTGCCACACCATAACGCCATAGCCATAACCATAGCCATAGAGACCAATTGAATTGAGTTTTACGCCATAACCATATCAGCTGATATCTGAGAAGTGCGTGTTGCCAGACGTTAAAAAAAAAATATTGTTCACAGACAACGTTTTTGGCATAAGTGTAGCTAATATGAACCATTTAGCTATCCAAAAACTTAAAATGTGGCTCGATATAATTTCTCACGCTGATTTCAACTGTACCAAAATTATTTGGCTCAAAAATATAAAAAAGATATAGAAGACTAAATTAATTTTTTTTGATTTCTTTAAATATTAACATCTTATGAACTACATAACCGATAAAGAAAAGGTGTCAAAATAAAGACAATTAATTTATCTTTCAGCTGATGTTAATAATTTATAATCTTTTTTTTATAGTTTTAATCCAAAAATACTAAAAGCCATATATGTAATACTCCTATGTTGGCAGTAGGAGCTAGTACCGTCCGAAAACACTACAGTACAGATATATCAGACTGTCTCGCTTTGATTTCGGAATGCTTACACATTGAGAAGTTAGCTTACTGCCAATATAGAAGTATTACATATATGCTAAAAACAAAAATAAATTTCGTAGTTTTTCATAAAATAACCTTTTTTAACAAAATTTCATTATTAATGCAAAAGAAGATTATATTATTAAAAAAGTACAAGTTATTACCTTTAATTTGATAGACATATTTTATTATTTTCTGCTGGTGAGTTTTAAGAATTTAGTGTTAATTTGGTGATAGTGAAAGAAGTTCTGTGCAAGTATCCTGCGATATTACACATTCTCCGCGTTTTGTTTCGCGTCTGGCAACACCGACATTGTTGAGTACGAAAGATCAGCTACTTATGGTTATGATACCTATAATCGATGATAGTTAATGTGGTTACGGTTATGGCAATGGTTATGGCTATGGCGTTATGGTACACCCAGAAAAAGGTTTAGTTATAATAACCAAGATTTGGTTATAGTGATCAAGTGGCATAGTTGGATATGGCGAAATAAATATATAGTTCACGAAAGTCTGCAATTTACTTAAGACTTCTAGTTGGGACAAATGTATATTTGTTAATAATTACAAAACGACTACCTTGATTGGACAATATTGTTAGTTGAATAAAATCATTGTTGAGCAAATATAAACAATGCTTTGGTTGATACAAGTTTTTAATTAATTTTGTGAACTTGCCGTAGACTTGATTAGCTAACCGTTTATTATTGGGAAAAAAGTTTCAGTTTGACACAAATAAAAATTTACTCGATGTTTGTTGTGTTTACTTTCTTCTTTTATTTGCATATATTAAGCATAAAAATACGTACATATTTACATAAGTTAGTTACTAAAGTAAATAATACATATGTGTATGGTGGTAAGAATTTCCTAAAAAAGAACGATGAAACAGGAACAGTCGTGCGAAAACCCAGGTCAATATCTGCTGGAAGTATACTGCCTTGCTTTTTCCTTAGCTAAATAGACACTTTCAAATTATAATTCACATGAATTATATATCCACTGAAAAACCCCGGTTGGCATCAAACTTTATATTTTTAATTAAACTTTAAACTATGCGCGCACCGAAACAACCTGCGATGATAGCAAAACTGAAACTGTGACAAACAAGTATGGGCATGTCATAGCACACATGGCGCAGCGATCGACATGCCATAGCTTACTGAGCGCTCTGGGACCACATGCGTGTTTCACCCATATACGAACAGCGGTAGCGGAGCAATGATTTCCACGCACAATGCAATGGTCGGCATACTAGCGCATTCAAACGATTCAATAAGTGGGACTGTGTGCATTGCTCAGCTGGCGCTCTTCGTATGTGCTCAGAGAGCGCTCAGCATTCTTTAGGGGTGGCTCACAAGCATGAATATGTTCCACTCTCAAACCAAATCGTGGTTGCCTCAACTAAGATTTGGTAACTATGACTAAACCACGTGTTGAAAGAAAGCCTATCTGCATTAGCAGAGCTTAATAACATCCTTTTATGAACCATACGTTAAGTTGAATGGAATTTGTAGAAATATGCTGCAAAGAAATATTTATTAGTATTAACCAAACCCTTCAACTAAATTAACGATTTGTTACAACCTAGATGAATATTAGAAGCTTTAATATATTTAGTTATAATAACCAATCGATGGTAATAGTTCCCAATCCTTGGTAACAGTTCCCAAATATTGTCAAAATTCGGGAACTAAATATCTTTAGTTGTCGAAACTAATCCTTTTTCTCAGTGTATGTCACCACTTAGTCTGTTCCTTTGAACTTCGGACTAAAACCTGTGGAACTGTCGAACTACAATTTTACGCTCTCAAATGAAATTAAAAGGAGAACAGATGCAGAAGTGCATGGGAACGCAAAAAGCACTATTTCCTTAAAACGTCAGTCGGTTTGTTTACATGTCATTTGTACACCACTTATTTGGCTGAAATATCACTAACTAATTATTAAAATCTATACATATTCAAATATTTCGTTGTTTACTTGCATTTTTGTACAAAAATAAGATTCTTTGCTTACACCGCTTTATGTTTTTGTTTACGTATGCAAATCAGCTGATCGTTTGACACTTTTCATGAACTTACAGGAAAAAGAACTCCGGACTAAGTCCTGTAACTTCTGACTAGGAACAGTTGCTCAGTTACTCTCTCAAAAGTGTTCCCACTTACAGGTTTTATGTCAATAGGAACGACTTCCTGTAAGTTCTGACTAAATCCTGTAAACTTGACTGCTATTGGAACAGACTAACTAATTTAACCTTAAGACCGCTATGTATATAGAGCAGTGGTCGACATGCCATAGCTCACTGAGCGCTCTCTGAGCACATGTGCGTTTCACACGTATACGAAGAGCGGAAGCTGAGCAGCAGGGATGAAAAATGGAAGTTTCAGTTTGTACCTAATATCATAAAATAAATGTACCTAAATGACACAGATTGTACCTAAAAAAAGTTACATCATTCATTTGTAGTTTTTTTTTTATAAATTTTACTTAAAACATGTATACAAAAGGTCGATATAATTTAAACATGATTAGGTTTTTTTTTTACCTTAGCATAATTTTGACTACTGTAAAATATGCGGCAAGTCTAGAGAAAATAATCAATTTGCCGTAAGTAACTTCGACAGCATTTTAAATATATTTGCAGAAATCAAAAAGCGAATATGGGTCTAGTAGCTATAGTTCTCATCTAAAGAAAATATGAAATTTGAAGACAGCCTAGACACTGGACTGTATGGGCGAATAACAACAAAATTTATCGACATATTTTGACACAACTTTCTTTCTTTAGCCCTACCTTTATCGATGATATTATGGGCCAAAAACTTACAAATAGCCGCTTTAGCAGCGCATGTACACGCCTGAAGGCCTATTCTGATCTAAATCAAACAAACTACAATTTTTTAGTCCCATTTGACAATTTGTTTTCACTCATTTGACCGCAAATGCCATTGAATTTGACTTATAGCCCAGTTATGCATACTTAGCTTTGCATGAGAGTTGTCACATAAGAATCTGTTAAACGGGCTTTGCGTGTAAGCGGTTACCCAACGCATTAGCACTTAATATGTAGAATTCTGTTGGGTACCTCACGAAAAATGTCAGCTTTTTGAGGTACTTAGGCGGGCTGGGTACTTAACTTACTGATGTAGTTTCATCTTCTTGTTAACTTTCATAAATACTTGAATAACAACATTTAATGAAGTATACATAGTTTAAAACCAAAATCATAGCATTATTTTAACACATAAACAAGTAAAGAAAAACTTGATTTTAAAAAATATTTAGTGCAATGGTATGTCACTTTTACAAGAATTAAATTGTTTAAAAAGTCAAAGTTGGACATACCATTTTTTACCAAATTCAAAATGATATTGTTTGCCACTTACTTACACTAAATGCAATGTAAAATGTTTAAGATAATACATAATATGACTTTTTTTATTTCTTTCTTTTTGACCTTTTTTCTTTAGAATCGTTTATAAATCAAAATGAATGCGAAGCTTCTCCCGTGCCTACAAGTGAATATATTAGCACGGTAAAGGCAAAAGAGAAAAAAACTAAAAATGCACTGATCAAAAGACCCAAAATCTAGTGACTATACCTAATGTACCTGTAAGTCATCAAACGTCGGAAAAAGGTACAATACTTTTTACTTGAATTATGGTAAACGCATTTTGGTGGCAAAGGATGGCGAGGGCCTTGAAAAGGATTTGGCTTAATTTTCCGCTACAGCAGGGGAACTTGTACAATTAAATAACATAATTAACTGGTAAATATTTGATTTAAATTTCGATATGGGTAAGGTACTTTTCTCATACAAGTTGTATGTGCGTATTCCCAAATCATTTTGTAAAAAAGTCTTTTATTTTACGTTGGTTAATATGGTCACCGTAAGAATCGTCGATGATTCTACTATGTTCATTAGGGTGGTCCAAAAATGCATGTGAAAAAGTAAGGTCGGAATTTGTATGCTCTCACCCCTTAGGATGGTTCTGTATCGAAAAAATTAATGTATGTAAGTACCACATTAAGAAGAGATAGACCTATTAAAATGTATACTTAAATGATCAGAACGTCGAGCTGAGTCGATTTAGCCATGTCCGTCTGTCTGTCTGTCTGTCCGTCTGTTTGTATGCAATCTAGTCTCTCAGTTTTCGAGATATCCGGATGAAATTTGGTAGGTGGGTGTATTTTTATAATGCATTAATCATTTGTCGGAACCGGAAGAATCGGACCACTATAACATATAGCTCCCATACAACTGGTTGTTCAGATATGAGATTTTTCGATATAACTTCTCCATTTATGCAGCTAAGAACATGAAATTTTGCAATACTTCCATCCATTATCAACAGAGAACTCAGAATGAAAATTACAAAGATCGTGTCACTATAACCTATAGCTCCCGTACTACGTATTGTTCAGATAAAAGATTTTTCGTTATAACTCCTCCATTTAAGTAGCTAGTAACATGATCGGGTCGCTATAACCTATAGCCTACATACAACTGATTGTTCAGATATGAGACTTTTTGCCATAACTACTCCATTTATGCAGCTAGGAACATGAAAATTCTCACCGTTTTCACTCATTATTAACAGAATATTTACAGTGAAAATAACAAAGATCGGGTCACTACAACATATATCTCCCATTCAACTGATTGTTCAGTTATGAGAATTTTCGTTATCATTCCTCGATTTATGCAGCTAGGAACATGAAATTTTGCAATACTTCCAACGATTGTCAACAGAATCCTTACAGTGAAAATAACAAAGATCGGGTCACTTTTACATATAGCTCCCATACAACTGATTGTTCAGATATGAGATTCTTTGTTATAACTTCTAAATATATGCAGCTAGAAACATGATATTTCGCACTATTTTCACTCATTATCAACAGATAGTTTACAGTAAAACTAACAAAGATCGGGTCACTGTAACTTATATATTGAATCCATATAACTGATTGTTCAGATATGGGGTTTTAATGTAAAACTAATTCATTTGGACAGCTAAAACTGATAAATTTCGTAAGCTATTGTATAAATAATAATACAAAGTCTACTGAGAGAATTGTCAAAATCTATGCTGTATAAGCCTTATCTCGAATACCACTGATTGTTCCTATACCAGTTTTTTCGATATATCTCCTTTATGTAGGAAGCTAAACCCATTAAATTGTGTTACCGGTTTACATACCGATCACACAGCAATGAAAATCACTTTGATTGGTGCTATATAAGATATATCTTCCATACCTCTGATTGTTTAGATAAGATTTTTATATGTGTAACTCCTCTATCTATGTGTGCTGTGAATATATAAATTTTTTCAAATGCACTAATCTGTTAAAGTAAAGTTTGCAGATTTTCATGAAAGGTATGAAGCGTTCGGCATAGCTGAAGACAGCGCTGCTCTTACTTGTTTTATTTTGAAATCAAAAATATTTAGAGGTCGCTCAAAGCGCCCAAAGTTTTCCATGTATTTTATATGGGGAAACAACAACTCAATAGAAATGGTATAGAATTCTTAAAAATCATTATTCTTCTATCGGAAAACCCAGCTTATCTGCGGGAGATTCCCAATAATAATAACCATTCTTTCATCGCAACTATAATTTATAGGTCCGCCAAAAACCCACAAAAACCCCGAAAAACTCAATGAGGAGACTAATAAAAAACCTTTGGTATATAAAAATGGATGAACGGATTTTGACGAGATTTTCTCTAATGTACACTGTATCGACTGGAGAGGGATCGTTTTTTACTTAGAATTTTAATAGGGTTGCCACCTGTCTAAAAAACTGTAAGATCCGCACCGTTCGTTGGATTACAAAAGATGAGGTGTCAAATGAAAGGGATTGACCTCTAAAAAAGCACTAATATTTTTTTTTAATAGGGTTGCCATCTGTTAATAAAATTACTAAATTCAATTCTAATAAGCGTAGGCGTCAGTTCTGCACCGTCACTGTGAAACGAAAAGACCTAGCCTGTGGATGTGTAATAATGTATTATTTTTCTGAGTAGGCTTGCCAAATGTTTAAAAACTATAAGATCTTCAACGTCCGTTGGATAAAAAAATTAGATACCGAACGAAAACGCATTCAAAAACTTTAAGGTTTTTGAGTAGGGTTGCCACCTATTTAAAATTACTTTGTTCGATACATAGTATAAAGCAAAGGCGATATATTTTAACCACGCCACTGAACGGATTTAGACACAATTTTTTATGTATATAATAAACGAAGTACGTGATGACATATGATTTCTTTCTCCAAATACGTAAATGTACATACATATGCATACATTCAGCGCGTGGCGAAGCCTCGCGCATCCGTGGCCGGCTAGTAAATACATATATCTAACACATACATATGTACATATATGTGCATCGCTCATTTACTATAAAAGTATCATAATCCCAGAAAAGCAAAAATCGCGCTAAGTATGCAAGAATGAACATTACCTCGTTCTTATGATGTGTAAAAATTGCATAGCTGTAGCGATTGCCAGTAGCTCACCAGAACAAAATCAGGCTTATCTTGAGTTTCGCCCGAAAAAAAATTCACCCGAAAAATGTTCATGCGCGCATAGTAAATTCACAGAAACAAATAGTGAAAAGTGAACCGTTTTGAAGAAAATGAAACTCATGATAAAGCTGAATATGTATTAATTTTTCCCCAGGGAGTATATGTAAATTCAAAACTTTTAAGCTGGTTTTCTCGAGTTTTTAGTTTTTTGAGTTATGAAAATATTGAAGTAAAACTCAATTAAAAAATTTCAAAATTCATTTGGACTCACCCACGTCAAATATTTAAAATGGAAACAAAAAAATTGAAATTCATGTTCATCAAAATTTTCCATATCATTATGAAATGATTAAAAATGTCTTTTAATCGCATACATATTCCCTTTAACAACCACCCTTTAATTCTTTGAAAAAAAAATAACTTTTTTAATTATTCTTTACATCGAAATCAGTGCACACTCATCTGCTATCAAAAACAGTTATAAGCAAGTAAGCGTATACCAGTTTTTTCAGAATATTTCTAGTACTGCGAGCACATAGCTGTTTTTGATCAGTTCTAAACCAAAAGAGATATAAGAAAACGGCAAATGCAGAAATGTTGGCAATAGATAGTGTTAATAAAATATGCAATAAAAAAATTTACAAAAATCACATAACTGTTTTTGTTGGCGCAGCGACGATATGTAGTTGTACTCATGATACAAAAAAGAAGGTAGTTCCATTTAATGACATTCGTTGTTGTTGCTAACCATTTGACTTTTAATAAAATTATGACATTTCATAAAATTCATGCTACCTGATCACCAGAGATAATATTTTTTTTTTGTAAAAGTAAACAAAAATGTATGAAAATGAGTGAAGTTTAGTGAAGTTATTGAACATATATGAAAGGAGGGCTGCATGACCATCCGTCACCTCTCGAATTCAAGTACAGATTTCGATCATACCTTCTAGGTAATTTTTTAACCACTTAAAGAAATTATTGTTGTTGTCATAAAGATTCTAAAATGTATGCATGAACTTTATTAGGGCGAAACGAAACTATTTTGAGCACGGAAACAAATGTTGAGTCTTCAAGTGAAGTAATGTTAAAATTTGAAGAGGAGTTGCTCAGTGAAAATGTTTTCAAACCACTTAACGATATTGAAATATCCCTTTCGTTTTTATTTGATTTCTAATTTTTTAGCTCGCTTAGCTTTAGTAGCTCGCAGAAGAGCATGAAGCAGAAGATTTCATCAGTCCACTCAAAGATGTGGAATATGATGGACTTGAAAATTTTGCCGGCTACATAATTTCGAAAATGGGGTTGACAAAACTAGGCTTCAGGACGCATGTAGAAAGTGATCAAAATTATACGTATGTTAACTGTTTATCGGAGGGCGGTCTGTACAAGCCTAATTCAAGTTTTTTGCATACATTGGAAATTTTGAATTCAAAATTGGTTGAAATTAATGGTGATTCGCTAACCACAAAGCCAAAATTTTTGCAAAATCTGATGAGAAATTTAAAAGTAAATTTGGACCAAAATATTATAAAAAGATTTTATTTGGGAAGAACATTCTTTAGAATTCGATTTTTAAATCGCAAGATTAAAGAAACGAAAATTGTATATCAAAATAAGAAAATGAAAAAAATAACAACATAATGCACTAATGGTTTTTATTATAAAATAAAAAGAATAATTACAATGTAACAGTTTACATTTTATATATTTTTAATAAAAGAGGGGCAAACCACGTAAGCAAAAAAATATCAAGTACTGATTGTGAGTTTTGATTTGAAATATTCTCACATTGGTAAAAATATGGGAAAGAAAATACTCCGATGTATTGTTTTAATATTATCAAAGTGGCAAGGCCGTTGATAATACTGACAATTTATGAAACTTCAAAAAATTTTATTATCCGTCAAAAGTTGTTTATTGAAACTACCTTCTTTTTTGTATCATGGTTGTACTTGTCGACATTCGTGGATACCTATTGATTGTCAGTCGCTGTAAAGTAAAGCGCGCAACGGTTCTGGTAAATGAGTCAACAAAGGTATTTAGGTATTGACCTACAGCCCCGAATGAGACTTTTACGCAGTATAATATTGGCAAGCCACATCCATGGGGCCAATCGTAGCACACGACAGCTCGATTTAGTCAATGGCGCGATGTAATTTCAAACTTTCGGCACTTCTCATTTGACGATGTAGATCAATTCAGAAATATTTTTAAATAGTGTTGCCACTTATTTTTTACCTGAAACAATTTATATATCAAATGAAAGGTATTTTTGAGAATTTAAATAAAGAAATATTTTCCATGAGGGTTGCCACGTTTTTTTGTAATGCAAACATACAAAACCTTTCATTATTGAATCATGGAGTCATACGTACTTTTCTGCTTAATGTTCAACTCATTGTCATTTACATTGGTGTCGAACCAAATCTTGGTTGCGTATATTTTAAGCAAGCTTTCCTATTGAACAGCTTTTCATGAAACATATAATTGCTTCGCTTGTATTGCCGTACTGGAGTGCAACTTATTCCTATGAGTTGCCTTGCAACATGTTGGCTCGAAACTCGAAATTGTTACTCGAAGCATATCACTGGCTCGTATCATATTTCCAGCATTTTTCAGCTTTTAAATGAAATTAAGGAGTAATTTTTGACTTAAAGTTTACATTCGCTGATCATATTAATTTTATTATTACAAAATCGTATGCCATGCTTGCTTTCGTAAGGCGCCATAATGGGGAATTCACCGAAAAGTATACATTGAAACTTTTGTATATGGCTTTTGTACGTTACGCGTCCTTCATCTGGTGTACCTATTATGCATGCCATATTGGTAGGATTGAGCGGATCCAAAAAATTTTTTTACGCTTTGCGCTGCGTAGCTTACGCTTTTCTGACCCTATCCCCACCTGTGAATAGAGATGCCTGTTGATACACTTAAAATCCTTGCAAAGTAGGAGAATAATCCTTTCTTTATCTTTTGTATTTGATCTAGTCTGCGGTGTTATAGACTGTCTCGTACTCCTTGAGAGGATTTTCTTTAATATACCTGCCAGACCTCTACGCTGCTCAGAGTTTTTCCATCTTGGTGTTATTAAGGATCTATATGCACGAAATGCCTTAATTGAATTCAACAGAATTTATAAATATGTTGATATCGATTTTTCAACTTCAAAAAATCGCTTTAGGAATTCTTTGATTCTTTTTTTATAAGTAGTTTTATTTTTCTCTAAATAGTTATGTATTAATAATTTTAAACTATTTTCTATTTAGCCTATAAGAATTTTTATTGTATTCATTGGCTATAAAGAAATAAATAAATAAGTAAACATAAGTATGCCACCATTTTGTACCATGACACGATTTTGGCAAAAAAATTAACAACTAACATTTACTCAAATACATACAAAATATTCTTTTTTATGACAAGTGTTACCTCCAAATTTATGTTGCTGCCTGCATTGGCTGTTAGTTTCAGTTGCTTTCAACTAATGAAAAATAGTTAGTCATTGAGTATGTAGTCACCTTCGTTGATACAAGTTACAGTTGGCGTAGCTGGAAGTCGTCTGTGATATGATTAAGTATTGGTTCCAAGCAGCAATAAATACAGCAGCAATTATTAAATATGCAGGACTTTCTATGAAGACGCTATCTGCTGTACCAGTTTGCATAGCCGCAGGTTGTTCACCTGAAAATCAAAGAAGAAAGCTGTATATACTTGCTTCAACTACAAAATATACACAAAAGCTTTTTACGTTACCAGTGAGGACATGTACTCGTACTGACGCTGGTACCGCGCCAATTGGTGCGCAGGTGTAATTTCCAGAGTCACGCAATGAAGCGCGTGTTAGCATTAAACGACTAGTGGTACCCACATCCGTTTTCTCCGTTTCTAGACTGATTCCACCGCGCTGGGAATCAAAGTCGACAACCGATGAGCCGTGATACCTGGGAAAATTGTAAAAAATATACATCTATACATAAAAGGCCTAATTCTACTATATATATGTGAAAGTATGTATGTATGTATGTACATATGTATGTGCCAGGTTGAAGTCTAAACGGACGGACAGAATCGAAAAAAAATTTACAGAGTATTGCCATGACACCTGGGCCTATAATAAGGTGAAAAAAGTTGGGATCCGACAAGGGGGGCGTGGCGCCTCCCATAGGAGTTAAATTTTTAATCAGCCATAACTTCCAGACCATAGTTATCTGAACTTGAAACATGGTACGCAGACATGTCAATGGTAGATGCTTATAGGTAGGTATATATAAACGAGTTTGTAAAAGGGGGCGTGGCACATCCCATAGGCGTGGCATTTTTTATCAGCTATAACTTCGGAACCATAAGTCCCACGAACTAGAAATTCGATATGCAGACATACCAATGGAAGGTGCTTATAGAAGGGTACGTATAAGCGAGTTTGTAAAAGGGGGCGTGGCACATCCCATAGGCGTGGAATTTTTTATCAGCCATAACTTCGGAACCATAAGTCCCACGAACTTGAAATTTGGTATGCAGACATATCAATGGCAGGTGCTTATAGGAGGTTATATATAAACGAGTTTGTAAAAGGGGGCGTGGCACATCCCATAGGCGTGGAATATTTTATAAGCTATAACTTGGGAACCATGAACATGAAATTTGGTAAGAAGACATATCAATAGTAGGTGCTTATATGAGGGTATACATAATTGAGTTTGTAAAAGGGGGCGTGGCACATCCAGTAGGAGTGGAATTTTTAATCAGCCATAAATTGGGAACCATAAGTCACATGAACTTGAAATTTGGTATTCAGACATAGGTATCTATGAGAGGTGTTCAGAGTGAAGTATATATAAATGAGTTTATAAAAGGGGGATATACACATATGTATTCATCTATTAGATAACTCGGATATTTAAAACTGTGTGTTTTTTTTGAAACCTTACCGTCTTTATATTATTTTGAAATGGAAAGATTAAATTGTTTTTTAATCCCGCGATGCTATTAAACGAAAAATGTTCATTCATAATGAATAAACCTCCTTCCGAAATAAGCATTCTATCAGAAAAGTGCAGCTATACTAAAACAGCTAAGCGAATAGGTAGCTAAACGGAATGTACCGTAGTAGACTAATTTTAATTAAGAAATTTGATCGTTACCTTAATCCACCTAATATAAATAATGGAACAAGATTTGCAGTGCAAGTGATGATCAACATGTGTTTAAGCGACTTATGCATTTCCCGCATAAACAAAGAAGCAGTGAACACACACACGCATTTGTATTGCATTTCACGCACTTGTAGTGCACTCCAGCATAAAACCAAGTGCAGCGAACAAACACACGCACTTGTGTTTAAAAGTAATTCGTTCGTTCTTAATTGGCTATGCATTTTTTATGCAATTCTCAAATATCTCTTCGCGGAACTTAGTGAAGTGATAAGTCGGTGGCATTTCCAGCCATGGTCAACGCTAACCCAGCTTGGCTATCACACGGTGCTTTAAGCATCGCTCTCACTCCACTCCCGGAGTGTTTTTTGGTATGCTAGTAAGCTACGGCTTGCAAGCCACACAGGGGCTCTGCATCCATACATCCCCAAATAAATCCCCGCTCATTGCACAGCAGCCTACGGCAGCTAGAGCACGATTCCTCCATTGGAGTCCCTCCAAATAAATCCCCGCTCATTGCACAGCAGCCTACGGCAGCTAGAGCATGACTCCTCCAATGGAGTCCCCCAATAAATAAATGGTATAAGGGCCACATCATGCGCTACCGCTTCATAAGCCTGCTCGCATATCTCACTCTCTCTCTCTCTCTCGCATAGCAGGCATATGGAGTGCGTGGCAGTGATCGGACTTGAAAAAAAAATGTGTGTGGTAGAATCTGGAAAAAAATGTGGTATATTTCAAAAAAATGTGGTAGATCTCAGGTTTTTGATCAAACTTTGTACAAAAATTAATAATATTCTGCAAGGTTTCACCTAAATTGCAAACATTTTAATTCGAATCCAAGAAAATTCGATTTTAGTATAATAAAATGCAAGATTGAAGTTGCTAAAAATTCGTTTGAGTTTTGGCAATTTTTTTCCTTGACAGTGTAAAGCAGTTCCTTCCATATCAAGATATTTTTCGAACCTTGCGGAGTGCTGCCAGCTTTTCTTTTTATCACACCACGATGTAGCGTTCCAGAAACAGATACTTGGGATTTGCCGATTTTGACAATTCTCAAGCAAAAGTAAACAACGCTTTAGAAACTTAAGATGCACTGAAATTTTCTAATACTTTCACATAAATCGCCGTTTTTTTAACATTTTCGCTATTAATTATTTTTTATAAATCATATATTTTGCAATTTAACACAATAAAACCATGTTTCCTGTCGAAAAATTGAATATTGAGAAAATTTACTATTTTAATGTTTATTTTATCCTCCCATTCTGCCTGTTGTTAGTGTTTAGTGTTGGACAATTTTTGCTCTTAAAATTAAGAAAATTATGTCGAGCAAAAATAAAACTACTCAAAAACCCGAATATGTGGTAGATTTCAGACCTTGTGTGGTAGATGTGGTAGGTGCTCAAAAAAGTGGCAGATCTACCACAATGTGGTAAAAGTCCGATCACTGGTGCGTGGTTGGCTTGATGTGCACCTATAAACCATGTGGGCTCATTGAGCTCGATACCTCAACACTCACAAAGGTAATCCCTACCTCCGCTACTCCTCTAACTCGGCCACACCTCCAAACCTGATCTCCCGCTCTCCCTAATCTAAACAATATATGTATTAGTTGAAGCACGATAAAGCTAAAAGTATGGCTCATAAGGATGCCTTAATGTAAACAAAGAAAATATTTTGTCTCCTTTAAATTATGCTGAACTGAATATTTGTATTACTGTTTTATATTTTTATTTGTTTACCCCGAACGATGTCGGGTGCTCTGCTAGTACTCTATATACATATATGCATGTACATTTCTTAGAAAACTGTCATAACTCAAAAAATTAAATTTTTAACAATTGGTGCAGATGCCTTTTTATGCACTTTGGGAGCAAATTTAGAATTCTAAACGCATTTCTTAAAAAATACCGTTTTTGAGTTATGACAGCCTCTTGGTAAATAAGCGTTATGTACCTATGCACACAAGGGTATTATAACTTTGTTCACATAACAGTTTTTTTGTGACATACTAAAGGAATCCAGATAGATATAGCAGAGAGATATCTTAACGAAACTCGGTACGTGTATTTCTTTTGAGCCAAGGGCGATGGTATTGAAAATGGGCAAAATTGGACAATAACCACGCCCACCTTCCATGTAACGGTACATAGTTTGAAAAAATGATACCAATTGATAGAACAGAAATATGTGCCGCTCACTCATGACTACATAAGGTTGTATCACTAAGTCTAACTGAACATACTATAGAATATGTTTGAAATTTACTTATTTTGTATTTTTCTTTCTTATTTCACTTGCAATGCCTACTCGCATATTTTTGCCTTCTATGCTCTTCTTAAGGATTAAAATTACATAAATAAAGCAGATTCACACAGGAGTAGTTGTGTAAAAAATCAGTCAAAGCACATAATTATCAACAGCAATATAATTTCTCAAGCTGGATAGCCGGACTATCAATGAAATTTGGATTTTAATTCTAACTAAACCGATATGTCATTATCACCATATACTACTATATTTATGCTTCATATCAACTCGCTTATATTCAACACGAGTTGAAAGCCAAATGCAGTTAATTACTTGAACTGCCCGTCAGCTGTTTTGTACCATTTGCTATTTTGTTGTATAAAATAAAACGATTGAATCGGAGAAGGAGTTTTTTCGTTTTGCAATACCGAGATAGTAATTTACAGTCTCGTACGCATCATTTTTTGCTCCAAACTAGACATGTTCATTTAAATAGTTAACTCAAATCTAAGGCCCAATTTCAGATGGCCTACGTAAGTAACTGCTCTTAATGGTCAATATTGGCTATTTATATGAGATATGTATGCAACCCTGTGATTATACCATACAACTAAGATTGATTGGTAAATTGTTTGATCAAACCCACCAAAAAATCAGCTGTTCAGCACAAAATGTAAACAAACAAGCAAATGCAACAACAATTTCAAGGAACAAGCAGCAGTGCTGCCAATTGTTTGGCATATTTAAACAAATTTTATCTGAAGCCCAACGAAAGCTAAATGTCATTTAAACAACAATCCACAATTAAATTTAAGGGCCGTTTAAATATTCATTTGAAATTGGCCCTAAAACCGTTTATGCGCCCGAACATTTATATCGACGCACAATGTGGCCGCTTCATACAAGTTGATGCTCAAAACTCTGTAACCGCTTTTTTCTTCTGAAAATGCTGTAGACAAATCCAAAAGGGAAATATCTTACAATTTTTATAAAATTATTAGATTGTTTTGTGCACTAACACTGTTTAACAAAATAATTGTATACTTACTTCTTATTCTTAACACTGAAAAATAAAATAATTTTACAATGATAGTCACTTGAAATAAAAACAATGAGAAAACGGTACAGTGTATGATCAAAAATTAATTCCTCTTAAGAAGCATGAGATTTAGTTTCTGTATGCCCGAAATTCTCTTCTTAAAGCATGTATTTTACTTCTGGATCAAAGGTGACAGGTAATAAGGTCAACAGAAATAAGGTCACCAGGGGGGGAAATAAAGTCAATTGACATTATTACCTTTTCAAAAGCGAAATAAAATCCATTGACATTATTGCTATTTCAAACATTAAATTTGCTTAGCTTCCCAGCGGCCCGCGTCCGCGCGCACTACAGTCCCAGATGGTTTCTAAAATCACAAATTAGTTTATGCGCAAATTGCAGATAGAGGATATTAATGAATTTAAGCCCTCTATATTTTTATATTTGTAAGTTATTGGAAGATTTCTGCTGTGTTTTGGCAACAACTTGTCCGCAGTAAAAAAGCATATAATTTGTGTTTCAAAAGTGTGTAAAAACCAATCAATTAACTTACATGATCTCGGTTCCGATATTAAATAATCAATAATTGTTTATAACTCATTTTGGCACATTGGCTTGAATGTGCCACCTGATAAATAGTGTCGTCGTTCTCCTTAGCTGTTTTTAAATGATGTCGTCACAAATTGCTGGCGGAAATATGAATACAGTGTAAGAAAAATCCTTTTCTATAATTGTTTCCTTATAGAAGGGTTGGTATCTTTTCCACCTTAGACATTCCGAATTCGTTCAAAATATGCTAATTTAAAATACAGATTTCTTTCAGTGTTCCTCCGGGGTTTTTGGACATGGACTGTTTCTCCAATTTAATAGTGTTCGCTTTATTTTTGTGGAAACGAAACATGTTTTCTCGTATTCCAGCTGCGTTTTTCGTTTCGTTTTTCGCATCGCAATTCGTATTCGCAATTTTAAATTTTTTAATAAAATCAATTGGTGGTATTTCATAATTGTGTGGGGATTAATAGCACTACACTGAGGATTTGGTAATAACCTTTTTCATATATTAAAAAACAAAACTTACAGGGCAATGTTTTTTGTAAGAACAACATTTTTTTCTATGAATCGACATACTTTGAGCATTGTTGACACTATTTCCATTTGAATGACTATTTCCATTTGTTGACTTTATTTCGCTTTTGAAAAGGTAATAATGTTAATTGACTTTTGTCCCAAAAAACGCAATGATGGACTATATAATTTTAGATTTAATTATTATTGTATATGTTACCCAACAAAAGTCCAGCTTGTTCGTAGACGGCCAAAAAATCAAAAAGGCGAAAACATATTTACATGATTGGACATTGGTTTGACAAGTAGCTGACAAGTGGAAAGTAAAAGTGGTTTGCAAAGAGCGCCACCTATGCGTCAGTATGTGATGTTGTCATATGAACTCATGCAATGTGTTTTTATTTCTTACCATACCAAGTATTGTAGAGTACTCCTCAAAAGTGAGAACGCTGTCGCCAACCACTCGCTGAAGATGTAGCTTTATCGATTTACCATTCGACTCCCAAATACCGCCAAAGTGTGGAGCCGTCGGGGGTATGAAATGCCATGATATGCTTTGGCTGGATATAAAATTAGCCAAAGCCTCATTTTGACAGTGAGACAGAGCTACCTGACCATCTCGTCCAACTCCTTCTTGGCAT
This sequence comes from Rhagoletis pomonella, assembly GCF_013731165.1. Classification (NCBI taxonomy): domain Eukaryota; kingdom Metazoa; phylum Arthropoda; class Insecta; order Diptera; family Tephritidae; genus Rhagoletis; species Rhagoletis pomonella. The sequence goes on from NW_023458563.1 coordinate 38,882,331, forward strand.
CTTGGAACGTGGTACCGTTGTCCGAATATAAGGCTGTGATAGGACCTCGTCGTGACGAAAACCGCCTGAATGCTGCAATGAATGTTTGAGTTGTGAGATCGCTTACAACTTCGATGTGAAGTGCCTTTGTCGATAAACACACAAAAATTTCAAACCATGCCTTTCCGATCTTTGGTGTACGGCCAGAGGATATTTTTATAGATACAGGTCCCGCGAAATCCAAACCAGTGTGACGAAAACAGCGAAGAGGTTGTACACGAGGTACCGGTAAGTTGGCCATTATTTGTGAGGTAGTGGCGCGGCGCTGAATAAAACACGGCTTACAACGAAACACAATTTTTCGCACCAAATTGCGTGCCGCCAAAATCCAGTACTGTTGACGCAGATTATGGAATGTTGCATCCACGCCAGTATGTAGATTGGTGTCATGTACATGACGTAACAGAAGGGTAGCGACTGGGGACTCCTTCGGGACTAAAATTGGGTGTTTTGCGTTGTAATTCAACGATGAATTTCCAAGACGTCCACCAACACGCATTAAACCATGTTCGTCGATGGTGTGTGTCGCAGTAATTTGGATTTGCGCGAAAGTTGAAAATCGCCCTTGAGTAACTTATACCCTTTTGAAAAAGCATTGCTCTGCACGTACTTAATTAGACCGTTTTGCGCATTCTTCAACTCTTTCGACGTTAAAAAGATTGTGGATTGTTCGCCATTGGGTGAGTTCAATCTACGGCGAGAATGATTAATAAATCGAAAACAAAAGCATATTACCCTCAGAAGACGGGGCCAAGAAGAAATTGTATTCAAAAGGATCTCCAAAACGTTATCTTCGTGGAACACATGAAGAGTTGCTTCAGCATTTGATTTCCTTTCAGTAGGAGCAGCAGTCTGGGTTGACCTAGAGAATTTCACTTTGATGGGTGGCCAAGCTGTTTGAGGTTTCGCTAGCCAAGATGGTCCGTCCCACCAGAGCTGATGTTACGTTAATTTGAAGGGAATAAGTCCTCGAGATACACAATCTGCTGGGTTGTCCTCCGTGCGAATATGCTGCCAACAGCTGCGTGGGAAAGCATCTAGAATTTTAGCAGCTCGGTTGCCAACATATGTGTTCCAGGTTCGAGGCGTAGCTGATAACCAATGCAGCACACTTCAGGACCCGGCTATAAACCACTGCACCATAAGCCTGCGTCGACGCATCGGCAAAGCCATGTAGTTCTATTGCTCCTTGCCAGCTGTGGTAGCGACTTGATGAATGTTTGCTAACGCGCGCACAAATTTTCAGGAAGTTGCTGGTCCCACTTAACCGCACTTAGCCATCTTTCTTGAAACCAGATTTTCAGCAGCACGGTAGCCGGTGCGAACAGACCAAGTGGGTCATAGATCTTTGATAGTTCAGACAACATCGCTCTTTTTGTTGGCTTACCAGCAATATCTTTTCCGTTAAATTTAGTAAACAATACGTCGTCGCAAGGATTCCAGTGTAACCCCAGAATCTTCACTGAAGGAGCGGCTGCCTCTGACCTAGCCGATATTGCCACGGATTTGTATTCACAGAGGTCTGCACTCAGAGTTTCTAGCAAAAGCCAACAATTGGAACTCCACATCACATCTACATATGCATCAGAGCATAGAGCTCGCGCTGCCAAGGGATATCTGCTTCGGTAGTCATCTGCAAGTTGCTTCAAAATCCTCACCGCCAAAAATGGCGATGAAGCTAGCCCGTACGTCACAGTAAGCAGACGATAATGAGAAATAGGTGAATTTTCATTTTTGCGCCATATGATGCCCTGATAGGTGGTGTGTTCGGGAGCAACCTGTATGCCGCGGAACATCTTCTCAATGTCGGCGCAAAATACATAACGATGCTGACGGAGGCAAACTCCAATTAAGTCCCGTGGCGTCTTTGCCCGAGCCATCAAATACCACTCGGCATTTCGTCGTAGAGCTATCTGGCTTAAGTATGGCGTGATGAGCCAAATATATGCAGGTAACTGGGTCCTCAACTATCTGCTCGATGTGAGCACTTCCATATGCCCACGGCTTAAGTAATCATCCAAAAAGTCAAAATATTTCTGCCTTAATACCGGAAATCGTAGCAGCTTGCGCTCCAGCGAAATAAGGTGGCTAAGGGCTTGTGGTAAAGTGGTCCCAATCGGCGGAGCGTTGTTCTTGAATGCGTACTGAACCATGTTCACTCCATCTTTGTTGTTGGGATCACTTGCATCGATGACACCCTTGGTTGGCAGAACGCGGTCCATCTCCATAAAAGAATGAACTAGTTCATCAAGGTCTAATTGCGCGTGATGTGCCAAAGCAGGTGTCGAACCCAACCAAAAACAGTATTAGGAGCGATAGGAAAGTCGTTACCAAAGAATTTGCGTTCTCCATTGTACAGGTTCCATAGTTGATCCGAGCCAATGATGACATTTATGGCACCAGGTAGACCAAATGACGGATCTGCTAAAGGCAACTGACATACTTGCTTCCAGGTGGATGAGCTGGTTTTCATCTCTTGCGCTGGAATCGATGACGTTAGTGCACTCATGATTAGCGTAGAGTCTTCAACAGATTGGTTAGATGTGCGTGATAGAAGTTGGAGCACCCCTTGTGACGTCAGCACTGTTAATCGCAAGGCCACAACTGAAATACGTGCGTGTGTTCGCGGAGCTCCCATCCGCTGAATAAATGCCTCTGTAGCCAAAGTGATTATTGACCCTGTGTCAAGAAGTAGTCGGCAAGTAGTTGTATTGCCCCAAACATCAACCACATTTGCGAGAATAGTTCGTAGAAGAGTTTGCGTGTGGGTCTGATGAACCCTGCCCAAGGTGTGATGGATAACACCTGCTGAAGAAGGTTGAGTAGCCTTAAGCCCCGAAGAATTCCGCTGCAATCTGCGTTCTCTTTAACTGTGGGGTTGTCATGGGGAGTTTTCTGCTGCGCACCATGAACCAGGGTGTGATGTTTAGCGCTGCAAATTCGGCAAGTAAAACTTGAGATGCAGTTCTTGACCCTATGTGCACGATTTAGGCAATTAAAAGCAAAGCTTGTTTGGCTTCACAAACGATCGACGAGAGTTTAAGTCCATTGACTTAAACTGGCTGCACGAGGAAATTGTACGAACCTGTTGACAATATACGCAATGAGCTCTAGTCCGTTGTTGATCAAGAACAGCATGATGAGCCGCAGCTTGTCGTCCACTCGAAGAAAGGCGTGATGGTTGACAAGATTCCAGTGCATCACATCGAGAAAATAAAAATTTGAAGTAGTCATGAATTGTAACATCTTCTTTGCTAGACTCCTTGCTTTCTGCCCAAAATTGTCGTGTGTCGGTATCAAGTTTCGTTAGAAGAATATGTATGAACCAAGGGTCACGCTGGTTGCAGTTAAGCGCACTCAACCCGCGAATGCTCTCAGCCCCATAGACCAATTTTCGTAACGCAACGACACTCCATCCGCTTACGCTAGGAAGTGCTAGATAGTTGCTTATAAATGAGCGGGCAATCAACGGCTTCTTGTCGTAACGTTGCACCAATCGCTCCCACGCCTCCTTGTAATTGTCGTCTGTGACGGTAATATGTTTGACCAAATTCAATGCTTCACCATCCAAGTAAGATTTCAGATAGTGAAACTTTTGACAATTGGTCAGATTCGCACACTTATCTATCGAGCCCAAAAACAAGTCGCAAAATTGCCGCCAATCTTCATAGTTTCCCGAGAACGTCGGAATCTTTATTTTTCCCAGGTGTAATTCCGTGTGGCTACTTGTAGCCACGTAGTTTATCCAAAAACTTAGTTTGGCTGGAAACAAGGCATTCTATTGATGTTTCAGAAGCGGTTACATCAACAGCAGACGGTTTTGTTTCTTTTCGAAGCTGATTTAACGCTTGTGAAAGTACAGAATGCGTATAAAAGTGTTTCTCCTCATACTCCACTACATCTGTGGCCGGATCGATGTAATCAGGTTCACCCTTGTATGTGCAAAGAAGTTCACTGAGCTCAATAAATCGCTCGTAATTTGCATTCAGCTTAGCTAAGCGATACTCCAAGGTTTCCACTGACGTACTCGCTTCTACCTCTTCAGCCACAGTTGCATGCGCACGAGTTATTTGCCCCTTGCAAAAGCCGCATCGCTGGATCAGGCGATTCATTTTATCAGAAGATTAAACTCGTAAGCCGTACGGCCAACTTTGCAAAAAAAAAACCAAAAAAAACGCTCAAAAATTCGCCAATATTTTTATAGTATATTTTCGCCGGGCGATCCGGTCTGAAGGACCAACAAATGTCTCAGAAAAACGAAATGATGGACTGTATAATTTTAGATTTATTGAGTATTTTATATGTTTCCCAACAAAAGTCCAGCTTGTTCGTAGACGGCCAAAAAATCAAAAAGGCGAAAACATATTTACATGATTGGACATTGGTTTGACAAGTAGCTGACAAGTGGAAAGTAAAAGTGGTTTGCAAAGAGCGCCGTCTATGCGTCAGGATGTGATGTTGCCATATGAACTCATGCAATGTACTTTTATTTATTACCAACTTTATTTCGCACCAGGGTGGGAAATAAAGTCAATTGATCTTGTTTCCGTTGATTTTGTTACCTGTCACCGGATCAAATAACTTTTTTTACTGTTTGTAAAGGCCTTAAACTTGTAATAAGAGGATCGGAAGAAATAATTAGACGTTTTTTTTGGCTAAAACGTTAACGATATGCTTTAAAATCTTTATTCCGCGATTCATGTACCTCTGCACTTAATTGTTCACTGAGTAGAATATAATTTCGGCACCATGCATTAAAATTTTGTCCACTGTTGCCATTGGATGCCAGGATAAAGGCTGTCACACAGCTCCGCAATATCAAAGCACAGTGTCTTGAATTTTGTATTATCTATTTTAGATCCACTGGATATTGTTTCCAAGTTTTTCTAAACAGACTTTTTCGTATTCATAAAATCTGGTGTTGTGTCTACCGCATATATTCCATTTTAAAGTAACGCAACTCTTGAAATTGCCCAAAAGATTGTGGCAGCTTCTTTCTTTTTTGAAATATATTCTTCCACATGGCTTAACTTGCTTTGCCATAATTTAGAAGGGCTTTTAAATAATATTTTACACAAATCCCGATTTTTAATGGATGAATGGGTTCCGTCTGGAATAAAAGTTACCAGAATTGAAAGAAAGAATAAAGACAGACAGCATTTACTATTCTCTTCCATTCAGTTGAAATTTTTCTTAAAACATCTCCACGCGGTACAAATGTTTGATAAAATAATGGAAGACTGTCCCTGACAAAAATTAATAAGTTCACATTAAAAAATATTTTTCTCAAAAATGCGCAAATCTTTTAAGTTTATTTATATATAAAGCCTTCCGGTTATAACTAAAAAATACTCAGAGAAGGAACCTTGCGCATTTTGGGGAAAAGCCAAACTGAAAAAATCACCCTGAAAAAATGTATTTTACTACAAGTATATATCTCAGAAACCAATGAAATTTGTAATGATGAAAAGTCGGAAAACAATCAACACACATAGATCCTTCTAACCTGATGTCAACCTCTAACATTATAAAACACCCTTTAATAACACACATGAACCCGATTTCGATATCGGAAAAAAAATCTGACTGAAAAGTTAACTTTGAGTTGTTGTGCGCGGCAACTGGCAGTTGTTAGGAACCCAATGTTTATACATGAGATTTGGTACTTTGTTATAACTGCTGGTGTATATTTTTAATCTTAAATACCCACTTTCGAAAAATAAGTTTTGAGCATCGCCCTCTATGAAGCGGCCCCATTGTACGACATAGAAAAAAAGTATACATACATACATATCTGTGTTCATATGGAATAGTAGGTTATGTCGGGAAGCTGGCTTTAGTTTAATGCGGCATTCCCTTTATTCTTTAAACGACAAGGAATTTTTTGTGAGACTTAATAAGAATTTTGACTTGCTAATATCACAACTATTTATTGAACGTTTATTTGCCAAAAGTTTCTCAACGGTTGGTGCCAGTGAGTCATTCGTAATTGCATGCTGCGAATACCGCATTATACTAAAGCCAGCCTTTCAACATAAGCACTATTCCACACGAACACAGATGTGTACATATATATGAGCCGTCCAATGCACAAATTGATTAACTCCAGGGTTGTTGCGAATATTATTCCGAAATAAAAGCCTTTTTCGGATAATAAGCAAATCGCTTATCCAAATTAAACAAGTTTGGTAGCAAATGAAAGAGGACTTAAATAGCTTTAAAACTGAAATGTCTAAACGAGGAAAGCCACATATTGAAAAATATTTCAACAAAAAATGTTAATTAATTGCCATAGAACAAACTTTGTGTCAGGTATATGCATTTCTTTAGTATTAAATTATTAAAAAAAATATAAATAGAGGTCGTTCGTTATTTCTGTTTAAAAGCTATTTAAGTCCTCTTTCATATGATACCAAATTTGCTTAATTTCGACAGGCCATTTGTTTATTATCCGGAAAGGACTTTTATTTTGGAATAATATTCGCAACAACCCTGATTAACTCCATCAGCAAAAAATTGGGAGATGCGATCAAATAATGTACGTTATTTTTTAAAATTCCATTTATATTATAAAATCAAATAAATAGTTTTGTTATTAATATTATGAACTATTGTATGTTATATAAAGTTATTATAAAAGTAAAAAGTTTTGACTATACCAAGTGCTTTGAAACTTAAATTTAAGATTTTTCTAAAAGTGAAGTTAATCGATGTAAGCACTGAACGGCTTATATGTACATTCTAGCCGAGTAGACTTTCAGCTTGGGTTGAAAAGGTGTTTATGCATGTGGCATGAGTTTACCCGTCACAAATATAACTGGGTACCAACAATGCACAATAATAATAAATTCCTTATACGCATCTTACCACGAAACGGAAGAAGCATGAATGTTCACCGAACAGGCCAGTGCTATTGTACTATCCCGCTTCACGTGAATCTCTGTCGAGCCGAGAATTTTCGCACGCGCAGCTAAAATAAAGAAAGCATTAAACAACTTATTATTTGACGTAGATTTCATATACACAATAGAAAAGTTTAATTATTACACTGTACTGCACTTGGCTAAGTATTGGACAAAACCAACTTTTTTAAGAAATTGAGTAATAATTAAAAAAGTAGTTTCTCCGTTTTTCGATGTTAGCCTCCGAAATCGAGATATTGGCCCTCGAACTTCGAAATTGAACCTTGGGTAAAACATTCCTTTTTAATTATTGTATGCAAACAATTAAAAAGTAAAAATATAGAAGAGGTTCGGCCTTTGCTCTTATTTAAACGGTGTTTACCCTGCAGTGAAACCCTAATCTAATCAGGAAAAATACTAGTTTACAACTTGAATTTCCTGACTGAAACCGAACTATTTCGAAAAAGACCAGACTTGTACCAAGTACAGTACGATTTATTCATGCCCTGTTTTACTTGACTTTTGAGTTTAATAAAATAAAGTACAAAAAATACTATAACGTTAATTTGGTTATATTGTAAATCATTAAAACGAGTACGTATTCAATTATACCAGACCTGTTAAATACTTATTAATATTCATAATGATTATTAACTAAAGCATGTTTTTTTGGGATAACCGTTTAATGATCAAATACCGATATTACCACCCTTCTAATGATTAATAATTAATTACTTAAAAAGAGTGTTAATTAAATCATTAATTTTAATTACATCATTTTTTCATTATTTTTGACATTTTTTAAATACACGATTAATATGATTATTTGATTAATTTCTATTATGAATCAACAAGCCAAACTATAGACAAAAATTAAGAATACATATTTAATAAATGATTGAATTATTTATTTATTTTATTCTTATCCAAATCTCAGATTTTAAACATTAATTACTACTTTTATATAATTTTAAAAATAATAGACTGAAATGTGCAAATTATTTAATTTACTTTATAATAAGAATTATTTTAAATAAGAAATAATGAAGGGTCAAGTGAGAATGCGCAAAGATTTTTTGTATGAAATATGAACACAAAAGCGACATACTTAGGTGTACGCGGCGTATGAGTAACATTCTTTCGTGCTCAATTTTCATACAAATAATCTTGCGCATTTTTATTTGACCACTCATTATTTGGAATTTATCCATCGATTTTCTTCATCAGTAACTTGATTTTTTTTTGTAACAGAAAAGAAATTCGGCACAGAACCTGTTATTATACCCGAGCGTACTTGTGCACAAGGGTATATTAATTTTGTTCACATAACGGTTGTTTGTAACAGCCAAAACGAATCGAGATAGATATAGACAAATGTATACATAAATGATCAGGATGAAAAAAGAAATCGATTAAGCCATGTCTGTCTGTCCGTCCGTCTGTCCGTCTGTCCGTCTGTCCGTCCGTCCATGTACACGATAACTCGAGCAAAAATTGAGATATCTCAACGAAACTTGGTACGTAGGTTTCCCTTAATCCAAGGTAGGTTGGTATTGAAAACGGGCGAAATCGGACTTTAACCACGCCCACTTCCCATATAACGGTAATTTCCAGAAATACGAAAACTGCGATATTTTAGTAACTACTGAAGATAATTCACTCAAAATTGATATTTACAATAATTTTTAGACAAAATATAAGAATATTATAAACTTTTGGAAAATGGGCGTAGCCACGCCCACTTATGGTTACATTTGTATATCTTGGTAACCGCTGCACCAATTTCTTCCAAACTTGGCACAGTTGTTGGCCTTGGTACAGCATACAAAATCGCCGAAATTTTTTAAAATCGGACGATAACCACGCCCACATCCCATATAACGGTAATTTAGAGAAATACAAAATCTTCGATAAATCAGTAAATATTGAAGCTAATTTATTCAAAATTGATGCTTGCAACAATTCTTTACCAAGAAATACGTTTATGGTAAAATTTTGGAAAATGGGCGTGGCACCGCCCACTTATGATCACATATATGTATATCGGTAACCATTCTACTAATTTGTACAAAACTCTGTGTGGTTATTGTGCTTGCCACATATAAGCAAAACGTTGAAAATTATTGAATTCGGACTAAAATAACGGCCGCTTTTCATGTAACGGTAAATTTCGGGAATGCTTGAAACTTCAATATTTCGAAATTGAAGGACGCTAATTTACTCAAAATTGATACACCCCGGCTTACCATCTAGCGGAAGGTTTCGGAAAGGTGAAAAAACATATATTTAATACTTGCGCCGGGTATTTAATGTTCGGCTCTGCCCGAACTTAGACTTTCTTACTTGTTTTTTAAATATTTTCTTCTGTTAAAGCTTAATTCTTTTTAATTTTTTCATTAAAAAATAAAAAAAGCTGGAATTATTAATTAATTTTTCAGAAACTGTGAGCCCTATCGGAAAGTGATGTATACACGGTTTATAGAGAATTTCATTTGCGTAATTTCAAATTAAGATTTTTAAGTTGGTTCGTAAGATATACGTGATTAAAAGGAACCAATTTCTGCTTTAAGCTGAATAACGGTAAATTGCAAATATCTCGAAAACGTATCCAGAGAAAAAAAATTAACTCGATGTTCGAGCAATTCTACACAGGAATTGGATAGTGGCATCCACAGAACATTTTTGGTGTAAACCAGTGTTATTTGCAAATCTAAGGCTGCTAAATAAAAATGTGTGATATATTAAAGTGTACTTAATCAAACGTTTTTTATTGTATATTCATGAATTCATTTTATTTTTTGATTCCCAAAGTAGTGGTTTTGGTCCATAATTGGACTAGTATTTTTCTGTCTATTTTGAACTAGTATGAGAATAGTATATTTCTGACGGAAATCTGACAATTGGCATCTCGTAGGACATCTTCATGTTAAAAATACCAGTTGATTGCATGGAAAAAAGATAGTTGGCTGCCTAGTTGGGTATGCGGTTCATACTAGTTGTGAGGTAGTTTACAATTAGTACATTTGACTACAGGGTACATACAATAATTAAAAATAATGTTTTACCAGAGGTCCAATTTCGAACTTCGAATGCCCATATCTCGATTTCGGAGGCTAACTTCGAAAAACGGAGAAATTACTTTTTTACTTATGATTCAATCTCTTAAAAAAATGGTTTGGTTCAATACCCAGAAAAAATTGGATTTTGCCGTATAGTGTTATTCCAGTCACGACTTAAAACAAGTGGAGGTGCTAGTTTCATGTGCTCCTTAAAAGAAAAATCGTGCACTAAGAAATAAAAGTTGAAGAAAGCTTTCTTACTGATCAGATAAAAATATATATTTAAATATCTCAGACCCCTCAACGCAAAATACTGTTTAAAACGAAGATAAAATAAAGATAAAAATTTGAATAACACAACTTTCTGTTAAAATAGTCGAAAAATTTAATTATTGATATAGACAAATAAGTAATTTCGTGAATTATTCAATCGGGCATATGATCTTTACTAGGTCACTTAAAAAGATCGCACTCATTCCCTGCAGTGAAAACCCAAACCAGTTAGAAAAAATACTAGTTCATAAACTAGTATGTGCATACCAGTTCGACATTTTCGAAGAACTTAAGCGTTCAGCGACATCTGCCTTTGAATTGCCAAAGCCTAAAATAAAACGCAATTAATTGCTTTTCTTACAAATGTCGGCTGTGGCGTCACGTGAAGACTACTGGTTCTGGTTCTGGGATCGCAGGTTCGAGGCCGCTTGGAGGTGGTTAAGATTATTAAAGTTAGATCAATGTAAGTAGGAATAATTATTTCAATTTAAATATAAATAACAAACTTTAAAATCTAGTTGCATTACAATAAAAAAAGAAACAAATATATGGGAAGAAGTACTTGTGCCATAAAAAATAAATAAATAGACTAAAAAAAATATATATTTTTTTAATTAAATATAAATAACAAACTTTAAAATCTAGTTGCATTACAAAAAAAAAGAAACAAATATATGGGAAGAAGTACTTGTGCCATAAAAAATAAATAAATGGATTAAAAAAATATATATTTTTTTAATTAAAAATTATATATTTTTTTTAATTAAATTTAAGAATAATGATAAAAACCCTAAATAAAAAATATAAATAAAAGAAATATTATGAAATAAAAAAATTTTCCCTGCGGCCGGGCTTCAACCTGGTACCTCAGGCATACCACGCGAGTGCTTTGCTCTGTCGGCCATTGCGACTGTTGGAGCAACGCGAGCAAAAAGGCATACTAAGGCTTTTCATGGGGGATGAATTGGCAGACTATCTCATCAACTGGTATGATGCTACTAGTATCTCTACTAGTAGATGCTGATGCATAGCCTGACAATTGACATCTCATAGGACAACGCAATGTTAAAAATACCAGTCGCTAACATTAAAAAAGGATAGAACGTGAACTAGTTGGGCTGAAACGCAAACTGGTAGGATTCTAGTTCACAACTAGTAGCTTTCCCTGCAGGGTTGTTACGCCGAATTTACGGTCCGATTTGCTTAAAATTCGGTGCGCAGGTAGCTTTTTAGCATGTATTAGCATATATGATCAATTTTTTCCGAGAAGTGGACCAGGGACCGATCTATTCGAAAAAATCGCATTTATGATCCGATTTGCTTAAAATTCGGTACGTAAGTAGTTTTTTAGCATATATTAGGATATATGGTCCATTTTTCCGAGAAGTGGACCAGGGACTGATCTATTCGAAAAAATCGTATTTATGGTCCGATTTGCTTAAAATTCGGTACGTAGGTAGCTTTTTAGTATGTATTAGCATATATGATCCATTTTGTCCGAGAAGTGGACCAGGGACCGATCTGTTCGAAGTAATCGTATTTATGGTCCGATTTGCTTAAAATTCGGTACGTAGGTAGCTTTTTGCCTGATAAGCTTATTGTTTTCCAATTTTCATGCAAGGGGCGAATTCGGCACTAGGCAAAATTTTTTTGCGCCAATCAGAAACAACGAATACTGTCAAAATATAATTATAATATATAATATATCTCAACTAATATATATTTAGAAAGCCGTTTGTTAGTTTTCGCCAGGCTCGAGAGCGGCTGAACCGATTTTTTTGGAAACTGCCACCTGCCGCACGTGTCCCAAGGATGGTTTTCGGCTAAAAAAAATCTATATGTAAAGGGGGAGTGGCACTTCCCATACAAACCGAAATTCTCATGCTACATACCTCTGAAAGTGTGCATGGTAGAGTTTTGGAAATTGGTATGGAGATATACGAAATCAATCGCATACCCTTGGAGTAAAATTTTAGCTATTGTAAAAAGGGGTGTGACATCTCCCATACAAACCGAATTTTTCATACTGCTTATCTCTGGAAATTT
>NW_023458563.1:38894749-38896489 GCF_013731165.1 Rhagoletis pomonella
TTGGTAGAGTTCTAGAGTTTTGTATGGAGATGTACGAAATAAATCGCATACTCTTGGAGAAAAATTGGAACTATTGGAAAAGGGGGCGTGGCATCTTCCATACAAACCGAATTTTTCGTACTGCCTATCTTTGGAAGTGTTCTTGGTAGAGTTCTGGAACTTGGTATGGAGATATACGAAACCAATCGCATACTCATGAAGAAAGAGGGCAGCTGTTGGAAAGGGGGGCGTGGCACCTCCCATATAAATCGAATTTTTATACTGCATATCTCTGAAGGTATTCATGGTACAGTACTGGAACTTCGTATCGAGATATAGATATAGTTGAAATCAAGCCCATACTCATGGAGAAAATTTGGGCTATTTGAAAAGGGGTTTGAGGCCTACAAACGTACCGACCTTTAGCTATCTTTGAATGAATTTTTTTATTCCTCTGTAGGTGTGTTTGTGAGTGAAATCCTCCTAGATGGTTGTACGGATTTTAACGAAAGCTTTTATGTATTTGAGTGGGTCTCTGGATGGTTTAATTTCACAATTTAATCCGACAGTTGGCGCTGTAGTAGAGTTATTACTACAAATCTTATTTATGATCCGATTTGGCTAATGTTTTAAATATGTATGCAATACTATTGCAAAAACGTGCTGCCAAGTGGTGCTGAAGTCGAGCTATTACTAAAAATAGCCAAGTGAGAAAAGGGGCCGTGAAGGTCAGTTTAAATCGACCTGTTGCACCATTGAGTATATCGAACGCTCCTGCGTTGCAGTTGGCCCAATTGATGTGATTTTCCAATATTATTATACGTTCAAACTTTTAACGTATTTCGTCTAAAATATGTATATGTATATTGCATTTCTGTAGAACGATGATTCGCACTCATTTTGAAATTGCCACCCACTATACTGTAAAGCTTCTAGGACATTCACTATAGAACCGGATCATTGTTGCCGGCAGGGAGTGAAGAGGAAAAAATCTATTTCGCTTTGCGAATAACCGTGCTATGAAATTCCGCACAACTGGAGAATTTTAAGAACTTCTTCACGGATTTAACACTTTCCTTAGGTTATTTAAAGCGGCAAATGAACACCAAACCTTAATCTTAGCAAACAAATGTGCCAATAAAAATCGTAAACGTGAATTGTTGGTGAAAATTTTGGACCAAAAAGTTTCAATAAAATATATAAGAAGTTCGCCGGGTCTGCTAGTACATAAATAAAGCGTTCACAGTTCGATGTTGTACGTATCGCATAAAGGTTTGTCGTATGTTACTTTCGGCAGGTATTGGGAAATCGCGATTGAAATTTGGAATGCAAATTCTCAAAACCGTGACGATCGATTTTCTCCAAAGTCTCGGAGAATGTTGCTAGTTCACAAAATAATTTTATTGTTATTGTTTATTGTTAATTATTTTTATGTTTATGAAAGATTTTCTTTAGTAAAATATGTATGTATGTCAAAATGTGATAAAAATTGTGTACTATGCTAGTGACACTTTTTACTCAATATCTTCAACTAAATTACCGGCAAAATTTTATTCAATAACTCGGAAACTAAAGGAGATATCCAAAAACTGTTAACACCAATCGAAAGATATATTTTATAATATATATAACTGCATCTATAACTAAAAATCGTCAAAATGAGGCATCCGAATAAATGTATCTATATCGATCTATATCTCGTCTATATTTATAACTATATCTATATCTATATCTATATCTATATCTATATCTATATCTATA
>NW_023458563.1:38896499-38900062 GCF_013731165.1 Rhagoletis pomonella
TCTATATCTATATCTATATCTATATCTATATCTATATCTATATCTATCTATACTATTACATAAAATTGATTATATGAAATGCGTTTGTAACGATTTATTTCTCAAAGTACTAAACCGATTTGAATAATTATTTCTTTTTAAACGAAGCAGTTGTGAAACAAAAGAAAGTGGCATACTTATCTTTTTTATTTTTGGAAGATAAACCCCCTTTTTACAACGTTACAACGCTTTTATCAACTTGCAATGTTGTGGCTCCAGAAACTTTCAATGTTGTGGATCCAGAAACTTTCAATGTTGTGTGTCCGACACCATAAAACCTTTGCTTTGCAAAGTTCCTATAAAAAAGTCCAGTGCATAGGGCGACATCTGTAGTGAATAGGGCGAGGTAGATGACATCTAGATGTCGCCCTATGTACTCCGTTCGCTACAGCGGAAATAGTCGACACGCCATTTCTTTAAATAAAATTAATTGGTGGTCGTTTGTATGTACATACATATGTAAATGCATGTGTGTGCACCTTTCTATTAATATCGTTGAATTATTTTAATATCTATCGAAAAATTTTATACATATAAGACAAAAAAGTAGAAAATAAATAATATAAAAAAAAACTTTTTAATATACAACGCTTTTATAAATGGACTAAAAAGTAGAAAATAATATTTCTCAGTCCCATAGAATTTGTGTTGATAACTTTTGATTTTGAAATTTTAGCAAAAGTCGTTATAACCAACTTATGAGATTGAAACTGAAAAGCGTGGGGCGCATATAATAGCCACCTGAATTGATATGAAGGGTAATATATGTTCATATGTATGTGGATATATGAATAACGACCGCTTAAAATCGATCTCAAATTTGTACTTTCGCTGAAGAAATTTTAGGTCTATGTTATGTAGTTTGCCAATAGGCAAATATGTCAATTAAATATAATGCTTTGTATTGCATGCGCCCCACGCTTTTCATTTACAATCTCATAAGTTGGTTATAACGACTTTTGCTAAAATTTCAAAATCAAAAGTTATCAAAACAAATTCTATGGGACTGAGAAATATTATTTTCTACTTTTTAATACATTTATAAAAGCGTTGTATATTAAAAAGTTTTTTTTTATACCCGAGCGCACTTGTCACAAGGGTATATTAATTTTGTTCACATAACGGTTGTTTGTAACAGCCAAAACGAATCGAGATAGATATATACAAATGTATACATAAATGATCAGGATGAAAAAACAAATCGATTAAGCCATGTCTGTCTGTCCGTCTGTCCGTCCGTCCGTGTACACGATAGCTCGAGCAAAAATTGAGATATCTCAACGAAATTTGGTATGTGGGTTTCTGTTAACCCAAGGTAGGTTGGTATTGAAAATGGGCGAAATCGGACAGTAACCACGCCCACTTCCCATATAACGGTAATTTCCAGAAATACGAAAACTGCGATATTTTAGTAACTACTGAAGATTATTCACTCAAAATTGATATTTGTAATAATTTTCAGACGGAAAATAAGAATATTATACATTTTTGGAAAATGGGCGTAGCCACGCCCACTTATGGTTACATGTGCATATCTTGGTAACCGCTGCACCAATTTCTTCCAAAGTTGGCACAGTTGTTGGCCTTAGTACAGCATACTAAATGGCCGAAAATTTAAAAAATCGGACAATAACCACGCCCACATCCCATATAACGGTAATTTAGAGAAATACAAAATCTTCGATAAATCAGTAACTATTAACGCTAATTTATTCAAAATTGATGCTTGCAACAATTCTTTACCAAGAAATATGTTTATGGTAAAATTTTGGAAAATGGGCGTGGCACCGCCCACTTATGTAACATATACGTATATCGGTAACCGTTCTACCAATTTGTACCAAACTCGGTACGGTTATTGTGCTTGCCACATAAAAGACAATTGTTAAAAATTATTGAAATCGGGCTAAAATACCGGCCGCTTTTCATATAACGGTAAATTTCAGAAATGCTTGAAACTGCAATATCTCGAAATTTAAGGACGCTACTCAAAATTGGTACACCCCGGTTTACCATCTAGCGGTAGCTTTCGGAAAGGTGAAAAAACATATATTTAATACTTGCGCATAAGCCTATTTGACCGACGTGACTGCGCTGTACCACCCCAGTAGAAATTTTAAACATACGACATCGCTGTTCGTGACATGAGCGTACTGCTGTGTATACATGCCAGTATAAATGAACCTTCATTTCCATTTAACACGTGTGGTTTCTCAGAGCGCATGCATACTCTAACCATACACTTGTACTACTCCTGTATGCATATGGCTGTATTAATGTTTCAAACATACAAAAATGCATTAATGGAACAGTATTAAAGCATTCTTACAAGATATGTATCCCCATATGTAAATGCTACTTTTCTGATACATTTTAATATACGGGGACAAACAAAAACGTAGCATTGACATATGCAAATGCATATCTTGTAAAAGACCGTTACTGCTGAAAATAGTATCGCACAACACATCCGTTCATTAAAATTTTTCTTCAAGTCTGAAAATATTACAAAAATTCCATTCAAATTTATCAAGAAATGTACTTTAAAGAACAACAACGTACGTTCGCTTGCAGTTCGGTAGAATTTGAATTTATTATGACTACGCATGAATTGTTCACACTAATTCACTCATATAGCAAGCATTCTTCATGAATGCATACCACCGATTTCTACTGGGTATGTACACATTTATAAACGAAAGACAGAGCATCGCTTCACACTCATGTGCAGTATGTGGTTGACACAACAAATTAAAAATATATATGTTTGTAAATATAAACATACACACATATGTATTATTAGTTGTGTTTTCGTATTCTCCAGCAAAAATTATCCAGTAACTTGCCAGTAACCAAATTTCGGAGAGTAAGCCAATATTTACTCCCAATGAGTGAAATATGCAAGAAAGTACGAAAACGAAAAACCAGCAAGAAGTTGCTAGTTTTATGAACAGCGGATTAATTTGTTATTTTCCGATGCAATTTTCTTCGAAAACTAATTATTTCCATCTTATTATATATTTAAATAGGTTTATTTTGTCAATTGCAACTCTAAAAGCACCACAAACAATTATTTTGTTAATGTGAATTACATTAAGCATTATGCCATCAGCAAATAGTTGCTAGTAGAAATTTATCCAGTAAAAATCCAGTAAAACTTGCAAGTTCAGCTGTCATTTTTGCTCTCTCAATTTCCCCTCTTTTGCTAGTTGCTTGCAAGTTTTTGCGTACAAAAACGACATCCAGTAAAAAAACAGTAAAACTAGTACTGGATTTACTAGATAGTGCGTACGCGAACAGGGCTTATATCAGTGCTCAATCTGGTTCTCAAGTCAGTCCTACACATTTTTAAACTACTAAATATACGTTCTACTAAAGAATTAGAAATGGGCTATATTAGTAATGCAGATATTTTTTTATAATTGGGAAACTTATATGAACCTGAGGAATCTTTTAATTTAAAAACTTTTTTTCCTATAATATTCTGAATGTAATGACGAATCAATATGAATATTCTTATGATC
>NW_023458563.1:38900162-38905005 GCF_013731165.1 Rhagoletis pomonella
AAACAATGCGTGTTCTCTCCATTCGATATAGAGATTTTGCAAGTTCAAAATAAGTTGAAAATATAACGATTGACTCTCCGGCCGCCATGTTGACGCAAGAGAGAAAAATTGGAGAAAACCAAACTCTTTTACATTGTAAACCGGAATAAAACTAAAATTCTTTACTTGAACGAGTCATGTTTGCATGGTGTATGGCGAAATGCGAAAATTAGGTTTGAAGAATGTTAGACATGCCGCTTGTGTGGTGTATTTCGCTCCTTGTACAACTTCGAAAAGCTTTTTGTTCAAAAATTTCTAGAGCGATTTAACAACTCCGTTGTGTAAAACGTGGTTGCATTCGTTATCTGCAAATATATCGAGAGAAGATTCCTCAAAAATTCCTCAAAATAAAAATCCTCAAAAAATACTCAAGCGCACCCGAAATTCCACACGTTTTGAGGAATTGCTCACGAAGTGGCAACACTGGAAAGTGTTCTTTATTGACTTGCAAAACTTTAATATTATTCCATATAACTTTTTCATTGTTTTCATTACTGGAAAAATGTTGGCCCCATTCCTCTTGTAGACTTTAAATCATAAAATTCATCGTATTGCAATTCCTGAACTTTGTATGGTGGGCCAGTCTCTTTAGCAATTGCTATGAGGCTTGTGTATTGTTCTGGTACTTATATGGGATTACTACTTAAATGCCTTTTTATTTGTTTTTCAATAACGCTATGTACATTATCTCTTTTGTTTTGGAAGTGACCACGAATAAGGTATTTATGTGTAATACTACGTAATTATACTTATGTACGGCATATGCATACATTGAAAGTATGTATTTATTTTTTTGCTGCCCGCAACAGTTATCGAAATAAAGAATTAAATCTAAATCTCGAGAGTTTTTCACTTTTTGTACCAAATTTTGTATATATAAGAGCACACAGGTGCCGATTTCATTACTTCTACGTTTTCCTTCTACTTCAGTCCAAAAACAGCATCACATCGCGGACAGTCAAATTGTAACAATTAATTTGTAGGTGTTATGTATTAGAGTGGTTCAAACAACACTCTTTTTGGAAATCCACGCTAAAAAAAAAAGACACCAATTTTATTTAAAAAAAAAAAAATTTCGTTTGGAGGTCGCGCTAGTCGGTTTTAATAAAAACGCTGGTGTTTTCAATTTCTTTATTTTCGTGATATGTTAAAGTGCAACTAAAAATGTGGTTTTTAGATGTAATTATTGGGGAAATGCTGCGCGTAAGTGAAAAAGAAAAATGTATACAATTTTATTTCGAAGCAGCCTTAACTGATATACTTTTTCTTGAGGTATTCGAGAACAATAAAATTTCATGTGATCCGAGACTTGCAATGATTGCTAGCTCAAATATTATGGCAACGTCGCAATTTTGTCGCAGGAGTTTCCATATAAAAGTAATCAGCTGTGTCGTAAGGTGGCAAATTTTGCAACAAACGCGACATTTGTAAAAACTTTGACGTTTCATGAATCCCACTAATGTACTTTTAAAATTCGTAACTCAAACTCACACCAGAGTTGTGACAAATGCGTTAATTTTTTAATGCATTAATGGTATTTAAAGCAATAATGTTGTGAAAAATGCGTTAATTTTTTAATGCATTAATGGTATTTAAAGCAATAATGTTATTGTAAAAAATGAATGCATTAATTTATGAAATTTAATGCAAATGAATAAGAACAACAATGGCGACCTAGTGACCGATGTCCAGAATATACTTAAATTGTGGAGGGAACACTTTTACAACCTACTGAATGGCAGCAGCGCTGAAAGTAGTGGAGAAGACGAACCCGAGTCCCCAGTCGATGATGATGGAGTAGCTGTCCCACCGCCTGACTATGACGAGGTACGAATAGCGATTACGCGGCTGAAAAACAACAAAGCTGCTGGAGCTGACGGCCTGCCAGCCGAGCTATTCAAGTACGGCGGCGAGGAGCTGATGAGGTGCAGAATATGGCCAGATGAACGCATGCCCGACGACTGGAATTTAAGTGTGCTCTGCCCCATCCACAAGAAAGGCGACCCCGCCATACGCGCCAACTACCGCGGAATCAGCCTTCTAAGCATAGGTTATAAGGTCTTATCGAGTGTATTGTGCGAAAGACTGAAGCCCACCGTAAACGAGCTGATTGGACCTTATCAGTGTGGCTTTAGGCCTGGAAAATCCACCATAGATCAGGTATTCACAATACGCCAAATCTTGGAAAAGACCCGCGAGAATAGGATTGACACACACCATCTATTTGTCGATTTCAAAGCCGCTTTCGACAGCACGAAGAGAAGTTGCCTTTATGCCGCGATGTCTGAATTTGGCATCCCCGCGAAACTAATACGGCTGTGTAAAATGACGTTGAGCAATACCACCAGCTCCGTCAGAATAGGGAACGACCTCTCCGAGCCGTTTGATACCAACCGAGGTTCAGACAAGGGGACTCCCTTTCGTGTGACTTCTTTAATCTGATGTTGGAGAATATAATAAGAGCCGCTCAGGCATAATACTTTACAAGAGCGTACAATTGCTGGCGTATGCCGACGACATCGATATTACGACAAAACGAAGTATCTCCTGTCATCACACAAACAGTCAGAGCATACGCGTCTTGGCCCCACGTCCCACCCAGTTTGAAAAAGTAGACTACTTCGTTTATATGGGAACCAGCATTAACACCAATAATAATGTTAGCATTGAAATCCAACGGAGAATCACTCTTGCCAACAAGTGCTACTCTGGGCTGAGTAGGCAATTGAGAAGTAAAGTCCTCTCTCGTCGTACAAAGATCACACCCTATAAGTCACTCATCATGCCTGTGCTGGTGTATGGCGCGGAGGCATGGACAATGAAAGCATCTGATGAGGCGGCTCTTGGAGTTTTCGAGAGAAAGATTCTGCGAAGATTTACGAACCTTTACGCGTTGGTGATGGCGAATATCGCAGACGATTTAACGATGAGCTGTATGAGCTTTACAACGATATAGACATAGTGCAGCGAATTAAAATTCAGCGGCTCCGCTGGCTTGGCCATGTCGTTCGAATGAACAGAAACGCTCCTGTTCTGAAAATATTCAACGCGGGCCGCGATGCTGGCAACAGAGGAAGAGGAAGGCCTCCTCTGCGTTGGAAAGACCAGGTGGAGAAGGACTTGGCTTCACTTGGCATTTCCAATTGGCGTCAGTTACCACAGAAGAGAAATGACTGGCGTGCTGTTTTGGACTCGGCCAAAATCGCTTAGGCGGTTACAGCGCCAATAAAGAAGAAGAATAAGAATGCAAATGAATATTTCAATGCATTAATTCTGAAAAATGTAATGCCAATGAAATTTTTTTTCATTAAATTAAAGAAAAAATTTTAATGCCGTAAAATGTTTAAAGGCGTTGGCCCAGTGCAGGCTTGCTTTGCACGCCTTGCTTACTTTAATTTGCTTTGATATACTTCAAAAACCCGTTTGGCCAAATGGCGGCTTGGAACGCTGTCAAAGCATTCAGCTGTGTAGTTAAAAAGTCAAGGTCTGTTCCCTTACACTAAGAATAATTTTTCCACAAAATTCTTAAAAATTAAAAAAAGAAATGCAAAACAATCTTTTCAGATTTATATTTAAATTAATTTTTGCAATTCAAAGGAATGGTAATAATTATACATACATACATAAATATATGTACATTTATTAAAAACAACAAACTTAAAAAAATCGATTTTTCAAGAGACGACTGACCAGTAGGTTGACATCATAAATATCGCTAGCTTTGTGTGAAAAGTTGCTAAGTCTTCATTTTATGAAACCTCATATTTTTATATAGGAAGCAAGAGAAATTAAGGATTAAAGTACTTGTTTTATTTTTTCTCGTTTATATTAAATGAAAGAAAAACTTTCTAAGTCAAGGAGACCTCGAACATCCGATAAGGCCAAAATAATACGAAATCTTTTAACAAAAATCGAATCCTTCTGATTCGTATGGAGTTTTGCTTTGCTTTAAACATGCAAAATGTTGTATTCAAAGTTCTTGTAAAATTTGTAAAAATGGACTTAGCAATTTTTCACTTTAAGCCAGCGACATGTTAAATATAGATATGGAAACATAGAATCATTTTTATTAAACTTTGGATTACATACGTTATTTATATATTCTTTTTTAATTACGTAAAATTTCTACATAAAAGTGTGCAGCAGTTTGTTTGAATTTATTTAGAACGGGAACATACCTTTTGTCAAAAGCCTACAAAACTCTTTCAAATAAAACATTTGCCTATTTAAAACTTTAAGGCGCTTAAAGCAAGCGAAGCAAAGTTCCCATTTGGCCACCCCTCATATGTTTTAGTATATTCCAAATGACTTTTGACAGTTCTCAAAGCGAAGCAAGCAAAGCAAGCCTGCATTGGGCCAGTACCTTAATACTTTTTCTCGTTTTCATTATTAAAAACCATTAAATTTTTTTTCTAGTAAAATATAAATAACCTCTTTTGGAAGGACTTGGAATAATTACTAATAGTTTTTTCAGCTTTATTATATTATGTGTATTTGTAGAAAAATTCTTCTAAACATTGTTAGATGTTTTATGAAAATGCAAGCCAATGTGCATGCAACGCAGAGTGCTTTTGTAGATTTTTATGTTGATTGTTGGTGGTGTTACTAGCTCAGCTGATTTTGTGTATGTGTTTCGCCGCACGGCTTCTGATATCAAATTGAAAAATTTTGTTTCAATTTCTACACACACTCTTACAGATTTTGACAGTTTATGCCGCCAAAGCAAAAACAAAATCAGCCCTATTCTGCATTTCGACTCGAATCGAAGTTTTCTCCGTTTGGCAACTTTGGTATTCTACATTTC
>NW_023458563.1:38905105-38910173 GCF_013731165.1 Rhagoletis pomonella
TTTTTTTTTTTATAAAATGGAAAGAAATAAGCTTTTTCTCCATACTTCTATTTTTGTGACCGGCTCTTATCCAGCTGACAAATTAGTGACTTATTTTTGAGACTAGAGACGTGAGACAGCGTACTGAATACCAAATAGTCTCAAAATCCAAGTTCACCACCAAAAGTCACTATTAGTGACTAGAGACCGCTTACTGAATGTCAGGGTAGGTTTTATGAAAGAAAAAAATTTGAGTACAAGATAACATTAAAATAGCAGTCATATTTTTCGTTGCTGTGAACTTGTTTCAAAACTTCTGTCTTTTCCTTAATATAATTGTAAAACTCTGTGCACGTCATTTTGAACGTACTAATCATCAACTATTGCTTGTGCAAAGTTCAACTATCTCGAAATGTAACTATTTCACAAATTAAACCGGTACACTGAGAGAAAGAAGTTTAGAATTAACAAAGCCTGCTAAATTAAAAAATACGCATATGAAAGAGCACCAACCCAACTCGTAATACATTTAAGTATACAAATTTTAGTATTTAGTATAGAAATATTCAATTCAAATACGCCTATATTAAAATGAAGCGATTTGTAATTACCGATTGCTTTTTCATAATTAAGTTAAAAAAATATTTAAATTCCATGCTGGTTGTAATGGGAATTGAACCCTGACCCTCTGGAAATTAGCGAATTGTGGCAAGCATCTTCGCGCACTCAGCTACAGCCAGACATGTAAATGTGCATTTAAATGTTGAGTTTGAATCAACATCACGCGTACGTGTTATGAAAGTATTATTTTAAATTACGAACATTTTTAAACGGTGACAGGTAATAAGGTCAATGGAAATAAGGTCAATTGACTTTATTTCCCACTCTGGTGCGAAATAAAGTCAATTGACATTATTACCTTTTCAAAAGCGAAATAAAGTCAACAAAAATTTGGAAATAAAGTCATTGTCGCTATTTCCTCATTCAAATGGAAATAGCGTCAACAATGCTTAAAGTATGTCGATTCATAGAAAAAAATGTTGTTCTTACAATAAACATTGCCCCGTAAGTGTTGTTTTTTAATAGATGAAAAAGGCTTTTGCCAAATCCTCAGTGTTGTGATATTAATCCACACACAATCATGAACTACCACCAATTGATTCTATTAAAAAAAATTTAAATTACGAATATGTAAAAACACGATGCGAAAAACTAAACGCCTGCGCACAGCTGGAATACGACAAATATTTGAAGAAAGAGTGGAGAAATGATCCATAACTTGCAAAAGATTTTTGGCTTCTACAAAAATAAAGCGAACACTATTATTTTGAAGAAACAGTCCATGTCCAAAAACCCCGGAGGAGCACTGAAGGAATTCTGTGTTTTAGATTAGCATATTTTGAACGAATTCGGAATGTCTAAGGTGGAAAAGAACCCAACCTTTCCATAAGGAAACAATTATAGAAAAAGAATTTTCTTACACTGTATTCATGTCTCCGCCAGCAGTCATTTAAAAGCAGCTAAGGAGAACGACGACACTATTTATTAGATGGCACATTCAACGAGGCAATGTGCCAAAATGCGGGTATAAACAATTATTGATTATTTAATATCGGAACCGAGATCATATAAGTTAATTGATTGGTTTTCACACACTTTTGAAACACAAATTATATGCTTTTTTACTGCAGACAAGTTGTTGCCTCAAAACACAGCAGAAATCTTCCAATCAGGGCTGCCAACTCTTCTTAGTTATGAGATGCCATATTGAGGATAAAAAAAGTGCCAAATAGAAAAATAAAAGTGCCAAAAAAGGTGTAATTCCTTTTAATCATTCACATTTAGCAATACAATAAAGCCACATTTGCAAAACAAAAGTGCAATGATAAAATAAGATAAACCAGTTGAATAGCCTTTATAAATTAGAAAATTTTAGTTGAGAAAAAGAAGTGCACGCAAAGGATTTCACAAAAATGTATTGAAATGTAATTTTTTTTACAAAAGTGCCATTTTGGCATTTTGTGCCAAATTGAAAAATTAAGTGCCATTTGAAGTAAAATAGGAACAAATGGCACGGTTTGAGCCAAGTTGGCACCCCTGCTTCCAATAACTTACAAATATAAAAATGTGAAATATCGAGGGCTTGAATTCATTAATACCCTCTATCTGCAATTTGCACAAAAACTAATTTGTGATTTTAGAAACCATCTGGGACTTATTACCTGTCGTTATATAAGGTAGCATTAATATCACTGATGACTGTTAAAGCTTAGGTGGATTTTTATATCAGAATCTCATCTTTGTTAAAAGTGTGCATATAGGGGGTATTATTGAATATAAGCCCTCGATGTTTAAAATATATAAAAATTTTAGTTCAACGTATACAAAAAATAAATCTACCTGGGGGGGGGGGGGGGGGGGGCCGCCGCGTAGTAGCGTGACGTGGTGTGCGCGCCGATCGCGCGGGGTACGCGGGGCGCGAGCGTGGGCGCGGCGCGCGCGGTGTAGCTTACACGCTTACGCGGGCCGCCGCGAAGCTAAGCAAATTTAATGTTTGAAATAGAAATAATGTCAACGGATTTTATTTCGTTTTTAAAAGGGTAATAATGTCAATTGACTTTATTTCGCACCAGGGTGGGAAATAAAGTCAATTGACCTTATTACCGTTGATCTTATTACCTGTCACCAAATATTCATGTTTACTATGCGTTATTTCCCTCATTGAATTCATAACATTTTTCCGAATATTACAACGCGTTTTTTCTCTTAGTGTAGTGATTTTTGAACTTTTATTCAAATTTTTGCAATCAAATCAAAAACCGGGACACTAAAACGAAACCCGGGACATTTTAAGGTTGGACCGGGACACCGGGACAAATAGTCTAAAACCGGGACATGTCCGGGAAAACCGGGACGTCTGGCAGCCCTACCTAAAGGGCTGTTTTTGCTTACATGTAGAAGCACATTTAGCGCATTTATCTCTAAACGCTACTCTAAATGTACATGTATCCATACAAGAATCGTCACCTAAATGCAACTAAATGCAACTCCATTTTTGCATTAAGAATCTAAATGCTAAAAGCAACCCTGTGATCTTCCAAAATTTCCACGATTCGAATATGGTTTAATGAGAAAAAGTGGCAACATTGCTTTTTCGCGTATACAGTGGCTAGCTGCGTTTCAGTGATCGCCGATCGAGATTTCATTTATTATTTTACATTATTTGGATAAAGAAAAGTTACGCAAATGCAACATCGATGTGATGCTGATAGAAATCTGGATCAATTTGTGATCAACTCTGCTTGTTTTTTTTCCTAATTAAGTGAGGAAATTTTAATTGACAGCACCGACAAATGAATGTATACACAAACAAATGTTCGGTTATGGTTAAAACAATTCAAGTTTTTGTATTAAATTCTTGGTTTAAAATTTGTTTTTTTCCTTTTCAGTAGGGTTTTTTGTACATTATCTTCTGCGTGAGAATTGATCGTAATAGATACGGATCTGAATAAGCGATTGGAACACGGCTGTTTGTCAAAAGCATACGATTTCGAACTCACGTAAATGTTCATTTGCTAAATGCGGTAGCATGAACGCTCTTCGAAAAAATATGTTCGAAAGTGCTAAATGTTGCATTTTAAATGCAGCAAAAACGCCGCATAAAAATCACTAGTATTTTTAATGCAATCTTGCCAACAGCAGTGTTTTCTGCATACACTTGCATCCAGAACTCTCTTCGTAGTATTTAATATTCAAAGTGCTGTCTTCACTGATCTCCATAAGGTTTTCAAAAGCTTAATTGGTCATCTCAGTAGGTTTACTTTTCGGGCCACATGAAAACGGGTTTGTTATCCAGCTGAAGCCATCCTCAGAGTCAATATTGGGAAAATATTCGACAATGGTTTTTTCTAAACCTTCCAAGTTAACGCTGGTAATGCGCGTTGACGCTAAGAAAATAATTTTTACAGCCAATTTTACGAAAGCAATTTAAGTGATAAATGATTTTAATTTTTTGAATTGTATATGGAAATTGCTAGTGAAACCGGCTGTTATCAATCTTCTTGGCGTTAACTCCGAAGTTACATTCGTTTTTCTGAATACTTTGTTTATTTATGGGGTTTTCATGCAAATTGCTAGAAATACTAAAATATGCATGTCACCAATAAAAAAAATTTCGAAGTCTAGAAAAAACCAGAGTTGTATTTGAATTTCGCAGGCCTCTGTTATCTTCGCAGCGTCATCCAATGCGGGTTTTAAATCTAGTGGCGACATCTTCCTAGTCGCCAGGGAATACCGAGGGATCATACAGGGACTTCTCGTGGCTTTTTCTGCCTCTTGCTTCATCCTAGACATCGCTCCTTTCGTTTTTCCAACCACCGCAAATAACCGCACACTTTCTCCATTTCAAACCATTGTTCTGTACAAATTTGTCGATAGCTTTAAAAATTTCGTCGCTAGTGGCGTAAGTCTGAAGTACTTGGTTCTTCTTCGATTTGCATTGCGAATGGGTACCTCTCTAACACGAGAAGACTGCCTCTAAAATCGTGTTGATTCGCTCTTTGACAGTGTGATTCTGAAGTTCCAAAGAATAAGTAATAAATACACGTGCGCGAAGCTGCTGCACTTGTTACGAAAACGCTAAGCTATTTGTGTTGTGAATGGGGTTTGAGAAGCCGCTGAAGGTAATTTTAATAAAAATCTAAATTTTTTGATTTACCGTCCGCCATGTTGAAGCTTGATCAAACTGCTTGCGTTGTGTATGGAAAGTCTAAAGAATTTGT
The DNA here is from genome assembly GCF_013731165.1 of Rhagoletis pomonella. Taxonomy (NCBI): domain Eukaryota; kingdom Metazoa; phylum Arthropoda; class Insecta; order Diptera; family Tephritidae; genus Rhagoletis; species Rhagoletis pomonella. The sequence goes on from NW_023458563.1 coordinate 38,909,866, forward strand.
CCGCACCACTAGTATACTCTAGCCACTAGCGGCACCCCAGGCATACGCTCTGGGGTGCCGCGTCACCCACTTTGGGAAGGCCTGGTATACAGAAGCAAAGCAGCGAATTTCGATACAGTCTGCTTGCAGATTTCACCAAGGTTGCATCACGCTCGGCTGTTGATTGTTTTTCTTCTTAATTTTAGCCCACGCTTGCCACATTGGGCGTAGGAAATTTACAAACAATACCCAAAGCAAAAATTCGTGTGTTGTTCTTAGATTGTTGTTTGCATGCTTTTGCTACGATTCAAACAAAAAATAGTGCGGCT
>NW_023458563.1:38910183-38920785 GCF_013731165.1 Rhagoletis pomonella
GTCTAGTCTCGACTGCGGTTGACTTTGGACCATTGACACAGATCCGAAATTTCCCATTTCCATCATCTTGTCTGCTTGTTGCGCACAACGATTCAAATCCCCTTCAGCAATTGACACAACTGCACGCACACTATTTAGCAATCGCTCAAGCCAAAAAGCTTTAATGGCATCGTCGTTCAAAGCAGTTCCAGATAAATCGCGCATTTGCCGGAGCAATTGTGAAGGCTTCTGATCCCCCAGCTCGCACTCTTTGATCAACCGGTTCAACTTTTTGTTTTCGGAATCGGTAAAATCTTTGATTAATCGGGTTCGGATTGCCTCGTACTTGTTGGTTACTGGAGGTGAACGTACAATGTCTGCCACGTTGCACAGTGTAGCACTGTCGAGAGAACCAACAACGTAATCATATTTAGTCTGATCTTGCGTAATATTAGCATTTCGGAATTGCGAATCCATTTGTATGAAATACAGGTCGGGATCTCGCTTACAAAAAACGGGCGGCTTGATACCAATTCTGCAAACTTCGCCTACCGCCACCACACCTGTCCGATTTGCCACATTCGCAGTGGGTGAATTGTCGCGAGACATGTTGCTTTTTTGTTCCGCTTTTATATTAAAATCGTTGGTAAATGAAGAACGCTCAAACGGACTTGGTCCGATGAACGATTTTTTTTCGCTCTCTTGTTGAATGTTGGTAAGTGTTATTAAAAAAAAAAACCACCAGCGTTAGACCTATTATTCTCGTTCGCGCAGACTCGCCTTTTTTTGAAAAACCACGTTCCGTTGCCACCGCTTTTTCGTTTCGTCGCCACGTCGGCGACAAGGTAGCGACGAAATTGCCACCAATAACGGAACAAAAACGTATATGGCGTGCTTCGCGAAAAAAAAACAAATAAATGTTGCAAGCTTTTATATGCCGCAAAGAAAAACGAGAAGAGTAAATGACTCTTGCTTCGTATCCAAAACGGCAGGGGGTCACCAAATTGTGGGTGTCGTACCAGTGAAACACAGGATTTATATTTCACAACTCGAAATATCCACAAAAATGTTTATTTGCTTTTTCTATTCACAAAAATACTTGCTTACTCAAAAATACGTGTCGCCTCTCTGTTATCTCCAATCTAATAATCTCTTTTTCTTGCACCTTCTTCTTCATGTCGATGGTGCTACCAGATCGGATTTCGTATGCATTACAAACTCGTAACATAAACTTTTACCAGTTTTCATATCAATAGTGACAAACTTATTTCGACAGTTTTAAAAATACAATACCATAGATAATTTGATTCGTAGACTTAATTTAGTTTGACTGTTGTCGTTGATCGCCACAAGCTCATTTAGACGAAACTTATCCTCGCCGATGGATTGGACGATACGGGCCAATCACGTGGCCCGCTCGATCGCCAGACCTGAATCCATTAGATTTTTTCTACTGGGGCTGTCTTAAGGACAAAATTTATTCAAAAACAATTCAAAACGAAGAGCATTTGCGGGAACAAATAAATGGAGCTGCTGCTGAGATAGCCCAATTGAGTTTAAGATCTCTAAAAGCGTCTTTTCTTAAAAGGTGCCGAGCTTGTATTAGAGTAGAAGGTCGCCAATTTGAGCATATAAAACAATGTCAGAAGCAAGTAATTATGTACCTTTGTACTATTTAGCATGTCATTTGACGGTAACAAGAGCAAATTCAATTTAAATCTATTAAATACATTCTAGCGTGTCTCAGTCCTTTACCCACAAAAGCGGCTATAACTTTTTTTTTCTATTCAAAACAGTAAGTGTGGCACCTTTCTGAAATCTTTATTAAATGAGCAATTTGTTTATGTAATGTAAAGTTATAGCTCAGTACATTTTTTTTCACCCGAGATAGTCAAAGTTGGGGAAGAAAATATCAAAAAGTTAAAAATCCAGAAATAGTCCTAATTTTATGATGGTTCCTTAATATATTTTAACTACATTGCATTTGAGTATAAAGAGGCAACTATCTCGAAGTATTTTACATAAAAAATTTACTAAGTATTGCCCGGTTTGTAGTTGCAGTTAAAGAAAACACATGAAAAGGCACAATTTTTTTAAATTCGAAAAAATGTAAATATTTCAAAAACGGTGACACTTTTACCTGAAAATTTTTTGTTTATCAGTGAGCTCACCCCCCCACCTACCTCCCCCTAAAGTTTGGCACGTTACTTCTGGGACACCCTGTATAAGAACTATAGTTTATAGTTCAAAGAACTTTCAACAAGCAACAATGTTATGATGTTATTGCTACGTATTTTTAATATAAGCAAACTGTATTTTTCATATCGTGTACATTTAAAAAAATATAAAAGGGGCTGCTTGCTGACCAACGTTCACTAACTTTATAATAAGTCTTGTGTACTTTATTTTAGAATATTTTTTTTCTATCTAAAGAAATCGATAGAGAAATGTAAATGCTGGTTTATGCCCAAAAATACTTAGTGGATAATAAAATCGAAAAACCGTAAAATTTTAAAGAATTGATTCTGATAAAACGGTGACTAGATATTAACGAATGAGTTTTACCAATTTAAATGCTTTTAAATTTTACAAGTACTAAATTTTTCGTATATGAAAGTTTCTATAAACTAATAGTATTAGTTCCTAAAATCTTCCAAGATTCATTAGTTCACTATACGTATAAGCAAAATTGGCCAAAAGACCAATGCACGAAAAATACCCCTTTAAGTACATTTATAAATATGTAGCAACCATAACTGAGCGCGACGCACTAATACCACTACAAAAGGAGACTGTGTTGGTGTGCCCAGCATTGATTTAGACCTAAGCATAGCCGTTCCCACGACAGTCGGGTCTACGTAACCGGAACCACCCAGATTTATATCTGACCAAGGACTGTCACTCCAGAAACACTCCCCAAAAACCCTTTGGGGAACTTGTATGCTGCTACAACAACAACAACCTAAGCATAGCTGCTCTACGGCTATGTTGAAAATACTTGACGACATAAAAATATAGTTTGACAATGGTGACTTAACTCTTCTCTGCCTTCTTGATTTTTATAAGGCATTTAAGACTTACTAAATCATGACCTGCTTTCTACAAAACTTGAATATTATTTTGGATTCTCTGATAGCTCCGTTAAACTTATGACCAGCTACCTCGCGGGAAGAAGTCAAAAGGTGATGTGCAACTCTGTCTCATCCAAATCTTGTATTGTTGCCTCCGATGTGCCGCAAGGCTCCGTGCTTGGTCGCTTTTTGATTACCCCATTATTCTAGAACCCGAATTTTCGTAATTCGTAATTCGTAGCTACGCTACGAAAAACGAAAAAATCCACATGCTGCAACCCTTGCGGAAACATGTGCAGCATTGCCAGCTATCAGTTGTTTTTCGAAGATAGCTGAATGAAGGAAAACAAAGTGGAAAGGAATTAAAAAAACACTCATCATGTGCTTGTTTATTGTAAAATTGGTTAATTTTACATATTTTGAGGAAAATTATGGATTCTGATGTTTTTGCAATTATAGCAGCAGAGTAAGCGGGCGCTATGGCAATGGATTCACAAAGGTATGCGGAGCTGTCAGGCATAGTAACCATGGGCGCATCTATGTCAGCTTCTGGTTGAATTGTTGAACCACAAGCCAGAACTCCTATGCCTGAAGCTCTGGTTCTCAATCCAGTTAATGCAATAACAGCTTCTTCCAAGCCATTGAAAACATGCACTTTGTTAGGTCCACCACCTGCTGCGCTTGCTGCTGCCTTCGACCGCGCTTAGGGATTATAACCCTTACTAAGTAGAATTCTCCTTTCTGTGTTGCGGGGAAGAGGAGCTTCCGCATGTCAAAGGTATACAACATTTCTTGTGCATATCACTCCGGATACGCCGTCCACAGTATTTTTGCGCAGAACCCACGTCGAAATTTGCAAAAAAGAGTATAGTGCAAACCGAGTTTATTAATAAGCTAGTGGTAGGAAAATTTAAAACATTTATCTTAAATAAAATGTGAATCCTTTGATTACACGTGTATGTTAAAGTTTTTGGATTCGGGTTATGCGTTTGGACACAACAACCGAAAATCGTTGTACATTAACTAAACCGGACCCAAGTTTCTCGATAAGGGGCAACAAATATTCTTTTTTGCTCGTTTATATAAAGCAGTGGATAAAAATATACGTATATGCGAAAGGCAAATTTATCTGTTTAAATGAACACCACCAATATTTCTTGCAAACACACATCGACTTACATCTTTTATTTCGCCTCCGACACAGAATTGTTTTCGTACAAAATTACGTAAAGAAGCTTACTCGTTCGTTTTTAGGCATGCCATTGTTACGAATTTCGAAAGTTCGAAAATACGATTCGGATTGCAGCATACTATTTCTACGATTCGTAGCAAAATCCGAATACGAAAGAGTTGCACAATAGGGGTGTTAGTCTTTTTGTCAGTGATGTATTTTCTGTGTGTCACTACATTAATGCCCATGCCTATGCTGACGACATTCAATTGTATTTGTCTAGCCGTGTCGGTCTTTTTGAGGATTTGTGTTATAAAATAAATAGTGACTTGTCTGCAATATCGCTATGGGCTCGTGATAATTGTCTTTGCCTAAATGCTGCTGTAACAATGTTGTACATGTTGAAGATATTCCAAAAATGTTTGTTTGTAATAGTGTCCTTACGTTTATTGACAAAGTTAGAAACTTACACCCCTATTCTGCAACTCTTTCGTATTCGGATTTTGCTACGAATCGTAGAAATAGTATGCTGCAATCCGAATCGTATTTTCGAACTTTCGAAATTCGTAACAATGGCATGCCTAAAAACGAACGAGTACGCTTTTTTGCGTAATTTTGTACGAAAACAATTCTGTGTCGGAGGCGAGATAAAATACGTAAATCGATGTGTGTTTGCAGGAAATATTAGTGGTGTTCATTTAAACAGATAAATTTGCCCTTCGCATATAAGTATATTTTTATCCACTGCTTTATATAAACGAGTAAAAAAGAATCTTTGTTGCCCCTTATCGAGAAACTTGGTCCGGTTTAGTTATTTGTACAATGATTTTCCAATCCAAAAACTTTAACATCACGTGTAATCAAAGGATTAAAATTTTATTTAAAATAAATGTTTCAAATTTCCGAGGACTAGCATATTAATAAATTCGGTTTGCACTATGCACTTTTTTGCGAATTTCGACGTGAGTTCAGCGCAAAAATACTGTGGATGGCGTAGCCGGAGTGATGTGCACAAGAAGTGTTGTATACCTTTGACATGCGGAAGCCCTTCTTCTCCGGCAACACAGAAAGGAGAATTCTACTTAGTAAGGGTTATAATCCCTAAGCGCGGCCGAAGGAGAAGCAAGTGCAACAGGTGGTGGACCTAACAAAGTGCATGTCTTCAATGACTTGGAAGAAGCTGCTTTGCATTAACTGGATTGAGAACCAGTTCTTCAAGCATAGGAGTAGTTCTGGCTTGTGGTTCAACAATTCAACCAGAAGCTGACATAGACGCGCCCATGGTTACTATGCCCAAAAGCTCCGCGTATCTTTGCGAAATCATTCATAGCACGCTCTTACTCCGCTGCTATAATTGCAAATGCAATAGAATCCACCGTTTCCTTCAAAATATGTAAAATCAAACAATTTTACTATAAATAAGCACTTCATGAGTGTTTTTTAATTCCTTTCCACTTTGTTTTCGTTCATTCAGCTATCTTCGAAAAACAACTGATAGCTGGCAATGCTGCACATGTTTCCGCAAGGGTTGCAGCATATTTATTTTTCGTTTTTCGTAGCGTAGCTACGAATTACGAATTACGAACATTCGGGTTCTAGAATAAGGGGGTTAGGCTTCGTTGTTAACTCTATGTTGAGCTGCTCTGACCATATAAAGTTGTTATCAATGTGTATTTTGTTTTACGTAGATTGAGAATGTTAGCTTCATTTACGGCTTTAGAGACTAAAAGAAATCTAGCTATTCAACTCATTGTACCACACATAACGTACTCTGAGCTTTTGTATAGTAAACTTGATTCTACTTCGTATCACAAAATTGATGTTGAGTTCAATAATGTTACGCGTTCCGTTTATGGCCTCAAAAAAAATGACCACATCTCTTTCTGGAAAAACAAAATTCTTGGATGCAGTATTTTTGAATATCTTTCGGCCAGAAACTGTATATATACACCCCTATTCTGCAACTCTTTCGTGTTCGGATTTTGCTACGAATCGTAGAAATAGTATGCTGCAATCCGAATCGTATTTTCGAAATTCGAAATTCGTAACAATGGCATGCTTAAAAACGAACGAGTAAGCTTTTTTGCGTAATTTTGTACGAAAACAATTCTGTGTCGGAGGCGAAATAAAAGATGTAAATCGATATGTGTTTGCAAGCAATATTGGTGGTGTTCATTTAAACAGATAAATTTGCCTTTCGCATATTCGTATATTTTTATCCACTGCTTTATATAAACGAGCAAAAAAGAATATTTGTTGCCCCTTATCGAGAAACTTGGGTCCGGTTTAGTTAATGTACAACGATTTTCGGTTGTTGTGTCCAAACGCATAGCCCGAACCCAAAAACTTTAACATACACGTGTAAACAAAGGATTCACATTTTTTTAAGATAAATGTTTAAAATTTTCTACCACTAGCTTATTAATAAACTCGGTTTGCACTATGCACTTTTTTGCAAATTTCGACGTGGGTTCTGCGCAAAAATACTGTGGACGGCGTAGGCGGAGTGATATGCACAAGAAATGTTGTATACTTTTGACATGCGGAAGCCCCTCTTAGTAAGGGTTATAATCAGGGATGCCGTTTGGATCTAAATAGATCCAATTGGATACATTTTTAGACGAATTTTTGCGGGATACTTATTTTTTCCGGTCAGTATAAATGTGGATACTTTTTTAAATAGGCCAAAATTTTATATTTCCTATAAAGTTTTTTTCGTTCAAAAATCGATTTTCATTAAAGATGGTAGAAAGCATTTCGTTTTCTGAACGTATAAAGAATCGCTACTTAAGCGTGAAATTAAAGCATTTTATTTTTTGTGAACGAAGCAATGAACATATGAAGAGATCTCACCAAAATAGGTATAAGCGCAATTGCTTTAATTAGCTTAAAGGATGCTTTAAGCAAGATCTTAATATACATATCGTCGTTTAAAGTACAAAACCGCGTATCAACAAAAAGCAAAACCGCGTATGTGACGTTGCATAAATTATGTTCTAGAGAGTAAAAACACTTATATTTCAAAATGGTTCTCTTTTTTATAAAGCAATCGCATTTCTGGCTAGTATATTTCAGGACGAATGGATAAGGATTGAGCCAAGAGCTTGTGTGAGCAAATCCAATTTTTGGCAGCAAATGTCAGTTACGCGGTTTTGCAGAATGACGATACGCGGTTTTGTACTTTAAACGACGATATACATATCTATATAAAGTAAATTATACTCTTTCTGTAGTAATCTTTCATATCACATATTTAAATTGTTAATTTAAAAAGAAAGAAGATTTCAATGTAGTTTAAAAAACTAACTTTGATTTATTTAAGGAGACTTTTATGAATTTTACTGAAAAGACTTTAAATACACTCTAAAAAGTTTTTGTTTATTTGCGCATATTAAGAGAGGTAACCAGTTTCCTCTCTTAATGTGTGCAAATTCGCACGCCGTGTAATAAAATGAATCATTGCCTGTTTACTCTTATAGGGCATTCGCACGCGGCGATTTTTCAGGCAACTTTTAGTTGAAAGCAAAAATCGCCTCGTCTGAACGGCCTTTCAACTAATCGCTTTCAACAAAGTTGGTCGCCAGCCAACTTTGAGCTCGTTCAACTTTTTTTCCTTGCAACCCTGTGTTTGTTTACATTCTGTATCAGTGTTGGGATATGAAATAATTCCTTCAGTACGAAATCTATACAAAAAATGTACTTTTCGGCTATAAATTGTATACACTTTTTAATTCGCTCATATATTTTCTTAGTACATTCCCTTCAAGACCAATGATTTTATGGTATTCATGAGAAAGTTTTATTGTTTATGTACATACGTTTACGTATTTTACACTTTTACAAATTGATTCCACGTGCACATGTATTGCATTTAACGCAAATATGTATGCACACATTTTCAGGTATACATCTTAACAAAAAGCATATTTAAGTTATTATTAATGGATAAAAGAGACATTTTCTTTGGATTCAGTACTAAAATTTGACATTTTAATAGAATTTCAAGGGCTTATCAAAACTTTACGAGAAGATTTGACCATTTATCTTAATATTATTCAATTTTAATTATTTTTTGTAAAAATACGCTTTATATTTTAAGAAAAGCCGTACAAATCCAAGGTTCAAACTTTGTGCAACATTAAAAAAACCAACACACTTTCGTAAAAATTTCGATCTATTTAATTCGATTTCCTGGATTTATTTTGAGTGTGTGGTTTTTTAGCCCATTAAATTTTAATATAACTAAGTTTTTTAAGATTTCTTTGATGAAGGTGTTGCTAATTTCCTCCATATAAAAAAATCGTCGAACACACTTCGTATGGAAGAAAATGGCTGACATCGTCGACAAAACTAAATTGCCAAGTTCAACGGTAAGTCCCAGCTACTTTAAACTTGCACTTTATTATACTAAAATTGAATGGGCTAAAAACTAAAGAATATTAATAAAGCTCGAAATTTTTACGATAGTATGTTTGTTTTTGGATGTTTCGCAAAGATTTAATCTTGGGTTTATACAGTTTTTCTTAAAGAATACATTATTGTTTATAAACAGATAATTAAAATTAAAGAATAATAAAATAAATAGTAAAACCTTGTCCATATGTGAGTGCCGTAAAGGTATTATATTTAAGAAAATCTCTTCTTATAACTAAAGAAGACTTTGTTTCTATATGAAGCTGACTTTGACATAAAACTTAGTATCGAAAAGTTTCTTTAAAAATTTGCCTAGGCTATGTTATACTGGTTCGTTCAAGCCATTTTTCAAAACTTACAAAGGTAAATACGAACAGGCGAACTGTGAATTTTCAGAGCTATATATTTTTAGTATTCATTACAAAATTTTACTAAAAAGTACTGCGTAGTAGGAAAGTATATTGTAAATGAAATTGTATCAAACAAGTACAATTGTACCAAAAATGCCAACACTGTTCTGTATACATACTTTTTTCTTTTTTACTTTTTTACTCTTATTTTATCTTTCAGCTTCGCTAAAAGCACTTCTACCAACGCTTGGCTTACCAAATTTACGCCAATTAATATAATTTTGCGATTTAAATTCATTTTCAATAATGTAAATAACGATTCGTGTTGAATCCAAATCGCCTCGTCTGAATAGGGATGGCAACTTTTTCACTTTCAACTTCTCATTCAACTACGTATTCAACTTTTCTTGCCTGTAAAATCGGCTCGTGCGAATGCCCTATTACATTCCAAATTTGTCGCAAGAGTAAAATTAGGGACGTTCCGATACCATCAAAGTATCGATACCTACTTAAATGAGTTTACTCAAATCGTTATTTCGATACTACTTATATGAGTAAACCGAAAGTATCGATACCTACTTATATCGATAATTTTTCATTCTTGTATATGCAACAAAGTGAAAGGGATTTTCCGGCGTTTATCTGTGGCATACCTTTTGCGTTATGCGTTTTTCACACAAAATCGAAAAATCACGACTCATAGCGACACATTTTATATGACTCGGCGTAAATAACTAAAAACATGACTTTAAACACTTTTCATTTTTTATTGGTATTATTTTGTTGAACATGAACGAAAAATAAATAGCAATTTGTTTTGTATTTACAATACATTGGGTGGAAGACCGACCTATCCCGGCAGCCAGTTCGAAAACGTCCTATCTCAGAACACTTTTCAAGAACGTCCTATTTCAGAAATATATTGAAAAACGCCCTATCTCTGAAAATTTTTCAAGAACACCCTATTTCATAACTCGGTTCAAAAACGCCCTATCTCAACATATTTTCAGTATATTTTCAGTTGAGATAGGACGTTTTTGAACCAAATTATGAAATAGGGCGTTCTGGAAAAGTTTTCTGAGATAGGGCGTTTTTCAATAAATTTCTGAAATAGGGCATTCTTGAATAGTTTTCTGAGATACGGCGTTTTCGAACTGGCTGCCGAGATAGATCGATTTTCCACTAAGGTGTCAATATGTATATTTCGTCATAACGATATGTATATTTATTCATTAATTAGACAACAATTTCAACCTTTGAAAGGTTCCCACAAAACTTTACGGTTTTAAAGCATTCCTTGCACTTTGCTGTGGTATCAGTAATTTTGTAAAAATATATCCATACTTTAGATTTTGGCGGTGTCATTGCTTACAGCAATTATTTTTCATAAAAACGACGCCGACAAGATATGGCACTTGCTCAAATCGATTCGATACAAGTACTTTTCTTTCGATACCAAGTACGAATCGAAACAACGATTCGAGTAAAAAAAGTAGTTAGTATGGAAACAAAAGTATCGAGTACGTACTCGTATTTACTTGTATCGGAACATCCCTAAGCAAAATTACGCATAAGGTCGGTGTTATGCAGAAATTTTGTTTGGCAAACTGCGTGCAAT
>NW_023458563.1:38920885-38923550 GCF_013731165.1 Rhagoletis pomonella
GTGCTACGTGCAATGGCTTTGCAAGATTTGGAGAATACCCCTATTCATTTAGAATGTTAGGGTAAATTTAACACTCAGTTTTATGTTTTCCATGCATATTAAGGTTTCCCAAATTGCGCCATAAGTCTTTTGATGGTAGTGATGGGTTCTAATTTGAGTTACTATACAACCGCTTCGTTTGTCTTGCAATGGTGGTAGCTTTATTTCCGTCAATTTTGAATTACGACCTAGCGAAGTCCGTGTTTGTTCTTTTCCATTTCGCATATAATATATTACGCGCTTTTATAGCTGATCTGACATTACTATTATACCACGGACAAGAGCTATTCAAAAAGCAAACAGTACGAAGAGTAACATGGACATCAAATAATTCAGACATAGTTTCTTTTAAAAAGTCAGGTTTGGCATCCACCGACTCAACAAACCAACATATGTCCCAGTCAACATTTGTGAGATCATCAGTCACATCATTACCATTTACAGACTTAAAATTACGATACACAGAAGTAACACTATCAGCAGGACAGTTAAACGTTACATCTAGTGCGCAAAATATCAGGTCGTGGCCGGAGGTAAAACTTATTTAGTCAAATTTAAGAATATGGCCGAGGCTTGACGTGATAATGAGGTCCAACAAACTAGGTCTCGAATTGTGTGCGAATCTTGTTGGTATAAATTTGTTAACTACAGCAAGACCTGCATCAGATACATGATCCAGTAGTTTATTGGCATATGAGTCATTCATAAGCAAATTGACATTGAAGTCACCACAACATGGTTTCTTTCCGGGCAGATCAACCTGTACAAATTTAGCCTTGTTAACAAATCACGTTATTAACGCAATTGAAAGTCTCGCGCAATTGAACGTTATCTATGCGGATTAAGCGTTTGATAAAGTAAACCACTTCATTCTCTTGAAGAAGCTGGAGTGCTATGGCGTTAGTGGTAAATTACATGATTTCTTCGCAAGCTTCCTAACCCAAAGAAAACTCTTTGTTGAAATTGGATGTGCAACATCAAAACTTATTCTCGACGCGGTGTCAGGTATACCGCAGGGTATCTTCTGTGGACCACTCCTTTTTTTATGATTCATTATTGACCTGCCTGATTGCTTTAAGTTCTCTAACTGCTTATTGTTCGCTGATGATATGAAGTTGTTCTCTGTTGTACGCGACTACTCAGAGAGTTGTAAAGTACAACACGATCACGACGCGCTGATACAATGGTGCAAATTAAATCGGCTACAACTGAATATAAATAAGTGTTACGTTTTTACATTTTCTAGGAAGGCTATTAATAACATTGTATACGACTACGAGTTAAATAGCTGTGCATTATCCAGACGCAATACAATGAAAGATTTGGGTGTTATCTTTGATCCGAAACTTACTTTCTCGAAACATATAGACTATCACCCCTATTCTGAAATTCTTTCGTATTCGGATTTTGCTACGAATCGTAGAAATAGCATGCTGAAATCCGAATCGTATTTTTGAACTTTCGAAATTCGTAACAATAGCATGCTTAAAAACGAACGAGTAAACTTTTTTGCGTAATTTATGAGGTGGGTTTTGTCGAAGGCTGAGGTACGCTCAGCCGACCCAGGGTACAATGGAGGTCCCACTAACCCCCACCAAATAAAACACAATAGCTAGTGTAATACGTAGAACACACTCACACACACGAGGCGGGATATGGCCAGAGCGCCGGCAACCTTTCGTCCAAGAAGTGAGAGAGAGGGAGAGTAACAGCGGCTATGGGTCGGTAATGATGAGAATAACAGCGCTGTTGTTGTTGTAGCAGCATACAAATTCCCCAAAGACTTTTTGGGGAGTGTTGCTGGAGTGACAGTCCTTGGCTAGATATAAATCTGGGTCGTTCCGGTTACGTAGACCCGACTCTCATGGGAACGAGAATAACAGAATAACAGCGCTCGGTGACGACGGTGCAGCGGCAATGAGAGCGACGGTGATACTCGGTGACGACTAGAGTTGTCAAACTATCGATGGCACTATCGATAGTATCGATAGTTTCAATTTTTTTAGACTATCAATACTCATTGATAGTTTTTTCTTATACTATCAAAAATATCGATAGTTTAGTAGGACTATCGATCATCTCTCCCAATTTTTTTGAAATTATACATACATATGTTAATCGTAAATCCCGTTTTGTTTGTATAACTTGTGTTTGTTTTTGAACTTTCTAAAAAGAGAAGTATTTTGGCTAAGCAGTTACTTAATTTTAAATGATTATAACTTTTATAAGATAATATTTATTTCACTATGATCCTGTAAAAACAAGCAACCTAACTGATTTAGCGCTATCGATAGTTTTGTTTTTTTTGAGACTATCGTGAATATTGATAGTTTTTCTGAAAACTATCAAAACTACCGATGGTGTGACTATCGATAGTTTGACACCTCTAGTGACGACGGTGATACCGTGAGCGTAGCGGCAGTGATATTCGGTGGCGACGGCGATGCCGGTGAGCGTAGCAGCCGTGAGAGCAACGGTGACACTCGGTGGCGACGGTGACAGTGGTCCTCGCCTGCGACGGCCTCCATTAGCGATGGCAGGTAACTAGCTTTGGCTCCGGGCGGTAACGATGGGGCGGTCCCAATACCGAAGCGGCGACAGCGGGCCTAACTTGTGGTGACGGGGG
>NW_023458563.1:38923560-38924842 GCF_013731165.1 Rhagoletis pomonella
CATCTCTTTGTTAATTAATTGGCGGCCCTGAAAAGGGCCTTTGGCTAAATTATATTACTTGCCTGCAAATAAATAAATTTATATTTGTATAAGACGCTTGATGATTTTCTAAAACTAGGGACTTACGTAGCATGCAAGTCTTTTAATTTTAGGCGTCTGAAATACTGAGATCAGTGCGTGTGAAATGCGGACGTTGATTCATGCTGCAAATTTAAAAACGCTTTAGTTCAAAACTTACCACATGTTTGGTATTTTATGTAGTGCTTACGGTTCTATAATGGTACCATATGCATCTAGGTCAGAGTTTTTTTGTTAATATCGTGAAGCATCTGGAACGCAACTATTAAGATCTGTTAATTATTAACGTACACTTCCACTTTCAACACTTCCACTTCCTGAAGATCACTATCATAGTATACACAGTTACGGATAGGTGACGTCGAAGCATCAACAGTACCGTCCCTGGGCCGATATTCTTTATCGCCTTCATTTAAACCAACTAATAAACCACTGATATTAATAATATAATATTTATAGTATAATATTTGCTACCTTCGCAATTTTGTAGCTCAATGACCTCCTCAACGCTGTCATTTTGTGACTCACACACCGCAGCAGGATCTATTTCCCACTCAAAATTGGTTGGCACGGCGTCGCGGCGAAGCGATGGTCGACTAGCAACTCCTAAGCCTTTTATTTGATATCGACATATACAGGGTGTCCCAGAAGTAACGTGCCAAACTTTAGGGCAAGGTAGGTGGGGGGGTGAGCTCACTGATAAACAAAAAATTTTCAGGTAAAAGTGTCACCGTTTTTGAAATATTTACATTTTTTCGAATTTAAAAAAAATCGTACCTTTTCATGTGTTTTCTTTAACTGCAACTACAAACCGGGCAATACTTAGTAAATTTTTTATGTAAAATACTTCCAGATAGTTGCCTCTCCATACTCAAATGCAATGTAGTTAAAATAAATTAAGGAACCATCATAAAATTAGGACTATTTCTGGATTTTTTAACTTTTTGATATTTTCTTCCCCAACTTTGACTATCTCGGGTGAAAAAAAAATGTACTGAGCTATAACTTTACATTACATAAAAAAATTGCTCATTTAATAAAGATTTCAGAAAGGTGCCACACTTACTGTTTTGAATAGAAAAAAAAAAGTTATAGCCGCTTTTGTGGGTAAAGGACTGAGACACGCTAGAATGTATTTAATAGATTTAAATTGAATTTGCTCTTGTTACCGTCAAATGACATGCTAAATAGTACAAAGGTACAT